>NC_090338.1:66765515-67094260 GCF_035084215.1 Heptranchias perlo
GTCACTTCTGCAGGGCTGCCTAATAGCACAGAAATGCTGCTGACACGAGTGCCAACTGGCTTCTCCTGTGTTATCTCATGCCTGTTCATTGACCTGTATCAATTTGGAACAGTGGGCATCCATGAGGTCTCAGAACTCCCCCGTCACAGCTATGCGTAACCGTTCTCCAGGCGAGATGAAGCTGGCCATGACCCCATCTTGGGTTCTGGACCATTACACTGCGAAGAGGAGCAATGGGAGCATTCTTGAGAGATGGTCCTACTGCACCCGTGGCCTGCATAACAGAGATCTCCACTTCAGATTTAATTTGTGTTGCCACATGCTCAATGGCAGGTTGCAGTGGATATAACCACTGCTCCCTGATATCACTCTTGTGGGACATGGTGTTGTATTCCTTTGTGTTGGCCTCCTCCACACTAGCCAGACCACTTTCCAACGAAGTGTTCAAGCCAGCAAGTGACTCTACAACATGACGATGCAGTTTTAATCCTTGTTCTTGTGTTCAAATCCCTCCGTGGCCTCGCCCCTCCCTATCTCTGTAACCTCCTCCAGCCCTACAACCCTCCGAGATCTTTGCGCTCCTCCAATTCTGGCCTCTTGTACATCACCAACTTTCATCGCTCCACCATTAACGGCCGAGCCTTCAGCTGCCTGGGCCCTAAGCTCTGGAATTCCTTCTCTAAACCTCTTTGCCTCTCCACCTCTCTCTCCTCCTTTAAAACACTCCTTAAAATCTACCTCCTTGGTCAAACTTTTGGTCACCTGTCCTAATGTCTCCTTTGGTTTGGTGTCAGTTTTTGTTTGGTTACGCTCCTATGAAGTGCCTTGGGATGTTTTGCTACGTTAGAGGCGCTATATAAATGCAAGTTGTTAACAGGGTCCACTTGAAAGTTAGGGAGTCTCGATCAAACAGTCGCAATGAAACCCAATTGCCTTGAAACTTGGTTCTTCTTTCCACTGTTTTAATAAAAGCTTGAACACATCAATACTCCCATTAAAATAGTGGACAAGGGGATTTCATACGACTGTGCAAAGTGTTCACACTGTATATTGAAAGTGACAAATTGCAAGGTAATTGACTTTAGGGAAAGGAGGGAGAAAATCGGAGGAAAAAAAGGGAGAAAAAACACACAGGCCTTGAAATTACACCGTGGGGTAATATGGTCCAAATGCTTGATATCTTTCTCTGAAATTCTTCTCTCCGTTATTTTAGTGGAGACATTAATCTGTTCAAAATAAATAGGTTAACACCTCCGCTAAAAAGCAGGGAAAGGAATTTCAGGCAAACTCGTTAAGCATTTGGACGCTATTATCCCACTTTCAAGGCCCCAATATATAAAATCAAAAGTACTTTCCAGGGATTAGTAGACTGTCAGTTACTGTTGAGAGGCACTCACAGTTTTAGCTGACACATTATGGAACTTAAATCATTTCAACGAGCTGGAGATTGAAGCAGAGAGTTTCAGTTATGTAGCAGAAATATTGATATATAAAGCATCTTAAGTTTATGAAGCACTTTAGCTCCACATGTTGTTTATCTTACATAGCACTTAAATATGCTTTTCTTTATCAAACTGATTGTCCTCTGCACTTAGGGTAATAGCATTATATTAACATTTATCAAATTTGATGCACTGAGTTTAAGCCATTTGGCCCAGCAGTCACTTGGTTTATTTTCACATGAAGTTAGCCGTATGTTTATTGATAGATACGGGGAGTCGGAGGATATGCAGTTGTATAATGTGGGCTCGTTAAATCTCAACAGCAACTGTTCCTTTTGCTCTCGACAGAATGACAGATTCCTCTCCCCACAAAATAGTCTCTCTCCTTCTTCCTTCCCTCCCTTCAACAAGTCATCCTTTCCAAGAGATTTTCTCTCCACAACAATGTGTCTTTCCCCCTCTCTTCTTGCCCCCTACTCAACAAGGTCCGTCTTTCCGCACCCCCCACCCCCGCCCTTACTCCAACAGGATATCCACATGTTTACTTACTATTAGCAGGGGTTGTCCAAAATACAAGCATTGGCCATTTCTGGTCCTCAACCCCTGACAATCTATGCACAAAGCCTAGGCAACCCAGTTTCTATTTGTGCTTATGTTTCTTACTCACTGGCTTGTTCTGTTTGAATTTTTGAGGCAGCTGGAGGAACGAAAAAGGCTGTTGTTAGAGTTGTTGCCTCATTGATGGATTAATCCTAAATCAGAACACCAAGCTCTGTTGGTACCCACAATTGGAGATAGATGCAAATTAATGGGAATATTGATTTAATCTTTATATGTGGTTCATGAGTCTCCATGGTAAGCATCTGACCCGGACACAAAGACAAAAACCTCCGCTAGTCCTGCTGTTAATGCCTGAAAACACTCATTTATTTATTTTCCAAGACTCAATTAAAAGCACTTCATTATTTCTGGGGACGATCTCTTACAAACTTCTTTCCGCATTCTTCCCCACCCCATGATCCCCCTGCTCCTAGTTCAGTGCTGCTAGACAACGGGGCCTAGATTTTAACTTGGGAGTCGGGAAGACTGCGCGGGGAAAGTTTTTCGGACGTGAAACCCAGAAGTGAAGTTCGCGGGTCGGAATCTGCGATCGCAATTTAATTGAAGCAGTAAATTTCTTCTTCCGGGTTTTACGTCTCCAAGCTGCACAGCGGGTGTGATGCGCACCCACATGATGCGATCTGAAGTCCACTATTTAAAGGGCCAATGCAAAAATGGAATTTGGAGGAAAAAGGAGGAAGTAAAGTCATGGATTCACAGGGAGCAAAGGCAGCACCCAGGTTCACAGATGCTTCCCTTGAATCATTGCTGGGTGCAGTGAGGACCAGGAGGGAAGTCATTTACCCCAGTAATGGAAGGAGGAAACCTGGTTCTGCTACCAAGAAGTCATGGTTGGAGGTGGCTGAAGAGGTGAGCAGCAGGAGCACGTCTTGGATGCAATGCAGGAAGCGCTTTAATGACCTAACCAGATCAGGAAAAGTGAGTACATTCGCTGATTCACCCACATCCCGTGTTGTACAACACACCCCTCTCACTCTGTGTTGGCATCACTCCTCACATCCACTGAAGTTTCAGCAGCAACCATCCTTCACTTTCTATGCACTTCCTCACCTTCCCATGTATCCCCTGATCCTTATGATGTGTCTGTCTGATAGCCACCCTCACCTAATGCACTGCATCCATCAGGTGAATATGTGACCTTCAGTCACTCACAGGTCTGTTCTTTTACCCCTTGTAGGAGAAGACAATGCAAAATGCAAGGGAGGGTGAGAGGACTGGAGGTGGCCCTCCACAAATAGTCCAGCTCACAGATGCAGAGGAGCACACCATGGAGATAAGTGGCACATCTGCATCAGGCTCCATCGGAGCTGGAGAGATTGGGAACCCACAGATGCTTGGTGACAGAATTTAAACATCTTTCACACACATGATGACCTTATTTCATCAATGACTGAACTATGAGAAACCTGACTTTGCTAGGACTAATTCATATTGCTTTCTTTTGTCTCCCAGGATCTTCATGCATACAACAAGAATGACTATGATTCTTCAGAGGACCTCATTCCTTCTGAGGATGCAGGACATAGAGCAATGCACCAGCACTGATACTCACACTTCGGTGGGTCCTGTTACACAGTTAGTTGGGTTTTCACCTGGTGATTCACAACACACTGGTGGCACTGGTGGCAGGGACAGCTGTGTAGAGTTCGGATTGGGGGGGGGGGGGGCGCACTCCTCTCCAAATTCTGCTCAGCTGCACACAGATGCTGAACCTCGGGGGCCATCGTTGAGAATGAGAATGATTGAGGTACAGCTGCAACTTTACGAGCTACTGGAAAATGTGCCACACTCTCCACAATAGCTGAGAGGATGGAGGGGGTCCATCTCCAACATTAGTGGATTGATGTTGCAGGTAATTGCGAGAATGTTTGCCATGGAGAGAGTGGTCGCCTCCATGAAGCTTCAAGCATAGCTCTCGCATGAGTCTATGCAGGCCATTACCACGGCCATGCAGACTATGGAAGCCAGCATGTCTGCTGCCTTAAACAGGATGACAGATGCCGTATCTGTGGCTTTACAGCGTGTCACTGATCTGCACCAAGCTGCTCTCCAGCAGAGTGGTGGGAGTGATGTGGCCCTGGACCAGGAGAGGGATGATGGCGAAAGGGGGACATGGAAGTGGGAACTCCACTCAAAGTGCTCCCATGTCTCACCCATTGTCACCCCCTCAACCAGTACCCAAAATGCTGCCTCCTCTCCTGATGGCTGAGTCTGTCCCTGCACAGGTGCAGGTGGAGCATTCATTGGCAGGACCTTCACGGGCTCCAAAACGCAGAGGTCATAGGCCAAAAGCATCTCAGCAGTCAGGGTGGGGCTCTGAGCAGCCTGCCTCTACCTCTGCTGAAGCCACAGGGGATGCAGAAGCGGTAGGAAGCGTAAGATCAAGAAATTGTAGTTCACCAAGAGTGCGTGTTTGAAAAAATGTTATGTTGTGAAGTTTCCTTTTTTTATATCGGGACATAAAATTTATTGATTAGCACCACTTCCATGTCTTGCCCATTATTGTACCCTGAGTGCCAACTCGCCCTTTCATTTGCTTCATGATGAATGCCAAGACATGATGGGACCCATTGGACGGATGTGCAATGGATGTATGCCTGGTTGAGGGACTGTTTTGTGCAAAGGCGGGGGGTGTTGTTGTTGTTGGTGGTGGTGGGAGTGGGCCGGAGTAGTTTAATGTTTCTTTTTTCCCACTCTGACTAAGAGAGCCTTTGAGATTATGAGGGCATCCCTGGTATCCCAAGCAGCAAAGTACGCGGCTGGTCTGGCGATGAGTGCCCTATCTTCATATTCCTCCTTCTTTGAGGGCAGTGATGACTTTTACTGTGACAGGCGATGCTTGCCACCTAGTCCAGCAGGGAGCAGCTCTTCTTGAAGGAGGCTGCAGATGTCTGCGACCACCCTCTGGCTCAATCTGTGCCTGCTTAGGCACTGCTCTTCAGAGAGGTCCAGGAAGCCCAGCCTCTGCCTATAGACCCTTTCACATGGGTAGTGTCTCCTGCGACCTCGGCCCCTCTGTTGCTTCCCCTCTGCTGATCTCCACTCAGCTCCCCTCGCTGCTGTTCCCCATTGAGCTCTTCTCTCTGCTGTTCTCCAGATCTTTGCTGTGCACCTCTCTCTTGTGCACTTGCAGATCCCAACACAGCATGATGTGGCTGCTGTGGATGGTCATTTTCTTCCTCCTCAGATGTCCTCCCGAATACATCCATTGTGCACCCCCCCCCCGCCCACCCAATCCTTGCTGGAGATGTTAAATTTAAAGTTAAGTAAAATTCAATTGAAAAAGACCTACTTAACGTCTCACAAGGACGTTAATAGATGCTATAAATATCCGCCCGCCTGAACTAATTAAGGTTCCGACTGCGGCAAGTAAGTTACTCACACGCCTCCAAATGCGCCACCGTTAAACCATTAAGTAAGTACGTTGGAGCCAGGTTGCGGTCGCGTTCCAATATTTTAACTACCCACCCGACTACAACCCTCCCATTTTTGGGGGTTAAAATACCAACCCCCCCAGGTTTCCCCTCTGCAGATCTGTGAAACACCAGGCCGATCACTAATGGTCCCAAATCTCAAGACCCCGCCCACCCACCCCCCCCTCCACCACCACCAATGCTGCAAAAATTCAGGACCCCCACGGCTGTGTTACCAGACCTCAGGGAGTTTCTTTTTGTGATGCTAAACCACAAAATCCCCCAGTGCTGCTAAATTCCAGGACCTCCATTCCAGTTCTGCCAAATCTCTGGACTTCCATCCAATGCTGCTACTTACTTCCAATATAGTATTTCTTGGCTACCATTTTGTTGTGTATTCTGGGCTCTAAAAAGCATAAGAGAGAAGGGAAGTGGGTAAGATACTTTTTACCTCTAGGACCTGAGTTCAAATTCAGCCTTGCCTGATGGGATGAAAGCTTCCTCTGTCTGTTAATTATAAGGGTCCTATAGAAAGAAGAAGACATTTTTATAGCACCTTTCATGGCCTCAGGTCATCCCAAAGCGTTTTATAGCCAATGAAGTATTTTTTGAAGTTATACTGTTGTAATGTAGGAAACGCGGTAGCCAATTTGCCCACAAACAGCAATGTGGTAATGACCAGATAATCTGTTTTAGTGATGAAGGTTGAGGATAAATATTGGTCAGGACACCCTGACTCGCTCAGTACTATTAACTGGACTATCAGCCTAGATTTTATGCTCAAATTTCTGGAGGGGGACTCGAACCCATAACCTGCTGGCTCAGAGGTGAGAGTGCTGCCACTGAGTCACAGCTGACACCTATGTGAATTGAATTTGGATAGTCTCAATCTAGTTCTTAATGGGCATGGTCCTGGAGTACAAAACTGCACTAATTCAGCGCCAGTTGGCAATATGACGCAGACAGGCCTAAGGATGGTCAGTGTGGGAAACAGAAAAAGATGCTACTTCTAATCAAGGGCAGTAATCAAGGACTGTCAGCATGGTTTGTTAAGGGAAGGTCATGTCTGACTAACTTGATTGAATTTTTTGAGGAGGTAACAAGGAGGTTCGATGAGGGTAGTGCATTTGATGTGGTTTACATGGACTTTAACAAGGCTTTTGTCAAGATCCCACATGGCAGACTGGTCAAAAAAGTACAAGCCCATGGGATCCACGGGAGAGTGGCAAGCTGGATTCAAAATTGGCTCAGTGGCAAGAAGCAAAGGCTAATGGTCGATAAGTGTTTTTGTGACTGGAAGGCTGTTTCCAGTGGGGTTCCGCAGGGCTCAGTACTAGGTCCCTTGCTTTTTGTGATATATATTAATGATTTGGACTTAAATGTAGGGGGCATGATTAAGAAGTTTGAAGATGAATCAAAAATTGGCCATGTGGTTGATAGTGAGGAGAAAAGCTGTAGACGGCAGGAAGATATCAATGGACTGGTTAGGTGGGCAGAAAAGTGGAAAATGGAATTCAATCCAGAGAAGTGTGAGGTCATGCATTTGGGGAGGGCAAACAAGGCAAGGGAGTAAACAATAAATGGGAGGATACTGAAAGGTGTAGAAGAAGAGAGGGAGTTTGGAGTGCATGTCCACAGATCTCTGAAGGTAGCAGGACAGGTAGATAAGATGGTTAAGAAGGCATATGGAATACTTTCCTTTATTAGCCGAGGCATAGAATATAAGGGCAGTGAGGTTATGCTGAAATTGTATAAAACACTGGTTAGGCCACTGTTTTAGTACTGCGTATAGTTCTGGTCACCACATTACAGGAAAGATGTGATTGCACCAGAGAGGGTACAGAGGAGATTTGTGAGGATGTTGCCAGGACTGGAGAATTTTAGCTATGAGGAAAGATTGGATAGGCTAGGGTTGTTCTCTTTGGAGCAGAGGAGGCTGAGGTGAGATTTAATTGAAGTGTACAAAATTATGAGGGGCCTAGATAGAGTGGACAGGAAGGACCTATTTCCCTTAGCAGAGAGGTCAATAACCAGAGGGCATAGATTTAAAGTGATTGGTAGAAGGATTAGAGGGGAGCTGAGGAAAAATTATTTTCACCCAGAGGGTGGTAGAGGCAGAAACCCTCAACTCATTTAAAAAGTACCATGACCTACAAGGCTACGGACCAAGTGCTGGGAAGTGGGATTGGCTGGGTGGCTCATTTTCGGCCAGTGCGGACACGATGGGCCGAATGGCTTCCTTTTGTGCCGTAAATTTTCTATGATTCTATGATACTGAGGTTGGGGCTGAGGCATTTTATTGGGGCAGAGTAGAGGGAACTTTACTCTGCATCCAGCACAGGATGCCTGAAATAGAAAGTGTTCCATTCACCAATGCTAACTAACAACCCTCACCCTCACTTCACTGAGCTTAAAAAAATGATTAAAATTAATTAATTAGCTGAAGGTAATTTTTATGGAAAAAAATACAGAAGAGCAGAATTTGATCCCAAAACAATCGCTAAAAATCCCAGAATGCCATGTAATAAAAACATAGTTTGGCTTATTCACTCACCGTAAATCAGTGGGCCTGATAATACATTGTGCATTACGTGGCATAACACCCTTCTGTTATAAGCAGTGTATCCTCTGACTCATCGCGAGCAATACCACAGTAGATCTGCAAATGCATATATGTATATATTACTGCTCGGGTTCCCATGTCTGTTTCTGGAAATGTTCCATACCAGAGAGGGTTTAGCAAATATCTCACTGGGGTGGGAAAGCTTGAAGCTTTACATGTGTTTCGTTGTGTATGACAGCAAGCAACTCAAGCCATTTCTGCTAATATGCATGGTCGTTTTATTCAGATTCATTACTGCAATTAACAAAATATAATGGTCTGTATGTACAGATGCTTTCAGGTCCCTTTAGCAGTTCGCGTAGACATGAGCTCCTGATGACCGACTATTTTACTTACATCTAATGAGGGGAGGTTTTATTTTCATTATTTTTAAATTTTAATTTTCTATTAATGGAATTGATAGGGTAGATAGAGAGAAACAAATTCCTCTGGTGGGAGAGTCCAGAACAAAGGGGGCATAACCTTAAAATTAGAGCTAGGCCGTTCTGGAGTGATGTCAGGAAGCATTTCTTCACACAAAGGGAAGTGGAAATCTGGAACTCTCTCCCCCAAAAGGCTGTGGATGCTGGGGGTCAACTGAAGCTCTCAAGACTGAGATCGATAGATTTTTGTTAGGTAAGGGTATCAAGGGATATGGAGCAAAGGCGGGTAAATGGAGTTGAGATAGAGCTCAGCTGTGATCTAATTGAATGGTGGAACAGGCTCGAGGGGATGAATGGCTTACTCATGTTCCTATGTTCCTATGTTCCCATTGGTTTCCCCTCCTCCCCCGTTGCCCTCCAGTGCTCTCACACATTTTTCACGTAGTCCATTCTGTTAAATTGTATCCATGTGATTTATATCGATTCGTGTTAATTGTATTCAGGTGGTGCGTATCAATTGAGAACCCGCTTGTATCCATTTATAAGAGAACTTATCAAGGATGTAGTGTGGGTGTAATGTGGATCTCTGTGATTAAAGGCTTGGAAGCAACTGAAGACTAGGGTCAAGTATTCTATCCTTCACCAATGGGCTCTCCAATTTATAACACATTCAACTCTGGGGGGGTTCTTACAGCCGAGCCCGATCTTATATTCTCGACAAACGCACTTTCCAAGAACCCTGGCTGATCTTGCCCACCCTCCCTGGCTTAGGGGTGTTGAGACCAGTTCCAACTGACTGGGGATTGACCCTGCAGCCCCCTCTGGTCTGTATGGCTCAGAACCCCTGGGCCTTCGGGCAAGCTGCATAGGTTTTAAAAAAAAAGAGCAAGTACACAAGCTCGTTCCACTACCCAGTGATCGCACAATGTGAGATCCTTTGTCTTCGTAAAACTAATCAACACAACATGACACTAAGAGGGTTTGTATTTATATCATTAACCAGTTGGAGCCGGATCGAGCTTGCAATTCCAATCTACGCTGTGTGTAACAAGGCCGTAAAGTTGCTCTTTTAGAGGAAATCGCCTCGCACCGAATGCTGTATTGCAGGGAAAGAAAGAACTTTCATTTAGGTTACAGTTTATCACATCTCTCAGAAACATCTCAAAGTGAATCGCTGTGAACTGCAGCTATTGTTGTTATGTGGTACACACAGCAGCCATTTTGGGCGCAGCAAGATCCTATAAACAGCGACGAGATGTGTGACCAGTTAATCTGTTTTTGGCGCTATTGGTTGAGAGAGGAACGTTGACAGAGCAAAGAAAGCATATTGGAAAAATCAGAGAATAAAAGAAAAAATAAAACTACGAAGGCTTGAAAGTCAAATAGAAAATGGTGGAAATTCACAGCAGGTCAATCAGCATCTGAAAGAGGAAGATGGGTTAATGACCCTGGATCAAATCTGATAAAGAGCTTGAACCAAAGTGTTAACTTCTTTCTCTCTCGCTCTCTCTCTGTGAGACCCTGATCGACCTGCTGTGCATTTCTGGAATTTTCTATTTTTATTGTGCATTGGGAAATTGCTAAGCGAACCATGGTTAATATGGTATAGCATTTTCGAAGGGGTCTCAATTGTATTCTCCACACAATGCTGAGCACGTGAATTATTTAAAATAAGGTTTGCCAATCAGCGTCTAAATTACAATTATTACCATGAATAGTTTGAATATTCAAAGCAAAAAAATTTGAGAAGGAAATTTCAGTCGCTATGAAGCAGCTAAAATTGAAAGGGCCCAGAGGTATTGATGTGCAATTAACACAGCATGCAGACTAGTTGCTTGCACATAAACACGAAAGAGAGAGGATAATGTGCATGTGCACCTGTTACATTTTCAAAGAGTGACTTTTTGGATGCTACATCAGCCCTTTCTGTCAAGGCTGTTGAAACCACCATCTGCTCCCATTTCCCTGTAGGAATGTCAATGGCTGCAGGCTGTTCAAACCGCCTGCAGCCAGGATCTTCTTCGAATTACTTTTAAAGCTCGTTTATGGTAATCAGTCACTCAGTTGCTCTTGCTGATGTGCGGCATCTTCTGTCAGGAGCTTCTTCAGAGCTGACAAACTTCCCTGATTCCTAGAGCATGAAGCAAAATGAAAGGGGAGAAGGTTGTTTGAATAATTCAATTATAATAAAAAGTACCAGAAATGCTGTCGTTCTCAGAATCTCTCGGTTGTGTACGTTAGAGAATTCCACCTTTGTCAGACCAAAAAATATCCAGTTCTTGCTGAAGATAGGAAAAACGAGGAAGACACACATACACACAGAGTATGCAGAATCATAGAATCATAGAAAATTTACGGCACAGGAGGAGGCCATTCGGCCCATCGTGTCCGTGCCGGCTGAAAATGAACCACCCAGCCTAATCCCATTTCCCAGCACTTGGTCCGTAGCCTTGTAGGTTACGGCACTTCAGGTGCACATCCAGGTACTTTTTAAATGAGTTGAGGGTTTCTGCCTCTACCACCCTTTCAGGCAGTGAGTTCCAGACTTCTACCAATCACTTTAAATCTATGCCCCCTGGTTATTGACCTCTCTGCTAAGGGAAATAGGTCCTTCCTATCCACTCTATCTAGGCCCTCATAATTTTGTACACCTCAATTAAATCCCCCCTCAGCCTCCTCTGTTCCAAGGAGAACAACCCTAGCCTATCCAATCTTTCCTCATCGTTAAAATTCTCCAGTCCTGGCAACATCCTCGCAAATCTCCTATGTACCCTCTCTAGTGCAATTACATCTTTCCTGTAATGTGGTGACCAGAACTGTACACAGTACTCAAGCGGTGGCCAAATCTGTGTTTTATACAGTTCCAGTATAACCTCCCTGCTGTTATATTCTATGCTCCGGCTAATAAAGGAAAGTATTCCATAAGCCTTCTTAACCACCTTATCTACCTGTCCTGCCACCTTCAGGGATCTGTGGACATGCACTCCAAAGTCCTTCACTTCCTCTACACCATTCGATATCCTCCCATTTATTGTGTACTCCCTTGTCTTGTTTGCTCTCACATGCATTACCTCACACTTCTCCGGATTGAATTCCATTTTCTACTTTTCTACCCACCTGACCAGTCCATTGATATCTTCCTGCAGTCTACAGCTTTCCTCCTCACTATCAACCTCATGGCCAATTTTTGTACCATTTGCAAACTTCTTAATCATGCCCCCTACATTTAAGCCCAAATCATTAATATATATCGCAAAAAGCTAGGGACCTAATACTGAGCCCTGTGGAACCCCGCTGGAAACAGCCTTCCAGTCACAGAAACACCTGTCGGCCATTACCCTTTGCTTCCTGCCACTGAGCCAATTTTGGATCCAACTTGCCACTTTCACTTGGATCCCATGGGCTTGTACTTTTTTGACCAGTCTGCCATGTGGGACCTTGTCAAAAGCCTTACTAAAATCCATGTAGACTGCATCAATTGCACTACCCTCATCGACCTTCCTTGTTACCTCCTCAAAAAATTCAATCAAGTTAGTCAGACACAACCTTCCCGTAATAAATCCATGCTGACTGTCCTTGATTACTCCGTGCCTTTCTAAGTGACGGTTTATCCTGGCCCTCAGAATTGATTCCAATAATTTGCCCACCACCGAGATTAGACTGACTGGCCTGTAATTACTCGGTCTATCCCTCGCACCCTTTTTAAACAATGGTATAATGTCAGCAGTCCTCCAATCCTCTGGCACCACGCCTGTATCCAGTGAGGATTGGAAAATGATGATCATGACGATCCGGATTCTTTCCCCTCAGTCTGGTTCAGTAATAACTGAAGTCGAATACATTTTAAAGTCCAACACATCTTTAATAGCAGGGTTCTTAGTCTGCAGCATTGATTTGGACTCCTGATAGAGTCCCTCTATGCTGGCAGAGCAAGAACAAAAACATACAGAAATCCACACGTTTTTATACAGATGAATAGGGTTGGAACATACTTAACGAGGGTCAACACCAATCATAAGCCGGGCATAGGTTGCCATGCGAGGTTACATTATTTCCGGCCAATCATAAATCGTCCATGTGCTGATCATGCTGCTGTTAGACATCAAAGGGGATAACTTCCTCATCTTCCAACTTGGAATGTTCTTCCCTGTTCCTTCTGTTCCTTATCTCCCAACCTGGAATGTCTTTCAACTTTGGCTAAGCTCGTTACCTATATTGATCTGCCATAAACATGGAGACATTCAGACCAGTCCTTGACTCACATCAAAGACCTATCATTGATAAGACAATGCAGGCCTGCTGACTACGCAAACATATGGCCCAGCAGGAGGGCCAGGCCACTTGTATCAATCTCAGTTACTAACTAATTAACCCTTTCTAACCATTTTGCATTCTGCTTCTTTGCCACGTAGACATCTTAATATTTTACCGAAAACTGACCACGTAGGGATTCTCAATCAGAGCCTCTGATATTTCCTCCCTTGCTTCTTTTAACAGCCTGGGATACATTTCATCTGGCCCTGGTGATTTATTTACTTTAAAAGACGTTAATCCCCTTAATACTTCCTCTCTCGCTAATTTTATCCCATCCAATATTTCACACTCCTCCTCCTTAACTACAATGCCTGCATCGTCCCCCTCTTTTGTGAAGACGGACGCAAAGTATTCATTAAGAACCATATCAACATCTTCCGCCTCCACACATACATTACCTTTTTGGTCTCTAATAGGCCCTACTCTTTCCTTAGTTATCCTTTTGCTCTTAATGTATTTATAAAACATCTTTGGGTTTACCTTGATTTTACTTGCCAATATTTTTTCATGCCGTCTCATTGCTTTCCTAATTTCCTTTTTAATTTCACCCATTTACTTTTTATACTCCTCTAGGCTTTATGTAGAATTCTCTGTGTCTGATATAAGCTTTCCTTTTCTGTCTTATCTTACCCTGTATGCTCCTTGACATCCAGGGGGCTCTGGATTTGGCAGTCCCACCCTTTTTCTTTGTGGGAACATGTTTACTCTGAACCCCTTGAATCTTCCCTTTGAATGCCTCCCACTGCTCTGACACTGATTTACCTTCAAGCAGCTGTTTCCAGTCCACTTTTGCTAAACCACTTCTTAGCTTAGTAAAATTGGCCTTTCCCCAATTGAGAACTTTAACTCCTGTTCTATCTTTGTCCGTTTCCAAAACTATGCTAAAACTAACTGAATTATGATTATGAGAGAAAGGGAGAGACCCACACACAGAGAGGAAGAAAGGGAGGCAGCAGGCCACGCATGCTGAAGATTGAGAGAGACACATACACACGTAGAGGGGAAGAGAGAGACACACACACAAAGAGGAGGAAAGAGAGAGAGCAAGATGCACAGAATATACAGTGAGAAAGAGAGAGAGGGGCAAATGGAGGGAGAAAAAGATAGAGGAAGAGAGAAAGACACACAAGAGAGAGCAAGATAGAGAGAGCACCGTACACACTTAGAGGGAAAGAGAGAGACAAACGCATACGCAAGAATATTGAGAAAGAGACACACACAGGGTGGAAGAGAAAATGAGGCAGAAAGAGTGCAAAACAAATAGTGACCGATATATGTACAAAATATGGAGACAGGGAGAAAGACATGGTGGGAAGAGAGACAGAGAGAACCAGTAAAATAGACACAGGAGCTAATTTTCACCTTCACTGCCTGGGCAGTAATCTAGTGGAGCGAATCGCCCTCGCATTGCAGAACCCACCTACTTTACATCCCACTGAAGTCAACGGGATGAACATATGGTGGGTTCTACAAGGGGCAGGTGCTCCGCTCTGCAAGATTATTGCCTAGGTGGTGATGGTGAAAACTACCCCCATATACATACAGAATATGGAGAGACACTCGCACAGAAAATGAAGAAAGACAGGAAGTTTGAGAAAGTGGTGAAGAGAGAGAGCAAAAGAACAACAGAGTATAAACTTAAAAGCGGAGAGGGAGAGGTAGAAAGATGCAAAGTGGAAAGAAAGAGATAGAGAGAAAGTAAGACAAAGTAAGAATAAGAGATGCACAGAAATAAGAGAAAGACAGAGTGAGATTTGCATACGCATAAAGAAAGGGGAGGAGACAGAGTAAAAATAATGCAAATTGGGACAGAGAAACAGTGAAAAAGCAATAGAGAGACAGAGAAGTAGAGATACAGGGAGGGGAAGAGAGACAGAGTGAGAAAAAGGGGAAGAGACACCGAGAAAGAGCAAGAGAGCATACACACACAAAGCGAAGATAGAAACACAAAGTGAGATAGACATTCATGGAGAAAGAGAGAGAGAAAGGAAGACACAGAGTAAGAGAGATAGAAAAACATAGAAAGAAGATTGTGGGTTTAATCAAGAGAATATGTGAGAATGAGAGATAGACTGAGAAAATCAAAAGACAGAAAAGCAAACATGCACAAAGAACGAGAAAAGAAGAAAGCAAGATAGAGACCGTGAAACAAGCAAAGAAAATCAACAGAAAGGGAAAATCAAAGTGTGAAACAAAGAGAGGGAAAGGGCAGGTAAATTTTAAATGTTATATTAAAACTTCAAAATATCAACACAATTTAGTTATTAATGAATTCTTGTTTATTATTGTAGACACGAAAACACACAGGGAAACCGGTGGAAATACAGGGAACTGATTGTGTAGGCTACGGAGAGGGTCTAAACATGAGCTGTGAGTACAATTCGCTAACATACACGAGCACACATCACCAAGCATGAGTGAATTGGCTGCCTTGTTTACTTCGTACAGCAAATCAGTTAGTTGCAGTTCCTGCATTGTGACATTCATTGTCACCAGCATTAACACAAAATAGTGTGACTTGGTAATCATAACAAAATAATAAAGGGTATGATCATTTGATTAATGTAACAATAATTGGCAGGTCCCATAGTCTATTATGTTTTACTTATGCAATAATATATGCTTCCTAATATGTCTGTGCCATGTATATAAACCATGCACATTTTGCGAGTAAATCATCCAGGTCTCATCATGAGTGTAATTATCAATTATGTTTTTACTGCAATTGGTTCCCTCCGATTTTCTCTCCTACTATCCTGAAGGAGAAGAGGGAAGAGAATTGCTGGGGTACAATTCCACAATCACGGATACTCCTTCATTGTGGTAGTCTAGACATTGAATGTCGGCAGGCTGGTCAACTGTGGGGGCATCACAGTTGAGCCCGATCCCGTCCTCATTCACGTCCTCACAGAAGCACATGTTCTCTTGGATGGCTCAGTGGCTAAGCGTTTGGATTTGTGGGCTGTTGAAATAAAAAGGTCTGTGGTTTGATCCCATGTATACGCGCAATTACTTACCCTGGTGAACAAAGTGGAACAGGTTCGAATGTCCAACTCCTGATCTTATACTCTTTATTTTAAACTTACTGGCAAGGCTGGCATTTATTCCCCATCCTCCTTGTTGCCCTTGAGTTACTTGCCAGACCACCTCAGAGAGCAGTTAAGAGTCAACCACGTTGGTGTGGAACTGGAGTCACACATAGGCCTGATTGGGTGAGGATGGCAGGTTTCCTTCCCTAAAGGCCATTAGTGAGCCAACTGGGTTTTTACGACAATCAGACAGCTTCATGGTCACTTTTACTGATACTAGCTCTTTACTTCCAGATTTTTTAAAAACTGAATTCAAATTCTCAAACTGTCATGGTGGGATTTGAACTCACGTTCAAGAAATGGAATATTAGTCCAGGTCTCTCAATCAGTAGTCCAGTAACATAGCCACTACACTGCCATAACCTAAGCTTTAATCATTTTCCAGCAAAGTTAAATGGATAGGAATCACGGAGTTGGTGGGGGGTTGGGTGCAGGATACTGGTTGATTTCCCCCTAACTCTCCATCCCAGGGGCACTGAGGCCAATTGTAGCCCCCACTTTCACAGGCCTGGCTGAGACAAGTTAATTGAGCATAAAATGGAGACCGAACCTCAGACATTCCAAGCCTGTATGGTTCAGTTCCACACTGGACAGTGCATTTAGCACGAGTACCTCTGGACAATCTTGACCACAGTGAAGTCAGTGAGACTGAATATCGTGTGGGGTGTATAATGGGTGGGGCGTATAATGGGCGGGGCATATAACGGGCGGGGTGTATAACGGGCGGGGTGTATAATGGGTGGGGCGTATAACGGGTGGGGTGTATAATGGGCGGGGCATATAACGGGCGGGGCGTATAACGGGCGGGGTGTATAATTGGCGGGGCGTATAACGGGCGGGGCGTATAACGGGCGGGGCGTATAACGGGCGGGGTGTATAACGGGCGGCTAATGCAATACTGGCCGTTCTGTGCTCCCGCCCAAGATGGATTTATACCAAGATGGATGTTTTCTGATCAAAAGCTCCCCACTCCTGCTGCCACTCCCAGTGTTGCCAGCCCCCCGGAGTGTGTTCAGGCCCCAATCCAGAGACTTCAGTTCATAATCCAGGCTGACACTCCAGTGCGGTACTAAGGGTGTGCTGCACTGTCGAGGTGCCACATTTCAGATGAAACTCAGTCTGCCTGCTCAGGTGGACATAAAAGATCCCATGGCACTATTTGAAGAGCAAGGGAGTTCTCCCAGTGTCATGGTGAATATTTATCTCTCAAGCAACACCAGTGGAAATGAAAATCAGGTGGTTTCTATAACAGGTGGCTGATCTGCAACGTTAGTTTTACGACCGGGCAGCAACTTGAAAATCTAGCTCATTTTCTCTTGTCCAGAAGCAACATCGAGAGATCAACTTATTTACGTAATAAGAGATTTTACTGGGTCTCGCATGACAATCTACATATATAAAAGTCTTGAATGTATTGTGCATCATCCACATTCTAGATATTACATTCCACCGATCATTCTCCAGA
Organism: Heptranchias perlo; assembly: GCF_035084215.1. Classification (NCBI taxonomy): domain Eukaryota; kingdom Metazoa; phylum Chordata; class Chondrichthyes; order Hexanchiformes; family Hexanchidae; genus Heptranchias; species Heptranchias perlo. Next base: position 66,782,845 of record NC_090338.1, read on the forward strand.
CATCACACTTTGTTACAGATGCAAAACCATCTTAAAACAAGAGAAAGGAAGGCAGCCATTTCATCCTGAATTGTTGTGAGCTGTAGCCTGAAATTTGCAAGCAATTTATGGACCACTAATTGACCTCACCAATTTACAAGCAGCTACAATTGCCTCAATTCCCACAGGGAGTCCTTGCGCAGTGACCTTAAAGGCACAGGCCGGGTTAGCAGCTAAACATTACAACCCTGCTCCAGACCCCAAGCTCTGCTAGAATGAACATAAAATAATGACACATTACATATCCGCTGACACCTCCTAAAACATCTATTAATGATTGGCAAGTTAGAGTTAATAGATTTTTAGGCATGTGCCACTATAGGGTTTCTGATTTTCAGTTCCAATTTATAGAGTCCAACAAAACAATACTTGTCAGGATAGTTTCCAGTCGCGCTATTTCAGTTTGAGTGATAATACTACTTTACGTCTTGTGTGTTCTTCTTAATCTGTGTCCTGTGCCAGCACTTGCTTGGAAACTTTTGTCATGGTACCAATTTAGCATTCTTTTTAAGGGGGTTGAGTTAATAATCAAACTCTCCACCTCGCAGCCCAAGATGGAAGGTATTCCTAAGAGAATTCAGTGTCTCTTGAGAAGTTTATAAAATCAGATGAACTGTTGAGTTTGTAGATCAGTGTAATGAACGCATGGAAGATGCTTTTGCCAATTGTATCAGTGCTTGCGAACCAGTGCTTGTGTTATGAGGAAAGGCAGAGGATGTAGAGATACAGGCCAGATCCGCCCTACTTGTGATGGCTTTTCCTATTTCTGCTTCAACAATTGAATGCAATAGCCAGTTGTGGCTTGCTTCAACCCAGATTAGGACAGCTCTGTCCCAAAACAGTGGCAAGAGGAAATTTCTCATCAAGTTCAATGCACGTTCACTAAGAAGTTCAATTTTTTCTGTAGTTTTATTCCTTTCTCTCCTAGAGAAAGGGCTTTAATTTATATCACAGAATCATAGAATGGTTACAGCACAGAAGGAGGTCATTCGGCCCATCGAGCCCGTGCCAGCTCTTTGTAAGAGCAATCCAGTTAGTCCCATTCCCCCGCTCTTTCCCTGAGCCCTGCAAATTTTTCCCTTCAAGTATTTATCCAATTCCTTTTTGAAAGCCATGATTGAATCTGCTTCCACCACCGTTTCAGGCAGTGCATTCCAGATCATAACTACTCGCTGCGTAAAAAAGTTCATCCTCATGTCGCCTTTGGTTCTTTTGCCAATCACTTTAAATCTGTGTCCTCTGGTTCTCGGCCCTTCCGCCAATGGGAACAGTTTCTCTTTATTTACTTTATATAAACCCTTCATGATTTTGAACATTTCTATCAAATGTCCTCTCAACCTTCTCTGCTCTAAGGAGAACAACCCCAGCTTCTCCAGTCTATCCACATAACTGAAGTCCCTCATCCCTGGAACCATTCTGGTAAATCTTTTCTGCACCCTCTCTAAGAGCTTCACATCCTTCATAAAGTGCGGTGCCCAGAATTGGATACAATACTCCAGTTGTGGCCGAACCAGTGTTACATAAAGGTTCAACATAACTTCCTTGCTTTTGTACTCTATGTCTATACTTATAAAGCCCCGGATCTCGTATGCTTTTTTAACTGCTTTCTCAACCTGTCCTGTCACCTTCAAAGATTTGTGCACATGTACCCCCAGATCTCACCCCCTTTAGAATTGTACCATTTAGTTTATATTGCCTCTTCTTGTTCTTCTTGCCAAAATGTATCACTTCACACTTCTCTGCGTTAAATTTCATCTGCCATGTGTCCGCCCATTCCACCAGCCTGTCTATGACCCCTTGAAGTCTATCACTATCCTCCTCACTGTTTACTACACTTCCAAGTTTAGCATCATCTGCGAATTTGGAAATTGTGCTCTGTACACCCAAGTCCAAGTCATTAATATATATATATCAAAAAAAGCAGTGGTCCCAGTATCGACCCCTGGGGAACACCACTGTACACTTTCCTCCAGTCCGAAAATCAACCGTTCACCACTATGCTCTGTTTCCTGTCACTTAGCCAATTTTGTATCCATGCTGCCACTGCCCCTTTTATTCCATGGGCTTCAATTTTGCTGACAAGCTTATTATGTGGCACTTTATCAAATGCCTTTTGAAAATCCATATACACAACATCAACCACATTGCCCTCATCAACCCTCTCTGTTACCTCATCACAAAACTCAATCAAGTTAGTTAAACATGATTTTTAAAAATTCGTTCATGGGATGTGGGCGTCGCTGGCAAGGCCAGCATTTATTGCCCATCCCTAATTGCCCTTGAGAAGGTGGTGGTGAGCCGCCTTCTTGAACCGCTGCAGTCTGTGTGGTGAAGATTCTCCCACAGTGCTGTTAGATAGGGAGTTCCAGGATTTTGAGCCAGCGACAATGAAGGAACGGCGATATATTTCCAAGTCAGGATGGTATGTGACTTGGAGGGGAACGTGCAGGTCATGTTGTTTCCATGTGCCTGCTGCTCTTGTCCTTCTAGGTGGTAGAGATCGCGGGTTTGGGAGGCGCTGTCGAAGAAGACTTGGCGAGTTGCTGCAGTGCATCCTGTGGATGGTACACACAGCAGCCACTGTGTGCCGGTGGTGAAGGGAGTGAATGTTTAGGATGGTGGATGGATTGCCAATCAAGCGGGCTGCTTTGTCCTGGATGGTGTCGAGCTTCTTGAATATTGTTGGAGCTGCACTCATCCAGGCAAGTGGAGAATATTCCATCACACTCCTGACTTGTGCCTTGTAGATGGTGGAACGGCTCTGGGGAGTCAGGAGGTGAGTCACTCGCCACAGAATACCCAGCCTCTGACCTGCTCTTGTAGCCACAGTATTTATGTGGCTGGTCCAGTTAAGTTTCTGGTCAATGGTGACCCCTAGGATGTTGATGGTGGAGGATTCGGCGATGGTAATGCCATTGAATGTCAAGGGGAGGTGGTTAGACTCTCTCTTGTCTGGCGCGAATGTTACTTGCCACTTATCAGCCCAAGCCTGGATGTTGTCCAGGTCATGCTGCATGCGGGCATGGACTGCTTCATTCTCTGAGGGGTTGCGAAAGGAACTGAACACTGCAATCATCAGCGAACATCCCCATTTCTGACCTTATGATGGAGGGAAGGTCATTGATGAAGCAGCTGAAGATGGTTGTGCCTAGGACACTGCCCTGTGAAACTCCTGCAGCAATGCCCTGGGGCTGAGATGATTGGCCTCCAACAACCACTACCATCTACCTTTGTGCTAGGTATGACTCCAGCCACTGGAGAGTTTTCCCCCTAATTCCCATTGACTTCAATTTTACTAGGGCTCCTTGGTGCCACACTCGGTCAAATGCTGCCTTGATGTCAAAGGCAGTCACTCTCACCTCACATTTGTCTTTAATAAATCCGTGCTGGCTTTCCTTTATTAATCCACACTTGTCCAAGTGACTATTAATTTTGTCCCAGATTATAATTTCTAAAAGCTTCCCCACCAACGAGGTTAAACTGACTGGCCTGTAGTTGCCGGGTTTATCCTTACATCCTTTTTTGAACAAGGGTGTAACATTTGCAATTCTCCAGTCCTCTCGTACCACCCTCATATCTTAAGTGGATTGGAAGATTATGGCCAGCACTTCTGCAATTTTCACCCTTAGTTCCCTTAGCAACCTAGGATGCATCCCATCCGGACTGGGTAATTTATCTAATTTAAATACTGCCAGCCCCTTTCAAGTGCCTCCTCTTTATCAATTTTTAGCCCATCCAGTATCTCAACCAGCTCCTCTTTTACTGTGACTTTGGCAGCTTCTTCTTCCTTGGTAAAGACAGATGCAAAATACTCATTTCGCACCTTGGCCATGCCCTCTGCCTCCATGCATAGATCTCCTTTTTGGTCCCTAATTGGCCCCACCCCTCCTCTTATTACCCGTTTACTATTTCTGTGCCTATAGAAGGCTTTTGGATTTCATTTTATGTTAGCCACCTATCTATTCTCATACTCTCTCTTTGCCCCTCCTATTTCCTTTTTCACTTCTCCTCTGTACTTTCTATATTCAGCTTGGTTATCACTTGTATTATCAACCTGACATCTGTCATACGCCCCCTTTTTCTGCTTCATCTTACTGTCTATCTCTTTCGTCATCCAGGGAGCTCTGGCTTTGGTTGCCCTACCTTTCCCCCTTGTGGGAATTTACCTCGACTGTACCCGAACCATCTCCTCTTTAAAGGCCACCCATTGTTTGATTACAGTTTTGTCTGCCAACCTTTGATTCCAATTTACCCGGGCCAGATCCGCTCTCAACCCACTGAAATTGGCCCTCCTCCAATTAAGTATTCTTCCTCTAGATTGGTCCTTGACCTTTTCCATAGTTAATCTAAAATTTATGATACTACGATCACTGTTCTCTAAATATTCCCCCATTGACACTTGCTCCACTTGACCCACCTCATTCCCTTTCATAACCTCAGGATGTCCCAAAGCAGTTTACACCCAATAAAGTACTTTAAAAAAATGTAGTCAGTGTTGCAATTTAGGGAATGAGGCAACCAATTTGCATATAGTAAGGTCCCACAAATAGCAATGAGATTAATGATCAGATGATATGTTTTAGGTGTTGGTTGAGGAATAGGTGTTGGGCAGGACACTGGGAGAACTCGCCTGCTCTTCTTCAAATAGTGCTGTGGGATCTTTTACGTCCATCTGAGAGGGCAGAGAGGTTGGTTTGACATCTCATACTGGTATAGACCAGTTCCAAGGGAATAATAGACACGATGTCAGTGCAGCTCTCCGATATCTCATCCAAATGATGATTCTTCATGTGTGAGCCCAGGCAGTGAGTGTTGCCAAGCTATTCAAAGGAGTCAGAAGGTCATGAATTCAAGCCCTGGTCAGGACTTGAGTACATAATCATAGGCTGACACTTCAGTGCAGTACTGGGGGAGTGCTGCATTGTTGAAGGTGACATATTTCACATGTTAAACTGAGGCCCCATCTGCTTGTTGAAAAGGACGTTAAAAGATCTCATGACACTATTGGAAGAAAAATAAGGAGTTTTCCCAGTGTCCTGCCCTACACCTATTCCTCAAACAACACCACCAGTACAGTACAGATTAACTAGTCATTCATCTCCTTTGCTGTTTGTGGGACCTTGCTGCGTACAAAATGACTACAGCGTTTACCAATGTAACAGTGACTTCTCATTGGTTATGGAGTGCTTCAGGATGTCCTGAGGATGTGAAAGGTGTTATTTAAATGCAAGTTCCTTCTCTATAATGGGCGAACATCATAGTTGAGCTTGATTCAGTGCTCACCTGAAGTCCACATTCATGCAGTTTCCATTGGGGTCATTGTACGGTAACCTGGAACAGGAACTTTAGTTGATTTTCCCCCTTCTTAGCCCAGAAAGGACAATTGTGCTTGAGTTCTGAGATTAGCTATGTCAGTACAAAACCAAGGGTTGAACCTGGAATCTTCCCACTCAGTACCACACCAGACTGTGCATTTACCAATTGAGTCATGGGGGAACTTCATTGAAAACTTTTCAAGTTATTGTAGGTTAGTGTTCAGGTACAAAATCACAACCGACACTATGTCAGTCCACTGACAGTTCTTAGCTTGTTGCATTTCTTGATAGGAGTGAAAAAAATGAAGAAATCACTTGCCAAGTTTAGTGAAAAATCAAAACAACAAAGCTTTAGCCTGCGTAGCTGTCAGACCTGCTGATAGAGACACATGGACAGGCCGAGTATGCTCACTTTTTGAAGGGTACCCGGGTTTGATATTCAAGGAAACATTCAAACATTCTCCTCTCCAAAAGTCCACCGAAAATTCTCTGAAGTAACTTTTTCGCTGCAGTAAAATTTAGTTTGCCTATCAGTATTTATTTATAGACTTCTCGTGGGAAGAACAGCATTACCACAGGAAACCGAGCCTTGCATGTGTAGCTGACCCAATTCAGCACTAATTGGTAATCTCACTGAGAGAGGTCACAGGATGGATGGTGGAGAAAATGGAAAAAATGCAGCAAGGACACTCTTCTGAGGTTGGCCTAAGACATGTTGTTGAGGCATAGGATTATATTCATAGAAAACAGAACAGCCCAATCAATCCACACGAGCTGTTATCCTAATCCCATGTGTCCACTCTGTTCCGATATCCCTCCGTCCCCTTTCCTTCAACGAGCTTATCTAGCCTATTCTTAAAAGTTGACATGGCCTCTGCTTCAATCATTAACTCCGGTGGTGCATTCCACAACCTCGCGTCCCTCTGTGTGAAAACGTTCCCCCTGTTTTCTATCCTAAATCTCTTCCATTTAACCTTATAACGATGACCCCCTGTTCTAGACTCCCCAAACAAACTGTTTCTATCCACTCTGTCCCATTCCTTCATAATTTTAAACATCTCTATTAAATCACCCCGTAATTTCCTCTGTTCTAACAAAAATAGCTCCAATTTTTCAAGTCTTTCTTCATATTTGTATTTCCTCAAACCAGGAAGCATTATAGCGAACCTGCACTGTACCATCCCTATTTCATCAATATCCTTCCTATAGTGTGGAACTCAAAACTGCACACAGTTCTCCAACTGTAGTCTTACTAAGGTTCACTAATATGAGTATAGGGACCTTTACTGTACGCCTAACCAGGATGTACCTGACCTGGCAATGTTTGGTGCTGATACTGGGTACATTATCCCTCTCCTTGGTGAGCACAAAATTCACAAAAAGCAAAGTAAGTGAACCAACAAGATACTTAGGGGGGAAAAAAAATTGGATAGGGCCTATTATTGGGCGAGGTAACTCGATCCGCTATTATCCCGCGCCCAATGGCCACTGCAGGCAGGACGAGACTTTTGTGAGGCCTGAGGACTTACCTTCAAGCAGCATTCCGAATCAGTGTTGACACGAGGATTCAAAGCAATTCACACTTTCCACCAGCAGGGGGAGCCCTAATCTCTTAACGGCAGGCTGACTCTTAAAAATCTATTAAAGGGAGCTGGTACATGTTATTTGCTGAAAATAACAGTCTCCTGTCTGCATCGAGTCTGAATGGAGATCAGACATCGCACGTGCAAAACACAGATGCAGCTCCCGTCCCTATGTTTACAAACTGATGAGTTATGTTAAAACATTGAATAAAGGTTGCGCACTACTAAATCCCACATCCTCCAATCTCATGCCAGACATCACCAATCTGCCGATCTGAGTTTGTACCAGGCCTGCAAGACTGCATGCACTAGCCTGGATGAGTGCAGCTCCAACAACATTCAAGAAGCTCGACACCATCCAGGACAAAGCAGCCCACTTGATTGGCACCCCATCCACCACCCTAAACATTCACTCCCTCCACCACCAGCGCACAGTGGCTGCAGTGTGTACCATCCACAGGATGCACTGCAGCAACTCGCCAAGGCTTCTTCGACAGCACCTCCCAAACCCACGACCTCTACCATCTAGATGCACAAGAGCAGCAGGCACATGGGAACAACACCACCTGCACATTCCCCTCCAAGTCACACACCATTCCGACTTGGAAATATATCGCCGTTCCTTCATCGTTGCTGGGTCAAAATCCTGGAACTCCCTTCCTAACAGCACTGTGGGAGAACCGTCACCACACGGACTGCAGCGGTTCAAGAAGGCGGCTCACCACCACCTTCTCAAGGGCAATTAGGGATGGGCAATAAATGCTGGCCTTGCCAGCGACACCCACATCCCATGAACAAATAAAAAAAAGGTTCTCTGCTAATGCACTAGAGGTCTTGGTGCAAGAGGTGGACAGAAGGAGGGACATCCTATATCTGCGGGGGTCGGGGGGGTGCAAAAGGCCCTCCAGACATATACCCAAAAAGCAGTGAGAGACAGCGGGGGACAAAGTCAATCCCAGGCGCACAGCATCATGAACATGGATGCAGTGCGGGAAGAAGTTCAATGCTTTGACATGAGTGGTCCAGGTGAGTGAGGTCAACTGTCAAGTGGCATCTCCTACCAACTGCACCACTATCCTCATCCACTGCTCCACGCACTGCACCCCCCATCATGCACATACCAACAAACTCTTTCCGTCAGTACTCAACTCTTCCAATCAGATGCTTCCTCTCACCCTTACACATTACCACTGTTGCAAGCCACCCACCCACAACTCACAGGCCACACACACTGGCAGCTATTCAACCATGACAGGCACTTCACCCAGACACACGTCCCGTTTTCTTGCAGGAGAAGGTGGCGCATATCAGGAAGCAGCAAGTGGCAGTGGCATTTAGCACCTCGAGCCTATTCTGCCATTGAATGAGATCACGGTGGACCTGTGACCTAACTCCATATACCCACCTTAGCCCCATATCCCTTAATACCCTTGGTTCACTGAAATCTATCAATCTCAGATTTAACATTCACAATTGAGCTAGCATCAACTGCTGTTTGCAGAAGAGCATTCCAAACTTTTCCCACCATTTGCGTATAGAAGGAGTTCCTAATGTCACTCCTGCACACCCTGGCTCTAAATGTTAGGCTATGTCCCGTAGACTTAGTATTCAAGTATAGGACTCCTCCAAAAACAGTTACCAATGTCTCGGCAGCCAGAAGCAATAACCCAGCCATTAACCTGTAAATCCTGCAAGGTCCCTTTAAATAGCGCTGGTGGGGGTCCTCCAGGCACTCTAAGAAACGTTCATATGATCGGGGTTAAGACTGTGCGTTGTGTTGAGCATTAAGTCCCAAAAATGGTGTCTATCACTTTAAATCAGCGTTGCACACTGATTGTATCCATTTTCTCCCTACTTTACATGCTTCTGGTGTTTGGTATTTGCGCATGCTCTAACTCCTATAACAAGATGGTGTCCGGCGCACGTCACGCTGGAAATGTGCATGCGCAGCCAAGACGCCATCTTGGATGTTGGAGAGGCCGTGTAACGCTGAAACAAAGGGCGCTACACGGCCCAATTTTGCGCCCTTAACCCATTCTCTGGCCATTTACGAAGTCGCTCAGTTGGATCATTACCTTGTTAAAAAAAGGCTATCAAAGCCCAAGCTTGGCATCAGTGAGCCACTTATAGGGTCAGTTATGATTAGAAGGGCCTTTTGGTAATGCTTCTGATACTATTTACATGAAAACAGGGCAGTGAATACCCATGTCATACAAAAAAAAAGAGATCTTTGCGTACCTTCTGTCAGTCATGTGAGGCTGTATTCCTTTAGTGGTTATATCATGAAGGATGATGATACTCTCCTCCGAGTCCTTCTGATCAGAATCAACAGCACACACTGTGGAAAGCTGTCAGTCGGCAGTAACTCAGCCGAGGCTCAAACTGTTCATGCTTCTTTTTTCAGTTCAATGAAAGCAGTGTATCTTATGTAAAATAACCGATACCTGCAGTGGTTAAAGGTTGTAACCAACCTGGGAGTTGAGATGACATCCATAAACCACTTGGGGTTTCTCCTGTCATCTGACTTTGAATGGGTTGCAGCCTTGTAAGTGTCTCATAGGTACCTTTTATTCTATATATAACAGCCAAAGGCTTTTGGTTCTGTGTTCTCTGTAGAACTTTGAGGCATAAGACGATGAGTGACAATAAAAAGTTTTTTTAGAATTCCTTTTTTCTCCCCCCTTTAGAAATCTTTGGAGTTATGAAATATTGATGCATTTTTAAACAATGACCCTGAGCGTTGATATTCAAGTCACCCCGAGTCGATTCAGGCAGCGGAGGGCTGCGAGAGGCACACCGCTAGCAGCATCTGTGTAGCATTGGGCGAAGTCACCTCATGCAAATAAAAGTCAGTCCTCATTAGCTGAGAGTGACATTATGATTTGTAAATGTTTCCCAACTCATTTGTATAACATTCCTTTATCCACTTTTTAGTGGGAGCGTTAACCTATTTAAAATAAACAGGTTAATGCCTATATCTTTTAAGGGGCAAGTGAATAAATATTTGAAGCAGAGGGAGATACAGGACTATGGGGAGAGAGTGGGGCAGTGGGATTAATTTTGTTCCGGCAAGTGCCGATACAGACACAATGGGCCGAATGGTCTCCTTCTGTGCTGTAAACTCCAATGGTTCAATGGTTAAAATAGTAGGCAGAGGAGTATTACACAAATGTGTTAAGTGTTTGTTCGCTAATATTGACAGTAGTCATTTCTAGGCTCTTCTCTAATAAGTTGCAAAAACATAAAAGTAAAACATCCTTCAGTCAACACAATTTGTTGCAACAAATGATTTGTTTTCACACTGACTCACTCAGAGATCTTGCTGTGCACTTCTAGAAATTCCTGTCTTTGTTCTCCATCTCTTTGAGTGTCCTGTGGTATATTTGAGTGAATGTAGTATATTTGGATTTTCAAAAGACATTCGATAAAGTGCCACATAAAAGGTTGTTACTCAAGATAAGGGTTCATGGGGTTGGGGGGAATATATTAGCATGGGTAGAGGATTGGTTAACGGACAGAAAACAGGTCATTTTCAGATTGGCAGGCTGTAGCCAGCAGGGTGCCACAAAGATCGTGCTTGGGCCTCAGCTATTTACAATCTATATTAATGACTTAGATGAAGGGAACAAGTGTAATTTATCTAAGTTTGCTGATGATACAAAGCTTGGTGGGAAAGTAAGCTGTGAGGAGGACACAAAGGACTTGATTTTCAAATGGCGGTGGGATGGCAGTGGGCGGGGGGGGGGTTAATGGGGGCGCAGCAAACCCGGATAATAAAACTTTACCTTTCCCCACGCGATCGTGAGTTAATTGATGGCCCTTAACGTGGCTTCCGGGTTTGCCGTTGGAAAGCTGCGCAGTGGGCGGACTGCGCACTCCGCTGTCAGGCTTTCAGCTGGAGCGTCTCTATTTAAAGGGCCATTGCTGCAATGGCTTTTGCTGGAGCAAAGACCAAAACAACACAATGGAGCAGCACAGGGGCAAGGCTGCTCCAAGATTCAGCGATGCCTCACTTCAGGTGCTACTGGCTGGGGTGAGGAGGAGGAGGGAACTGTTTTATCCGGCGGACGGAAGTGCCCTGCTTCTGCCACCAAGAAGGTCTGGCTTGAGGCAGCAGAGGAGGTCACCAGCAGCAGAAACATCTGCTGCAATTGGGCCAGTGCAGGAAGCATTTCAATGACCTAACTAGGTCAGCAAAAGTGAATACACTTACTGATTCTCCTGCATTCCGTGTTCCACATCACCGCTCCCCCTCCAACTCATTCTGCACTGCCAAGACTAATCCATCACATCACACCTCACACCCACTTAAGGCTCATCCTCAACTTACCTGCACTTCCTGAGCACTTCCTCACCTCCCCATTTGTGACCCCACCACTACCACTCACCCCAATCCTGATCCAATGTGATGTCTGTCTGATACTCATCCTCTGATGCACCTCTTTCACGGTCAGCCTCACCCAAAGCAATGCATTCATCGGCTGACCACTTCACCATCACTGACTCACTCACACATCTGTACTTTCTCCCCTTCTAGGAGAAGAAAGCACAAAATGCACGGGAGGTGGTGAGAACTGGAGGGGGGGGGCCACAACAAATAGTGGTCACAGAGGCGGCGGAGGAGGCGCTGGAGATCAGCCATACCCTCGAGTGCCTGTCCGTCGGGGACACCGAGACTGGCACCCCACAAACATCTGGTGACACAACTTTGACATTCATCACACACAACATGAATTGATGTTAACAATGATTGGCATGTTGAACACCTCAGTGTGCTCATCGCAACATGACATATCTGTGATGATGCTTAATATTGCCTTCTGTTCTCTTACAGGCCATTAAACATAGTGACGGCAGAGGGCGATTCCTCAGAGGAGCTCCAGGCCTCTGAGGACGCACTGTCACATCTTAGCGAGCCATCCACCAGTGCAGATACTCACACCTCGGTGGGTGCTAGTAGTCAGTTAGTTGGGTTGGCACCTGGTGAGTCACCACACACAAGTGAGAATGAGCAGACACTGGTGGTAGGGGCAGCTGTAGAGAGTCTGTGTCAGTGGGCGCACTCCTCTCCAGGCTCTGTTCAGCTGGACACAGATGCTGAACCCTGGGGGCCATCCTTTAAAAGGAGAATGATCGAGGGACAGCAGCACATTTACGAGGTACTGGAACAGATGCCACACACACTCTGCACAATAGCGCAGAGGATGAAGGAGTCCAACTCCTGCATGAGTGGAATGGTGGCACAGGCATGGGAGGGAATCTCTGAGATTCTGTCACAGGGTTGTGTGCAACTGTCTGAGACAGTGTCGCAGGTAAGTGCAGGAATGTCTGCGATGGAGAGAAGACTAGCCTGCGTTGAGCTTCAAGCGCGGCTCACAAATACACTGACAAATACTTTAGAAGTGGCCTTCCAAGGCATCATGCATGTCCTCCAAACTGTTGTCCAGCAGGACGGTAAGAGTGATGTGGCCCTGGTCCAGATGAGGGATGATGGCGAAAGGGGACATGGAAGTGGGGACGCCACTCAAAGCGGTTCCACGTCTCATCCGTTGCCCCCTCTCAACCAGTACCCGCAATGCTGCCTCCTCTCGAGGTGGCCGAGTCTGCCCCTGCAGAGGTGCAAGTGGAGCAGTCTTTGGAGGGGCCCTCACGGGCTCCAAAACCCAGAGGGCATGGGCTGAAAGCATCTAAGCAGTGCGGGCATGAACATGAGCAACCTGCCACTGCCTCTGCTGCAGCCACAGGGGATGCACCACGTAGAAGTGGTAGGAAGAGAAAGGCTAAGAATTTGTGATCACGAAGGGTATGCACAAGGGTGTCTGCCAGACTGTCATGCTTTTTATTTATATTTGTTTTTTGTTATATTCAGATTAAATTATATCATTCTCACCACTACTGCCACGTCTTGCCCATTCTTGACTGGCTTTTGTGATAGCGCCCTTTCATGTGCTTCACCATGAACGGCGAGATTTGATACCACCCAGTGGGTCACTTTACAGTGGGTGTATGTGTAGTTGCAGAACTGTTTTATGTAGGGGGGGTGGGTGGCTGGTGTTGGCGCAGCTCTTTTCAGGTGGTGTAGAAACATAGAAAATAGGAGCAGGAGTAGGCCATTCGGCCCTTTGAGCCTGCTCCGCCATTCATGGCTGATCCTCTCTCTCAATACCATATTCCCGCTCTCTCCCCATACCACTTGATGCCTTTTGTGTCTAGAAATCTATCTAGCTCCTTCTTAAGTATATTCAGTGACTTGGCCTCCACTGCCTTCTGTGGTAGAGAATTCCACAGGTTCACCACCCTCTGAGTGAAGAAATTCCTCCTCATCTCAGTCCTAAATGTCCTACCCTGTATCCTGAGACTGACCCCTCGTTCTAGACCCGCCAGCCAGGGGAAACATCCTCCCTGCATCCAGTCTGTCTAGCCCTGTCAGAATTTTATATGTTTCAATGAGATCCCCTCTCATTCTTCTAAGCTGGAGTGAATACAGGTCTAGTCGACCCAATCTCTCCTCATACGACAATCCTGCCATCCCAGGAATCAGTCTGGTGAACCTTTGCTGCACTCTCTCTATGGCAAGTACATCCTTTCTTAGGTAAGGAGACCAAAACTGCACACAATACTCCAGACGTGGTCTCACCAAGGCCCTGTATAACTGCAGTAAGACATTCTTGCTCCTGTACTCAAATCCTCTTGCAATGAAGGCCAACATACTATTTGCCTTCCTAACTGCTTGCTGCACCTGCATGTTTGCTTTCAGTGACTGATGTACAAGGACACCCAGGTCCCTTTGTACAACAACATTTCCCAATCTATCACCATTTAAATAATACGCTGCCTTTCTGTTTTTCCTTCCGAAGTGGATAACTTCACATTTATCCACATTATACTGCATCTGCCATGTATTTGCCCAATCGCTCAACTTGTCTAAATCGCCTTGAAGCCTCTTTGCATCCTCCTCACAACTCACAATCCCACCTAGTTTTGTGTCATCAGCAAACTTGGAAATATTACATTTGGTTCCCTCATCCAAATCATTGATATATATTGTGACTAGCTGGGGCCCAAGCACTGATCCCTGCGGTACCCCATTAGTCACCGCCTGCCACCCCGAAAAAAACCCATTTATTCCTACTCTCTGTTTCCTGTGTGTTAACCAATTTTCAATTCATGCCAGTATATTACCACCAATTCCATGTGCTTTAATTTTGCACACTAACCTCTTATGTGGGACTTTATCAAAAGCCTTCTGAAAATCCAAATAAACCACATCCACTGGTTCTCCCCTATCTATTCTACCAGTTACAATCTCAAAAAACTTCAGTAGGTTTGTCAAACATGATTTCCCTTTCATAAATCCATGTTGACTTTGTCTAATCCCATTGATATTTTCTAAGTGTCTTGTTATCACATCCTTTATAATAGACTGTAGCATTTTTCCCACTACTGATGTTAGGCTAACTGGTCTGTAGTTCCATGTTTTCTCTCTCCCTCTTTTTTTAAATAATGGGGTTACATTTGCCACCCTCCAATCTGCAGGAACTGTTCCATAATCTATAGAATTTTGGAAGATGACAACCAATGTCTCTATGTGTGAGGACTGGACTCTTCTCACTTTCTAATCTTATGAGAACTGTTAATATATGAGTGACTCCCGGGCCTCATGAGCAGCCAGGTTAGCTGCCGCTCTGCCCATGGGTTCGTCGTCCTCCTCCTCCTCCTCCTCCTCCTGCTCCTCCTCAATGGGGATAGCAGATGTGGATGGTGGATGAGGGGATGGAGCTTCCCCAACCGGTAACCCTCTCTGTGCAGGACACAACACAATACTATAATGTGACCCACCCTCGCTGGTGCGTATTGAAGCACTCCCCCAGAACGATCGAGGCACTGAAATCACATATTGAGCAGCCCTATCACATGTTCAATTATGGACCTGGTGGCAATGTGGCTGTCGTTGTATCAACGCTGTTGTTCGGTGATGGGGTTCCTCAGAGGTGTCATAAGCCACCTATGTAGGGGGTATCCCTTGTCCCCGAGGAGCCAGCACTTAAGGGTGTTCGCTGCATGGAAGAGGCCCAGGATGTTGGATTCCCTCAGAATGAAGGAATCATGGCAGCTGCCAGGGAATCTGGAGCACACGTGAAGGAATCTTTTGCGGTGGTCACAAACGAGCTGAGCATTGATGGATTGATACCCTTTTCTGTTGATTGGCTCATGTGGAGGTGTTTGGATTGCTATATGGGTGCAATCGATTGTACCCTGTACCCGTGGGAAGCCAGCCACAGAATGGAAGGCCACTACCCTCTCCATCTGGCTGAAGTCATCCATGGGGAAGTTTTTTTTAATTATTCGTTCATGGGATGTGGGCGTCGCTGGCAAGGCCAGCATTTATTGCCCATCCCTAATTGCCCTTGAGAAGGTGGTGGTGAGCCGCCTTCTTGAACCACTGCAGTCTGTGCGGTGAAGGTTCTCCCACAGTGCTGTTAGGAAGGGAGTTCCAGGATTTTGACCCAGCGACGATGAAGGAATGGCGATATATTTCCAAGTCGGGATGGTGCGTGACTTGGAGGGGAACGTGCAGGTGGTGTTGTTCCCATGTGCCTGTTGCTCTTGTCCTAGGTGGTAGAGGTCGCGGGTTTGGGAGGTGCTGTCGAAGAAGCCTTGGCGAGTTGCTGCAGTGCATCCTGTGGATGGTACACACTGCAGCCACAGTGCGCCGGTGGTGAAGGGAGTGAATGTTTAGGGTGGTGGATGGGGTGCCAATCAAGCGGGTTGCTTTGTCCTGGATGGTGTTGAGCTACTTGAGTATTGTTGAAGCTGCACTCATCCAGGCAAGTGGAGAGTATTCCATCACGTATTGCGAGGCTCTGCGAAACAAGCCGCTGGTGACCTGACTTATGCGCTTGTGTGCAGACGACTGGGAGACCCCGGCGATGTCCCCGGTAGCACCCTGGAACGATCTGGAGGCGAAGAAGTTGAGGGCAATAGTGATTTTAATAGCAACAGGTAATGAGATGCCGCTCGGCCCAGCAGGGCGCAGCTTGGCATGAAGGACGCTGCAGATGTCTGTGACCACCTGGTGACTCGCTCTCAGCCTCCATATGTACTGCTCCTCAGAGAGGTCCAGGAAGCTGAGCCTCAGTCTGTAGACCCTCTGACGAGAGTGGTGCCTCCTGCGACGTCGCTCCCTCTGTTGTTGACCTCTGTGCTCTTGTGCAGGTCCCTGTGGCGCAGCACTATGTTGTGGAGCTCCAAGTGGCGGAAGTGCACGCCGTGCCTGGCAAGGATGGTGATGTTGCTCGTCCTCGGATGTAGTGGTGAATGCGGCCATTGAACCCCCATCCTGATGGAGTCAGTTTGAGGGGGTCCAAAAAGTTGGTAAATATGTGTAAACAGAAGAATTCTGAGTGGAAACCAAGAATTTTCAGTCTAAACAAAAAGATCTCCCAGCCAAAGGTTTGTCTGAGAGAACTCATCGCCCTGCTGCAATAACTCACCTTTTATCCCCATCTGCCAAATAGGGATTTAAATGTCCAAAAGGCTACTGGCTGAAACACGTCTCCTACAACATGGAGTGTTTCCCACAGCACGGGAAACACGCTGAGGCTGAGTGAAAATCGCTCCCCTGCCTCAATCACCATGAAATTAACAACTTCAACAAGTTTAACAACGTTAATAAGTGCTTTAAATATCAGCCCGCTGGCTTTAATTGCTGGAGGGACTTCCGCGTTCCAGAAGCGCACGCACACATAGATGCATTTGGGTGAGACGTGGAAGTCGGCAGGTCGGAGCCAGCTTCCTTACCCGCTCGGGATTTTCCCGATTTTCCTGGCCCCCCTCCGCCCCAACGCACCCGAAGAGTCTGCAAAGGGATATAGCCAGGTTAAGTGAGTGGGCAAGAAGGTGGCAGATGTGATATAATGTGGGGAAGTGTGAGGTTATTCACTTTGGTAGGGAGAATAGAAAAACAGAATATTTTTTAAATGGTGAGAAACTATTAAATGTTGATGTTCAGAGAGATTTGGGTGTCCTTGTACAAAAAACACAAAAAGTTAACATTTAGGTATAGCAAGCAATTAGGAAGGCAAGTAGCATGTTGGTCTTTATTTCAAGGGGGTTGGCGTTCCAGAGTAAGGAAGTCTTACTACAATTGAACAGGGCTTTGGTGAGACCTCACCTGGAGTACTGTGTACAGTTTTGGTCTCCTTATCTAAGGAAGGATATACTTGGCTTAGAGGCAGTGCAATGAAGGTTCACTGGATTGATTCCTGGGATGAGAGGGTTGTCCTATGAGGAGAGATTGAGTAGAATGGGCCTATACTCTCTGGAGTTTAGAAGATTGAGAGGTGATCTCATTGAAATATATAAGATTCTGAGGGGGCTTGACAGGGTAGATGCTGAGAGGTTGTTTCCCCTGGCTGGAGAGTCTAGAACTAGGGGGCATAGACGCAAGATAAGGGGTCGGCCATTTAGGACTGAGATGAGGAGGACTTTCTTCACTCAGAGGGTTGTGAATCTTTGGAATTCTCTACCCCAGAGGGCTGTGGATGCTGAGTCATTGAATATGTTCAAGGCTGAGATAGATTGATTTTTGGACTCTAGGGGAATCAAGGGATATTGGGATCAGGCAGGAAAGTGGAGTTGAGGTAGAAGATCAGCAATGAATGGCGGAGCAGGTTCGAGGGGCTGTATGGCCCAGTCCTGCTCCTATTTCTTATGTTCTTATGTCCTTTCTCTCCCTCTTGTGTAACACATACCATTCCCTTTCTGAGATGGTTAGGAAGGAACCTACTCCCATAGCTTTGGCAATGCCGCTTACCAATTTTTCCATTCCTTCCAACCTATGGAGAATGATCTGTCCTCCATTGTATGCTTTTCCCTGAAGGCAAAGCCACGACTGGGCCTCAGCAAATGAGAATCATGAGAGGGACCTTTGTTGGTACCATTCTGTGGTGAACCATGTTGATCAAACAAGCAATGGAATGAAAATCCAATGAGCGTGGTGAGAATGTGGAACTCGCTACCACAAGGAATAGTTGAGGCGAATAGCATAGATGCAGTTAAGGGCAAGCTAGACAAACATATGAGGGAGAAAGGAATGGATGGATATGTTGATAAGATGAGATGAAGTAAATAGAGTGGGAGGAGGCTCATGCGGAGCATAAACACCGGCATAGGGTAGGCCGAATGGCCTGTTTCTGTGCTGTAACTTCTATATAATGTCGGACGGGTTCTATAACAGGCAGGCGATTCATTCTGCCAGATTACTGCCCTTGCAGTGAAGAAGCAAATTTACCCCAATAAAATGGCAAGCTTACTCCCAGGCCTTTGCTGATGTAACTTGATGATTTTTCTGGCCCTCGCTATGGGGTACTACTGGGCTACCTTAAAACAGCACACCTAAATCCTGAGATTTAGGTCCTCCCTAACCTATTCCGCTCAAATAGCCTATGCATGTGGACAGAATCTAATTCCTTCACTATTTTAAAGACCTCAATCATATCTTCTTGAAGTTTACGCTTTTCCAAAGTAAAAAGCCCCAGCTCTCTAAGCATGGCCTGCTAACTAAGGGCCCTTAAACCAGGTATCAAGATATTAATAGCACCGCTTGACTTTTTTCTGAGGCTGTAGGGGAAATGAATTTAGTGCTCGTGCTCCTTAAAATAGGGGATCAACTGGTGGTGTGGGAAGGAAGTCCATGATAGAATAATAGACATGGACTCTGGATGGAATGGGCATGATAGGTGGAATGGCCTTTTCTCAGCTGTCGACTTTCTTATCCCTTTATAATCTCGATGTTTTCTAACACATTCTCCCAGCCATCTGCACTTCATATGAGCTGTTTTTTTTGCTTTCCCATAGAATAAAAGATTTATTAATGTCATTATCTCCGTATGTGATGCTTATATCTTGTGACAGATAAGAGAGAAATAGAAAAGACTGTCATGTGGAAACTTCTTTTTTGGGAGTTTTTGTGAGTTTTCGTCACAAGTCCTTTATCCTTGGAGTGGGGCGGGGGAGAGATCTTTCTTATCTTTAACTTTGCTCAAAGTTTGTGAGTTTTATGTAAATCATCTTATGGTTTCGTTTTTTTTTTATTTGTTGTGGGGATGTGGGCATTGCTGGCAAGGCCGGATTTATTGCCCATACCTACTCTCCTTGAGAAGGTGGTGGTGGAAGGCCTTGTCCTTGAACTGCTGCACTCCTTGTGTTCATGGAACTCTCACAATGGGGTTAGGTGGGCAATTCCAGAATTTTGACCCAGTGATGATGAAGGAATGTTGATATATGTCCACATCAGGATGGTGTGTGACTTGGAGGGGAACTTGGAGATGCTCATGTTCCCACAATATTGCTGCTGTTGTCCTTTTCAATGGTGGAGGTTGCTGAGAAAGGAGGTGCTGTTGAAGTAACCTTAGTGAGTTGCTGCTTTGTATCGTCTAGATCTCATATACTGCAGACATAGTATGGAGATTGAACCTGGTGACAGGGGTGCCAACCAAGTGGACTTCTCCGCCTGAATGGTGTTGAGCTTCTTGAGTGTTATTTTGGCTGAACCCATCCAGGCGTGTGATGAGTATTCCATCACACTCCAGAATTGAACCTTGTAGATGATGGAGAGGTTTTGAGGGATCAGAAGGTGGGCCACTCATTGCAGAGTACCCAGTCTCTGCCCTGCTCTTGTAGCCCAGTGTTGACATGGTTGATCCAGTTAAGTTCCTGGTCAATGGTGAGCCCCAAGATGTTGTTAGTGTGGGACATGGTGATGGTGGTGGTTGTATGTCACAGGGAAATGGCTGAGCTTTCTCTTGTTCAAGATGGTCATTATCTGGCACTTAATGTGGCATGAATGTTACCTACCCAAGCCTGGATATTATCCAGATCCTGCTTTGACTGGCATGTCAAGTTTTGAGGCAGCCCAATGCTTCCTGATAGGGAGGGATGGAAAAAATCAACAAGCAACATTAATTTCCAACTTGCATGCCAAGGGGTAGTGCTGGATTGTGTATAAGAGATAGATATTAACCTAGAATGGTGATCTTTTATTGATCTCATGGCTACCCCCTCCTCTGTCTTGTATCTTTGTGACTGAGAAGACAAGACAAGTAGCCTGATCTCAGGTGATCCCCAGTGAGACTGTTAACTGGCTGGCAGGATGTATATGAGAGGTAAGGCACCCAATGTAGTTTCCTTTTCTTTTCCCCTGTGGTTGTCGTTACTGACCTATACAGCAAGACTGACATCAGGAACTCAGGGTGTAGTGCAGTACATCAGTGATCCAACACAATATGCCATCTTCACTCGGCACGATCTCAGCTCTGCTGTCACAGGGAAGTATCAAGCATAGAATAGGGCACTTTTCGTGTAGAAAAAAAGTGTATGGCCCTTTGCTGGTTATTCATTGTTTGAATCCCTGTAATTAAAGTGGTGAAAGAGAGGCAGCTCATAAATTGGCTTGGGCTTGCCCCAGGCGACATGGCTGATATCATTAACATAGCAGGAAAATATTTAATGTTTGCTATGTTTGGTAAAACTGTAAGGGAATTTAGGTTTATGATTCCACAGAAGAACATAGGAACATAGGAACAGGAGTAGGCCATTTAGCCCCTTGAGCCTGTTCTGCCATTCAATGAGATCATGGCTGATCTGTGACCTAACTCCATATACCCACCTTAGCCCCATATCCCCTAATTCCTTTGGTTAACAAAAAATTATCAATCTCAGATTTAAAATCAACAATTGAGCTAACATCTTCCTTATAATTTCCTATGCACCAGAACCATCATATTCCATAACTAGGCATTTGGTGATCAATAAATAGTATGTACACGGATATGTATATATTTGTTATATGATATTTCCTTTAATTAGAATGTGAACATTTCAATATACAGATGACAGACTTGTCAACATTCTGATTAGATTGACAGTGGAAATGTCGCTTAAATGAAACATGAATTTGTATCAAATGATACCATGGAATAATAGCACACAACAGTTTCACAGATTCATCTGAAATTTCTTTCTCACTATTTTAGCGGATCCATTAACTTACATTAATTAGGATAACGCCTCCACTAAAACAACAGAGAGAGGAATTCCAGATGAACACACCATGTGTTTGGACACTGGTATGTCACGGCACAATTCTAAGTCCATCAAAGTTTCTCATAACCCAACATTTTTTAAAGTGCTGATTGGCACAGTACTTGAACTCATTAACAATGGTCTATTTCTTCTGTCATATCACTTTCTCTACTGATTCAATGTTTTTCATGTGGACACAGAACTCTACTTTTGAAACCAAAAAAAGAATAACAACCTGTGCTGGGATTCTCCTCTTTGGAGCAGAGTTCCAGTGGGACAGGACTTACACTCTCCCCTCTGAATCTGTCCTAACCCCATCCTAATTCCCTGGAGCAGGGGTAATTTTCGATGCAGAGCTTGCTCCCAGTGGAATTTATTAAATTTGTTATTGGGATGTGGATGACATTGGTAAGGGAGTATTTATTGGCCATTCCTAATTGCCCTGAGGGCATTCAGAGTCAACCACTTAGTGTGGGACTGGTATCACCTGTAGGCCAGACCATGTAAAGGGTGGCTTACTCCCTTCGCTGAAGGACATTAGTGAACCAGTTGGCCATCAGCAGGTGTGTGCGGGGTCCAAATTGGAGAGAGAGGAGGCTGCTACAAAGCCCTCTCCTTCCACCGACAAACTCAAAACCTGTACTGGTGCTTCCCATGGACTACAACCACCTTCCACATGGCGGCCCTGGGAAGTGGTGGTAAGTGGGGCGGATGGGAATGAAACCTCCTCGGGACCCGGACCCCACCTCAATTACACATGGTGGGCTGAGAAGGAGCAGACAGCACCGGATCATTGGGGGGCAGGGGCAGTGAAAAGGCGGTAGGTCTCACTGCCTGAATTTTCTGTCATTCTGTATCACCATCCTGCCCGATATTGGGAGGGATCACGGAGGAGAATGCAGCCCCTGGTGTGGTACTGATGCAGGCAGATCAGGAAGGTCCCAGTTTGAATTACTGATCTGTGAATTAGCTCATCTCAGCTGGAGAAGTGGTGGAGGAGCTACAGTTGACCATGGCACAGCTGGACTATGGAAAGGGCCAAAAAAAATCAGCCAAGTTTTCCTGCTCCTGGTTCCTATCGAGAGATTCCTGATGAAAACTGTGTGAGTGTGTGTGTGGCAAGGACTGTGTATGTGTGTTGGGGTGAGAACAAGATTGGACTTGCCACTGATGCCCCCTACCAACATTCACTTTCCAGCCTCACACATGAAAAGCGGCCTCCTATTTGGGTAATAAAAACAGAAAATGCTGGAGAAGCTCAGCAAGTGAGGCAGCATCTGTGGAGAAAGAAACAGAGTTAACGTTTCAGGTTGAAGACCTTTCGTCAGAACTGGAAGATGTTAAAGAGTTAAAGTTGTCAACCAGTATCTATTATAAGCCCACCGACTCCCACAGTTACCTTGATTACACTTCCTCCCACCCCACTTCCTGTAAGGTCTCTATTCCCTTCTTCCAGTTTCTCCATCTCCGTCACATCTGTTCTGACGATGCCACCTCCACACCAGTGCTTCCGATATGTCTTCCTTTTTCCTCAACTGAGGATTCTCCTCCACTGTAGTTGACAGGGCCCTCAACCGTGTCCATCCTATTTCCCGTACTTCTGCCCTCACCCTTTCCCTTCCCTCCCAGAACCATGGTAGGGTCCCCCTTGTCCTCACCTTCCATCCCAGCAGCCTCCACATTCAACGTATCATCCTCCACCATTTCTGCCACCTCCAGCACGATCCCAATACCAAACATATCGTCTCCTCCCCTCCCCTTTCAGCATTCCGAAGGGACAGCTCCGTCCGCGACACACTGGTCCACTCTTCCATCACCCCCAACACCCACTCTCCTCCCCACAGGACTTCCCGTGCGAGCGCAGGAGATGCAACACCTGCCCTTTCACCTCCTCCCTTCTCACCGTCCAGGGCCCCAAACACTCCTTCCAGGTGAAACAGCGGTTTACTTGTACTTCTTTCAATTTAGTATACTGTATCCACTGCACACAATGCGGTCTCCTCTAAATTGGGGAGACCAAACGCAGATTGGGTGATCGCTTTGCTGAACACCTCCCGTCTGTCTGCAAGTGTGACCCTGACCGGTCGCTTGCCATTTTAATTCCCCGTCCCACTCCCACTCTAACCTCTCTGTCTTCGGCCTCTTACACTGTTCCAATGAAGCTCAATGTAAGCTCGAGGATCAGCACCTCATCTTTCGTTTAGGCACTTTACAACCTTCCGGACTCAACAATGATTTCAATAACTTCAGATCATAACCACTGCTCCCATTTTTTCAGACAGGAAGTGCTGGTTATGGTTCTCCTGCTGCCATTCACAGCCACTCTAGACCGATCTTTTGTTTCTTAACCTGTTCCATTATCACCTTCCTTGCCTTGCACCATTATCCCTTTTGTCATTTAATCTCTCTTGCCCTCTACCCTTCCACAGACTTTCCTTTTGTTCTTTCCTCCCCCCTCCCCCCTTTCCCTGGCTCTGTATTTGCTTAAAAACTTTAACTCTTTAACATCTTCCAGTTCTGATGAAAGGTCTTCGACCTGAAATGTTAACTCTGTTTATTTCTCTACAGATGCTGCCTCACTCGCTGAGCTTTACCAGTATTTTCTGCTTTTATTTTAGATTTCCAGCATCCGCAGTATTTTGTTTCCTATTTGGATAATTTCCATCTGTATGCCAACATAAGTCCGCACCTTCAGAAGAGGAGAGGGGAAAATTGGTAAAAAGAAAACCTAAAGTAGACACAGGCCATCTCGACAATGGTGCTTTGGTATGTATGGTGGTGAACGGGTTAATATTTCAGTAGAAATATACAAAGCTTTATCATTAGTTTGATCACAAACAGCACAGTGTGCAGTCCTGCCATAACCACATCATTTCCTCATAAGCTGATTGTTCCCCTGCAGAATTCACACTAATGAATGATTTAGAGCTGGGTGGGACCTATTATCTACCATGATTAAGGGATATTTTCAGCCCCTGGAGTATGGAGGGTAAATTGCTATGTGTCACAGAGCACATCAAAACACTCAGCATAACAATGCATTTTAATACAAATACCTTGGAAAAGATACCGTAAACAATCATTATATGTCTACAAATTACTGGAAGAATCCAAAAGGCATACTTAAATAATTCAGGCTTGTTGTGCAGAGCTGGGTGCAGTAGAATTATTAGGGCAACTGTATCAGTAAATATGCTGATTGTTCTTATCTTAATGTTTTTAGAACATCAAAGCTCCTCAAAGCCAAAAGATGTAGTCATGCATTTGGCTGTTCCTAATTTTTCCCATGGTATCTTTTCTCCATCACAATGGCTCACAGTCATGAATTTCTCCATTATCTAAACAGTCCTTGATTTGTTTCCTGTTTATCTCTGTGCCACACAACCTAGAGAACTGAGTGGTCAAGATCAAGACTATCGATAGTCCCGTGGCCACCATCAAGGGTGGTTCTTGATTTGGTCAATAAGAGGTGAGATTGCTGTGTCAGTTTTTCCCTCTGATGAAGAGATGAATTGTCTCTTTCTGCAGCATATTACATCTGCCAGACTTATTAGGATCTGAAGAAGCTCCTTTCACACTGAGTGATAGGCATTAGGACATGGGAACATAAAGTAGGTGCTCTATCACTTATGCTTCTGGGATGTCTCCTTTGTGACTAACAGTGGCTTTATGATGGGGGGAAAAAAAGCGATGTGACCTATCAATCTAATACCTCCATGAAACCAATGAGATTATTTGCCTTCTCATGCCAGTAGTTGTTTGATCCCAGATGCCAGTGTGACTGTGATTTCTGTTGCCAAAACAACTATGGTGCCACTGTGTCTGTCCAATGTCTGATACCAAGACATATACAGTAACAATGTGACTGCCCATTTTCTGATACCAATACATATACAGTAACAATGTGACTGCTCATTTTCTGATACCAGTACATATACAGTAATAATGTGGTACCACTGTTTGAAACAAATAAATATATAATGACAATTCATAGAATCATAGAAGTTTACAACATGGAAACAGGCCCTTCGGCCCAACATGTCCATGTCGCCCAGTTTATACCACTAAGCTAGTCCCAATTGCCTGCACTTGGCCCATATCCCTCTATACCCATCTTACCCATGTAACTGTCCAAATGCTTTTTAAAAGACAAAATTGCACCCGCCTCTACTACTGCCTCTGGCAGCTCGTTCCAGACACTCACCACCCTTTGAGTGAAAAAATTGCCCCTCTGGACCCTTTTGTATCTCTCCCCTCTCACCTTAAATCTATGCCCCCTCGTTATAGACTCCCCTACCTTTGGGAAAAGATTTTGACTATCGACCTTATCTATGCCCCTCATTATTTTATAGACTTCTATAAGATCACCCCTAAACCTCCTACTCTCCAGGGAAAAAAGTCCCAGTCTATCTAACCTCTCCCTATAAGTCAAACCATCAAGTCCCGGTAGCATCCTAGTAAATCTTTTCTGCACTCTTTCTAGTTTAATAATATCCTTTCTAATTCGACTGTCCATTGTCTCAAACCAATACATATACAGTGGCTGCGACTGTGTTTATGCCATAGTAAATTGCGCGGCAGTATTTCGTGTTGCCAATGTATGTGGTTTGTAATACCAATGGGGATTCTGATGCCAATACACAATCGTGCCAATGCGACGGGACAACTTTTGATGCCAAAGCCTCTGTGATGCCAATGTGATTTTTGATGTCAAAACCTTGATGTTGATGGCTAGGATTTTTGATGCCAGTGCCTAAACATACCTTTGTGATTATAAGATGGCACCCTTATGAAAGCCTAAAATCAACACAGTATTCGTTTTACACGGTGTAATATCAAAGCTGGTTGATTGGGTGAAAACCACGATAAATATTAGAGACAAGTATGGCCTGATAGCCAAATCTTTCTGATTTCTGCAGGGTTTGTAGCCTCAGTTAAAATGAACCTTAGTTATGTAATATGCTCAGATTATTGTTCAGTGGTCAAATGGAAACATAGAAGTTGGCCAAGCTTTAACTGGTGAAAGAGCTGAGGGGAAATTAGCCACTTTTAACATTTCTGGAATCAGACCATGTTTGGACTCAATGGGAGACTATTCAGTTTAAAATCTAAATACTACTTGTATTATCGATTTATTCGTAGTGTTGATTGATGTACTTTAAGGTTGTGGTTATGATTCAGATCTGCAGAAATAAGAAAATCAGATGACAACATTAAATACTCTCTTCTCAGGGCACTTTTACACAACAAATGTTTTAGTGATAACTGCATGAGGAGAAACCCTGAGCACATATTAGCCCATTGTATCTCATTAAGCCACTATGTCCTCTAATAGTAAACTTGGTCAGTAGTAGAGGTCAACGGTTTAATCTGCCAAACTGTGGCTGAGAACTTGCCATTGAGGAGGAGAGTTTGTGAAAGCCAAGATAGAAAATTACTTTTACTTTCTGTGTGACTAGATTGCTGCCAACTTGCACCCTCGTCCTGCCCCAAAACACTCAAGAGTTAAATTCCAGCATTGGCACAAAAAATTAATTTTTGAGTTTGCTGTCCTCTGGAATAATATAAGCGGTGTGCCATACTGCTATGTAGCAGAACGTTAGGAAGTTTTAATAGCTGAAATATGGGAGGTAGATACTCTGCTGTCCATATCCTTTCCTGCACCAAGTACTGCTCTCCCATCACCCATGTGCTCGCTGACCTACATCGGCTCCCAGTCCATCGAACGCCGCAAATTTAAATTTTTATCCTTGTGATTAAATCTCTTCATGACCTCACCATCACCCCCTTCCCCCTCCTCCCTCCCACCTCTGTAATCTCCTTCAGCCCTACACCCTCCTCTCTCCCCAGAACTCTCTTTTCCTCTGACTCTGGTCTCTTGTACACCACCTCCTCCCTTCATCCCACTATTGAAGACCGTGCCCCTAGACCCCCATACTGTAGAGTTTCTTTCCTCAACTCCTCCACCTCTCCTTCTTCCTATAAGACCCCCTTTAAAACTTACCTCTTTAACCAAGCTTTTGATCACCCCTCCTAATATTTACTTCATTGGCTCGGCGTCCAATTTTTTATTCTGTTTCTGTGATGCACTTTGGGAGATTTTCCTACATTAAAGGTGCTATATAAACACAAGTTGTTGTTGTAGATACTATCTAATAAAATAGAAATGGAAAGTTGAGCTCAATTCTGCTGCTGTACCAGCGGAAGAGCCGCACATAACGCTCGTCATGACCACAGAAAAGCAGGTGTGCCATTTTACTTTGTGAGGAGAAACTTTAAATCTGCTGGCTAGAGGCAACCTAGGACTAGAAATTTTGTGTCGACCTGTACTTCCTGTGACATCATGAGATCCCGCCCACTGCCCATAATCCACTGTCTCTGTGTCTGTTCATGATGTCACCGGGCAGAACTTGATGGTGTCACAGGAGAAGAAAGTTTATCTAAAACATCTGCTCCCAGGTTGCCTCTGACCACACTGTGAAACCATAAAGCAGAGCAACAAGTGACTGAGAGACACTGAGAAGTGTACAGATATCTCCACGTATTACATTTAGAATTGTGAGGCACGTCATTAGAATGCACTTTCCCTTTAAATGGCCCTTTGTCTTCTGTTCCAGCATAAAACCTGTTAGAGACTGAAGTCTGACCATAATAAATGAAAAGTTTTTTAAAAATTGTCAATGCTGGAAATCTCTCCCTCTAAAGGCGGTGCATGCTGGGTCAAATTAAATTTTCAAAACTGGTATTGACAGATTTTTGTTAGTTAAGGGTATTAAGGGAAATGGAGAAAAGATGGCTAAATGGAATTGATGTACAGATAAGTCATGATCTAATAGAATGGCAGAACAGGCTTCAGGGGCTGAATGGCCTACTCCTGTTCCTATGTTCCTAAAACAGAAAATACTGGAAATACACAGCAGGTCAGGCAGCGTCTGCAAACAGAAAAGATCGGCTAACATTTTGAGCACACCCGAACTCTGTCCTTTCTCTTCACAGATGCTGACTGACCTGCTGTCTATTTCCGGCATTTTCTATCTTTATATCTGATCAAAATAAAGTCTGCAGACTTCTGAATTCCCTACTTGTCTTATGTGATCTGATCAACATCATTAAAACAGATTGTCTGATCATTTATCTTATTGTTTGTGGGACCTTGCTGTGCACAATTTGGCTACAGCATTTGCTTATGTTACATCAGTGACTATTCTTCAAATTAATTGGCTGTGGTGCACTTTGGGGTGTTCTGAGGGCATGAAAGGTGCTATATAAATATGAGTCAAAAAAATATAGATTAGAGAAGAGTAAAGATGATTCAGCACTCTAAGTCCATGCTGGTTCCTGTGCTGAGGTTCTGGGCAATGTACCGTGTGACTGCAGCACGCCAGCGTTGAATATTCTGGAGTTTTACCTGATATTTTTCAGGGGGTCAGGAGATATTTCCCTTAGTTAATTAAATGGCCGGGGCAGATAAACGATAGGACAGACTGTACATGGTATAAGCTTAAGGCATTCTCACCAAATTCCTGTTAACATTATATTGAGGCAGGTGTTAAAATAAATAGGTTAACCCCTGCAGGAGGGCCTTAAGGACCCATACCAAAAAGTCACCCATTGCAAATTTTCCCCATAATGTTCCATATGTATGTTGTAGAAGCTGTTGGGTTTGAACGAAGAGAATTGTTTGAATGGTAAATGCATAATTGTATGATTAAAAAAAACTTATGTTTTGCTTTACAGCATCAACAGCAACAACTTGCATTTATGTAGCGCCTTTAATGTCGTAAAATGTCCTAAGGCACTTCATAGGAGCATTATAAAATAAAATTTGACAACAAGCCATATAGGGAGATATTAGGACAGGTGAGAGGTGAGTTTTAAGGAGCGTCTTAAAGAAGGAGAGAGAGGTAGAGAGGGGGAGAGGTTTAGGGAGAGAATTCCAGAGCTTAGGGCCAAGGCAGCTGAAGGGACGGCCGCCAACGGTGGAGCGATTAAAATCGGGGATGCGCAAGAGGCAAGAATTGGAGGAGTGCAGAGATCTCAGAGGGTTTTAGGACTGGAGGAGGTTCCAGAGATAGGGAGGGGTTTGAAAACAAGGATGAGAATTTTAAAATTGAGGCATTGCCGGACCGGGAGACAATGTAGGTCAACGAGCACAGGGGTGATGGGTGAATGGGACTTGGTGCGAGTTAGGATACAGGCAGCAGAGTTTTGGATGAGCTCAAGTTTATGGAGGGTGGAAGATGGGAGGCCGGCCAGGAAAGCATTGGAATAGTCAAGTCTAGAGGTAACAAAAGCACGGTTGAGGGTTTCAGCAGCAGTTGAGCTGAGGCAGGGGTGGAGACAGGCGATGTTGCGGAGGTGGAAGCAGGCGGTCTTGGTGATGGAGTGGATGTGGGGTCGGAGGCTTATCTCAGGGTCAAATAGGACGCCAAGATTGTGAGCGATCTGATTCAGCCTCAGACTTAGGAACATAGGAACAGGAGTAGGCCATTTAGCCCCTCGAGCCTGTTCTGCCATTCAATGAGATCATGGCTGATCTGTGACCTAACTCCATATACCCGCCTTAGCCCCATATCCCTTAATACCCTTGGTTAACAAAAATCTATCAATCTCAGATTTAAAATTAACAATTGAGCTAGCATCAACTGCCGTTTGTGGAAGAAAGTTCCAAATTTCTATCACCCTTTGCGTGTAGAAGTGTATCCTAACTTTGCACCTGAAAGTCCTGGCTCTAATTTTTAGTCTATGTCCCCTAGTCCTAGACTCCCCAACCGGCAGAAATAGTTCCCCTCTATCTACTCTATCAGTTCTCCTTAATATCTTGAAAACTTTGGTCAAATCACCCCTTAATCTTCTAAATTCCAGGAAATACAACCCTAGTTTGTGTAATCTCTCCTCATAATTTAACCCTTCGAGTCCAGGTATCATTCTAGTAAATCTACGCTGCACTCCCTCCAAGGCCAATATATCTCTCCTAAGGTACGTTGCCCAGAACTGAACACAGTACTCCAGGTGTGATCGAACCAGGGCTTTGTATAACTGTAACATAACTTCTACCCACTTGTACTCTAATCCTCTAGATATAAAGGCCAGCATTTCATTAGCTTTTTTGGTTATTTTCTGTACCTGTCCATGACATTTTAATCATCTATGTACATGGACCCCTAAGTCTCTTTGGACCTCCACTGTTTTGAGCTTTTCACCATTTAGAAAGTACACTGATCTATCCTTTTTGGGTCCAAAGTGGATGACCTCACATTTGCCTCACGGTGGCCAGAGAGGGATAGAGTCGGTGGCTGGGGAACGGAGTTTGTGGCGGGGACTGAAGACAATGGCTTCGGTCTCCCCAATATTTAGTTGGAGGAAATTTTTGCTCAGACAAGCAGCGTGCCAAATCAGAGGCAGTGGAGGGGTCGAGAGAGGTGGTGGTGAGGTAAAGCTCGATGTCGTCAGCGTACGTACAGAAACTGACATATTTTCGGATGATGTCGCTGAGGGTCAGCATGTAGATGAGAAATAGGAGGGATAGATCCATGGGGGACTAGAGAAGTAACGGTGAGGGAGAGTGAAGAGAAGCCATTGCAGGAGATTCTCTGGCTACAACTGGATGAAGGAGGAGAGGCGTTGGAGGAGTGTGGTGTGGTCAACTGTGTCAAAGGCTGCAGACAGGTTGAGGAGGGACAGTTTACCACAGTCACAGAGGATGTCATTTGCGACTTTGATAAGGGCCGTTTCAGTGCCGTGGGAGGGGCGGATACAGGTCCAAATTATTACTTCACAGACCAGATTTCTTGAGTAGTGCTGCCCGTGCTGGTGGTCACATTAGTCACAGAGTGCACCAGACAAAGATGCCAGACAGGAATGCCCAAAACCTCAGAGGACTGTGTGGTGGACCAGATGTATTCCGAGTGAGAATGCACTGATCTACCGGAAAATAGTTAATTCCTGGTCAGACGGTTTGGCTTTTCATTGAAAATTTCTAAAATATAAAGCAAACATTGAAAATCTGTTTTGTTTAGAATAAAACTT
The DNA here is from genome assembly GCF_035084215.1 of Heptranchias perlo. Taxonomy (NCBI): domain Eukaryota; kingdom Metazoa; phylum Chordata; class Chondrichthyes; order Hexanchiformes; family Hexanchidae; genus Heptranchias; species Heptranchias perlo. The sequence goes on from NC_090338.1 coordinate 66,813,896, forward strand.
TTTATTCCATTTTTCTTTTTTGCCTTATGATACGGAGGCATTAATAATTAAGGTCTTCACTGAATTTCTATCCATTGTAAAGCAAATATCAGAACTCAAGCTACAAATCCCACTCCTGATGCCTTACTCTATTCTGTTTTGAATTTGGCAAAAAGCTGGCAATCATAGCAGAGAATGCAAAATAAAATACACTGAAATAATTTGAGATTTATAAAAGAAAGAAAGAACCTGCATTTATATAGCGCCTTTTATGACCTCAGGATGTCCCAAAGTGCTTTACAGCCAATTAAGTACTTTTAAAGTGTAGTCACTGTTGTATCGTAGGAAACGATCATGAATATAGTGTAGATCATAAAGTCAGGACGTGGTGTAGATACCAAATGACATGTGCTTCCATTGATTTGGAAAGTGTTAGGCCTTGAAATTCGATCGTGCCCAAAAATGGAATAGTCAGTGATGGTTGCTAACATCATTACAGAATAGCTTTTATATCTATCTGTATTATATTGAAAATTTTATGTATGAATGCATTTCCTGTCCACAAACTTCACTTCCTATTGTCACAATTTCTGGTCACACTCTTTCTGTTAACATTTAAAATTGAAAATGCTTATATAATCAGTTATAATGGCAATTTCGTATGTAAACGGGTGCCAGAATGCTGTCATTTCAGTGGGTGGCATTATAACTCTATTGGATTCTGTACTGCTATATTCTCTGCTGCCCCTTGAGCAATGCCACGGAGGTCTGCTAGAATTTAAAAACATTTATATATAAGGGCTGATTTTATGAATGTCCAGCATACGCAGATGATAGATGAGGTCCACTGCTGGCACTGTACATTTGGAAAATTGTCCCTGTCTAGAATAAAAATAATACTTGTCTTATTATTCATAAACAGAATGATGGCTAGCTCCCGACCTGTAAGCTTCTTGAGCTCGGTGTTGAGGAGTCAGGCTTGTTGAGAATGTCACTCCTACCATTCCTCTATTGAGTAGTTGGAGGTCTGTGTTCTTAGGTCCATTTGGAACGCACGTTGCAGAGTGCGAGCAGCCATCTTCCTTCTTGCGGCACGAAGGAAGGAAAAATAAAATCCGATTTTATGTAGGAGGAATGGCAGCTGTATGTAACAGTAAACTTCACAGTAGGAAAAGGCCCAGCAAATCACACGCATCATTACCAATACAGGGAATCTTAAAGCACCAAAAGGGAATGATATCTTTTATTAACCAAAAACCCCAGGAGAACGCCCATTTTTCTCCGCATTTAATGACTCACTAACATAATCCATCCCCAAAGTCAGACTTTTCAAAGCTGCACATTCCTACAATTGTGTTCGTGGGTAGATAATTACAGAGAAAAAACAGAAATCACCTGTTTTCTGTTAAAGAAAAGAACCTCACCCCCTGAATTCTTATTTTAAAATGAATGTTTTATTTCGAGAAGAAAATCGTTACAAAGGATCAGAGATAGAAATTGAAGCCGGGAAATAGTGATTCCGCTAACCAGTAATGGTCAAGGTGGAAATAATTTTACATTTTTTTTTGCAAAAAGGAAAAAAATTATTTTCATACAGGTATATATTCTGAAGACATCACTTACAGGAGGGCAGATTGACAGAATAGTTTTACATGTTACACTTTAACATGCTTCAGGACCAGTGCAGAAAGAAAAAGAGGCTGTGCTCCTTTTTTCGGGGGTGTTCATTGTTTGGGTTAATCCTCCTATATCGCTGGAGTTCAGTAGTTGTATGGTCTCCATAGCATCAACCCATGCCTTCCTCTGTAGGAGTTTGTTATGGGGTTTGTGAGGAGGGATTTGTTTTATGGGCCTGCAAGAAAGGTGTGCAGACTGCTTTGTCCTGTCTAGGTGAATGCTGTACATTATGCACTCTGAAAGGCATAATGTCCCACAGGTCCTTTATCCACATGTTTGTGGTGGGAACAGTAGGGTTTCACCATGGCCATGGGAATGTATCTACTTGCTGGTAGCAGCCTTTTTTTAGAAAGTTCAAATGAAGAAAAGTAGATCAGCAAACTTCTTGTAGCTATGAAGCAAAAATAAATAACTCCACTAGTATTGCTGTAGAAAAACTTTGACTGCTGCTTGAAGTAAAACTTTGAGATGAGGCATCTAAAAATGACATTCAAGGCATGTCCTGACAACTTCGCTGGACTGGCCAACAAACGACTTACAAAGAGGTCCACCTAGAAGGCGGCTCACCACCACCTTCTCAAGGGCAATTAGGGATGGGCAATAAATGCCGGCCTTGCCAGCGACACCCACATCCCATGAACGAATAAAAAAAATATTATCCCCAAGGTTTGGGGAAGAAGACTGCTAGTGCCAGACCAGTGTAGTCAGCGGATTGATAAGAGAGGTAGGAAACCTGGTCCCCTAACTGCCCAGGCAACTTGCACAGTGTTATCCTTGAATCTGATGCCCTATCCATACTGATGCCCAGTATACAACTGGCTGATGCAAATTTGCACTGTTTCAAGTGGATTGTTGGTGCCATGAACTCTTAAGTTGCCCCCCTCCCTTCTGGTGCCTCACAGTGTAGGCTGGGGAGGGGCAAGGGGAGGTTGAAGGCTGATTCCTGTGGCCCAGGACAGCTTTTTGCAACAATATGTCCTAGAAACAACAAGGGGGCAGGCCATATTAGATTTAATAATGTGTAATGAGCCAGATTTAGTTAACAACCTAACGGTGCGTGAACATTTATCTAATAGTGATCATAATATGATCGAGTTCAACATTGTGTTTGAAAGGGAGAAACTCATAACAGCTACAAAGATTCTAAATTTAGGTAAGGCCGACTTCAACGGGATGAGACAGAGACTGTCCACAGTAAACTGGGCAAATCTGTTAATGGGTAAAATAACAGAAGATCAGTGGGAGGTGTTCAAAAAAGAATTTAACGTGATACAGAACCAGTTTATACCCCTAAGGGGCAAGAGCTCTAATTGCCAAAAAAAACCAGCCATGGACAACAAAAGAGGTAAGGGACAATGAAAAACTAAAAGACAAAGCATACAAAAATGCAAAAAATAGCAGAGATCCAGGCGACTGGGAGAGATACAAAGCACAGCAAAGGGTGACAAAACAGATAGTAAGAGCTACAAAAAGGGAGTATGAAAAGAAACTTGCAAGGGATATCAAAATCAACACAAAAAATGTTTACAATTATATTTGGATAAAGAGGGTGGTCAAGAGCAATGTGGGCCCGTTAAAAACTGATAATGGTGAGATTGTAAATGAAAATAAGGAAATAGCAGACATGTTAAATAATTACTTTGCATCAGTATTTACAGTAGAGGAAGAGGGAGTGGATAACATGCTGGATATCCCAAGGAAACTAATTTTCAATCAGGGATGGGGACTCGCCAGAATTAACGTAAGCAAATTAACAGTAATGAAGAAAATAATGACACTAAAGAGTGACAAGTCCCCAGGATTAGAAGATTTCCATCCCAGGGTTTTAAAGGAAGTAGGTGAGAACATTGCAGATGCCCTAACTATAATCTTCCTACGTTCTCTCAATTCAGGAACTGTTCCTTTAGATTGGAAAATTGCACATGTCACTCTGTCATTTAAGAAAGGTGAGAGAGGGAAACCAGGGAATTATAGATCAGTTAACCTAACATCTGTTATCGGGAAATTACTAAAGTCTATAATTAAGGATAGAGTGACTGAACACCTTGAAAATTTTCAGCTGGTCAGAGAGAGCCAGCATGGATTTATAAAGTGTAGGTCATGCCTGGTGAACCTGATTGCATTTTTTGAAGAGGTGACTAAAGTAGGGGACAGGGGAATGTCTATGGATTTTGTTTATATGGACTTCCAGAAGGCATTCGATAAAGTCCTTCATAAGAGACTGTTAGCTAAAGTTGAAGCTCATGGAATTGAGGGCAAATTATTGACCTGGTTAGGAAATTGGCTGAGCGGCAGGAGACAGAGAGTAGGGATAATGGGCAGGTACTCAAATTGGCAGGATGTGACTAGTGATGTCCCACAGGGATCTGTGTTGGGGCCACAACTATTCACTGTATTTATTAATGACTTAGATGATGGGATAGAGAGCCACATATTCATATTTTCTGATGACACAAAGATAGGCAGCATTGTAAGTAGTGAAGATGGAAGCATAAAATTAAGAGAGATATTAATAGATTAAGTGAATGGGCAAAACTGTGGCAAATGCTGCATGTAGGCAAGTGTGAGATCATCCACTTTGGACCTAAAAAGGATAGATCAGAGTACTTTCTAAATGGTGAAAAGCCCTGGTTAGACCACACCTGGAGTACTGTGTTCAGTTCTGGGCACCGCACCTTAGGAAGGATATATTGGCCTTGGAGGGAGTGCAGCATAGATTTACTAGAATGATACCTGGACTCCAAGGGTTAAATAATGAGGTGAGATTACACAAACTAGGGTTGTATTCCCTGGAATTTAGAAGATTAAGGGGTGGTTTGATCGAAGTTTTCAAGATATTGAGGAGAACTGATAGGGTAGACAGGTATTTGGGAGTCTAGGACTAGGGGACATAGCCTAAAAATTAGAGCCAGGACTTCCAGGAGTGAAGTTAGGAAACACTTTTACTCGCAAAGAGTGGTGGAAGTTTGGAACTCTCCTCCACATACGGCAGTTGATGCTAGCTCAATTGTTCATTTTAAATCTGAGATTGATAGATTTTTATTAACCAAAGGTATTAAGGGAAATATGGCTAAGACAGATATATGGAGTTAGCCATGATCTCATTGAATGGTGGAACAGGCTCGAGGGGCTAAATGGCCTTCTCCTGTTACTATGTTCGTATTTTCCTATGCTTGAATGACCCTTTAGCCTGGATATTCTGATTGGTTATTACTTCAGTGATAGTGGTAATCAATTAATGTAAATGCATTATTGCTAACACTAAAATAATGCCAATCGCAAAATCTAAGCCTCCTGGGTGGCTTTATAGAGGATCTTGTAAGAGAGGCATCTGTTACATTTTTGGTCTTTGTTTTCATTCTTTTTTCTTGCTCTAAATATTTTTGGCACCTGTATTTCAGATTACTTTTGTTGATGAGCCATGGCCTCCTATATTCCATAATCTAGGTAGATTCTGAGGATGCCCAGGGAACGAACAGAAAAGCCTTTTCAGCTTAGATCAGCTACTGATTTTATCCTGTGCTTTTATTGTGATCCTCCTTGTTTTTAGAAGGCAACAGAGTAATATTACACTAGGACCTTGTTTTAGGCTTTAACTGCCAAACAAATTTATTAAACAGTAAAGGAACAAGTGATAGTAATATAAAATATATTTTGACAGTAGTTGTTACACTTTGCTAGCTCCTTGTGTAATAGACAATAAAAAATAGTTGAAATTGCTATGGTAAACTATTTTAGAAGTAATATTCTTAAGTAGTGAGTATTTTCCTTTTCCTACTACACGCAAAAGCTATCTGAGATGTCAATCTCTCTTTGAAAGGTGCAGGTTCATTGATTTGAACAAGACATGTTGATGAAATTCTTCAAATCAGCGAATGGGACCAAGTAGATTTAAATAATTGTATGTTAAATTAAAAAGAAAGCTGCTAATCAAACACATATTTGAACAAATCCCACAAAATGTTTGTATTTGAATTGAGTGACTTGCCTCGCCCAGACATTGGGCGGAAACAAACTGACTAAAATGTGAAACAATTGTATCCAGTTAAGCTGGGGTATCATTTCCATGAATAAATGTTTTTTAACCCCTTATGTACTGTGATAGAATTAACTAAGTCAATACTATACTAAATCTTAGACAAAAATGCTTCATTTTTTTCCATAGTATTGCCCTTCAGCCTTTCTATTTTGTTGGCTATGTAATGCGTCTCAGTTATGACAATTGTGACTCCAAGGAATCAGCCATGGTTTGGGATGTGAATCAGTCATTGGTGTTGATAGTTTGAGGCCTGACGTGTATTTTCAGTGATATGTAGCCCCTGAAACAAAATGAAATGTATGCTAGTGACTTAGGGTCCACTGTGTGTAACCGAAGTTTTAATTTGACTAAAATTGCCTTGCTGGAGAGAATGAGAGAAAACAAAAGCTTAGCTCTGATTGGACTTTGGAGCGGAAGAGGCAGGCACTTTTTAGCAGTTCAATCAGTTATACATTGTGGCCTAGAATTTCCTCAAAGTGAGTTACGCTGCTGCTGCTGTTTGGGGCCACTCTGAATGGGGTAATTAGCCATGGTAACAGATGGTATGCTTTGTCCCCCAGAAGTCATCCATGGATCTGATCCTCTTCCCTGAAGAGGTCAGGGAGGGCCGAGTGACAAAGCATGAAGGCATCATAGTAACTTCCTGCATTTCAGAGGGGGGTGGGGGGGTGCGGGGGTTGACATGGAGGTTCCTCTGATTATTCTTATACCTATTATGGGTTATACCTATCAGGAAAGATTGAACTGGCTGGGGCTCTTTTATCTAGAAAAGAGAAGGCTGAGGGGTGACCTAATAAAGGTCTTTAAGATTATGAAAGGGTTTGATTGGGTAGGCGTAGAGAAGATGTTTTCACTTGTGGTGAAGACCAAAACTTGGGGCCATAAATATAATCCAAAATCCAATAGGGAATTCAGGGGAAACTTCCTTACCCAGAGAATGGTTAGAATGTGGAACTCGTAGTTGAGGCAAATAGCATAGATGCATTTAAGAGGAAGCTAGATTAACACGAGGGAGAAAGGAATAGAAGGTTATGCTGGTAGGGTTAGATGACGAGGGGTGGGAGGAGGCTCGTGTGGAGCATAAACACTGGCATGGTCCAGTTGGGCTGAACGGCCTATTTCTGTGCTGTACATTCTATGTAATTCCTTGTAATGTTGCCACATACAATCTGGACATTGAAAGAATGGAATTCCTTCCTGTTCATGTAGCTGAGTGGCTGTTGTGTGGACACCCTCAAAACAATGTGCAATCTATTGCACCCTGGACCTTGTGGATGCTCGCGACCCCATAAAACTGTTGTATAGGCCCATTTCTCTACTGCCTTGCTGTGATGCCAACGCTTATGAGTTGGGCTGCTCTGCTGTAAAGGGTGTCAGTGACCTGAAGAATGCCCTTACTGCTCCCTGGCTGAGGATACAGAGATCCCTGTGGCAGGCTGAAATGACCCCATGCATTGACATTCATCTTCATAGCCGCTGCGTACGCCATGCATGCAGATGATTGTGGCTGCAGATCTTCGTGCAGCAGGTCACATAGATGTCCTATTGGTATAGCACACTCTTCTTATACAGAGCTCCTCAGAGAGATCCTGATTTAACCTGTTCTGTTCTCTGGGGGAGGGGATAATACCTGGTGGGCTGCATCCTTCTTAAATGGTGCCTTACTCTCCTTAGGACCCATTCGGTGCTGCACCTCCTCCTCCTCCATGATAATGGCATAGATGATCTGCCCAAAACGAATACCATACCTGCATCTGAGATGCCCTGACTGGGTGTGGGGTGGGATTCGAAAATCTTCGGGTGGGCCGACCCTGTGAGCAATTTAAAAAAAAAATTTACTCATTCTGCGTGGATATCGGTGGCAAGCCTGGCATTTATTGCCCATCCTTAGTTGCCCATGTGAAGGTGGTGGTCAGCCTTCATCTTGACCCACTACAGTCTGGTACTCTCACAGTGCTGTTAGGTAGGGAGTTCCAGGATTTTGACCCAGTGACGATAAAGGAACAGCAATATATGTCCAAGTCGGGATGGTGTGTGACTTGGAGGGGAACTTGGCGGTGATAGTGTTCCCATGCACCTGCTGCCCTTGTTCTTCTGGGTGGTGGAGGTACTGCCAAAGAAGCCTTGACGAGTTGCTGCAGTTCATCCTGTATAAGAAAATGCAAAAAAAAAGGGTTGAAAAAGCATTTCCAAGCTGCAGAAATCACTGTATAAAGTTTCTGGACTCTTCAAGCTCATAAACTCCTCACTGCCACCTTGATCAGGTGATCCTGGCCGCTGTTGCACCTCACAAGTCTCAGTCTAACTGATCCAGAGTGCACTAGCAATGAAAATCCAGGAAGTTCACAGCTGCTATGCCACTCTGACATATGCAAATAATGCCAGTGGGGCCTGAGTGGGCGAATCACGGGAAGGCTTAAAAAGCGTGAGGAAATTGGGGGAAGTTGTTTTAAAGCTGCACAAGCCACAGAAACGATTTTCATCCAAATTTCCCCACTAACAAAATTTCCTATGACGTGTACACACCGCTAATGCGCTGAAAACGGTAAGGAAATTCAACCTCTATAGTTTGTCCTAGATGATTGATCTGTAGGTTGCAACTCAAACTCTATCAGGACAGGCCCTTCAACGATATTTTTCCCATAGCTACTTTCCCAAGGCCCATCAACATGGGAGCAGTTTAGATTAGGGGGCAGAGGGAGCAGCAACCGGAAATCTCATAGTTCTTCAGATAGGTTCATTAGGAATGTGAATTTTGTAATAATATAGACAAAGGCTGCAGTCCTGTGCCTATATGCCAGTGATTAACTCAATACACAGTCAAACGTTTGAAGTTTTATTCGAGATTAAATGTTGCATATATACTCACGACCAACACCGAGATAACATAAAATGCGGTGTCGCGGAAGATAGACACATTACAGTCAGTGAGCTCAACTCTCCAGATGCCTCCCTTCTTTATCTCCCATCTCACAGTGCAATAGTCTTGCTTTTAAGTTTAGCTAAAAGGCCATTACATCATCTCCTCCATGACCTTTACTCTTGGTTTTACATTAGGTATTATTAGCTCAACATATCAAAATTCAAAAAGGCTCCATAGCATGGGTCTCAGGACATAACATAAACTACCATATCAATTACTTGTACTGAAAAGAATAAACATATAGATGTATCTATAAGAAAATTAGAATTATCCAAGGCTATTTTATATGGCAGTTACAGACTTAGAGATATTGCCTGTCAGCTACATTTGCAGGTTTTTTGATTCTAAGATTTAATTGAATGTAAATAAATTCTTTTCATAAAATGATTTGCCTTATTATTTCTCAATCTTAATCTCTTAACATGCCAGAACAGGTCTCCAATTCTTTTCAAACCTCTCATTATTGGCTTTCTCCTGTTCAATGGACTCTTTCTCTTTGGGGAAAGGATCAGTACCTTTGACCATTTTATAACTTTTAGCTTCTTGAAACGTCCCTTTCACAAAATCTTAACGTGTCCTCTTTCTTTCTAAACCATTAATTGGTGATGATTTTCACATCCCACCGCAAGAGGGGCAGAATTTGTGAGCTCAACGTTGGTTCTTACTGAAAAGAAAGTTCAGACAAACTCGGCCTCTCTTTCAGCTTGTCGGAATGACTCTCCCCGTTCTTAGACTGGGTCTAATAATAATTTTTTAAAAATGCATAAGAAATCTATTCTCTTGGATTCATCACTCTTTAGCCTGTTAAGGTAGTAGTCTATTATTTGCTTTCCTGCACAATTAATCAATATGGGCGTTCCACTTTAAATCGTTTGGCACCACGTCTTTGAGTAATTTAATGGGTTCAATTTTCCAACTGATGTATCACCAATCAATACAGCAGAACATTCAGCCCTCTTCTTGGCAAAAGAAAATGGATAGATAGGAAGAAGCTACTCCACTGTAAGTCCTTCTAGCCCATCCATCATTCCTTGTGGTGTTGGAGCTTGTGTGCAGGAATTTAAACGATTGCCTTGCTGCAGCGTATGCCATCAGCAGTGGAGGAATGGTTGACTGGGGATTTAAAATGCACCAGTGATATGTATTTCAGGGTCTACTATACAAGGGGTTTAGAATGGAATGCATTGGCTATGTGATTAATAGTGTTTGGGGATCATGTATACAGGGATTTGCAGGAGTACATTTATATGTGTTGCTAGTTATTTGAGAATTGTGGTCTGGAGGAATTAAATGGCGCTTTAATATATACGTAATGTTTGATAAGAATCAGTGCGTTGGGGTTTAGAATGTAACATTTGCAATTTAGTAAAAAGCATTTTGGGATCCTTCAAACAGGACAGCGCTGTTCTGGGGCCTGTTGTGTGCTGACTTAAATAGTTCACTGATAAATTTATCAAATGTGATTAACATTATTCCAATCGTTAGTGTGCAGGGGGTTGAATGTTGCATTTGTTATATGATAAACAGTGATTTGGGATCTAGCAATTGCCTTAGTAGGTCTTACTGTTGTTCTGAGGTTTGTTTTGTACATTCTATGTTGAACCCTCTGAGTATGCATGAGACTAACTTTAATTTTCAGTCACAGCATATGCTTCATAATCCCTTAACCTGAGAGCACTCAGAGCCCAGAGTTCAATCTAAACATCAACCAATTGTGACTTGACAGTTTAATTGGGCACAAGCAGAAATTAATATAGCACTAGTAAATATCCCATGGTGTTGCCCCAGGCCTGTTGATGAATATAAGATTTTTTTTTATAGATACATGTTGTTAATGGAGTTGGGAGAGAGACTTCATAAACTTGCCCCAGAGAACTATACAGTGGCCAGAGCATGCACCTACATTGTGACAATTGACATAGCAGCATTGAATGGGAAATGTTCGCCTAGCAATTTGCAGTGGTAAATGTGGACACAAAAATGTGACCAAAAATCATGACAACAGGAATTAAGGTTTGTGGACATGAAGTGTGTGCCCTAAGCAAGATTTCTAATAATGTATAGATAATAATTAGTGCCTGGAAAATTTACAGGAAAGTCTTTTATTTTGGCCCCACTGACTTTTTGCCTCCTGAACTGCAATTAGCACAATCAGAATAAAATAGTATAGAGGTAATTTTGCAAGGCAGAGCTTCACTAGTAGTGAGTGTAGGTTAGAGAATCATAACTCCGGTCTATAACCTGTGTTTGTGAGGCCCTGCACCAGCTGTGGAGTGGTGTAAGATTTGTGACTCATCGCACCGTCTCCGACTGTAACTCATTCATTCTCAGGACCGCAGAACTGTGGAACTTCTCACCTCCCCTCAGTCTTCCCTTCCTATTGAAATCCACAGGATTTTAAACTCTAGGTATCACCTAACCACTATTTCTTAATTTATCCCAACTTCTTTTCTGCTCCTTTCAGCCTTGGTGGTGTCCTCCACCTTGGGCCCTGACCTTTCACCACTGGTTGAATGGAAGAGCAACGCTCCTATGAGCTGCATGCAGGCAATTTATTCACAACACATCCCCCTCCCTTAAAGATCTTTTCCCCACCGTTAAAATAATGACCCTGTCTAAGTGATCTTCCTAAATTTACATTAAGATCTACTTTTTTTGCTAAATTTAGCGAGTGGAGTAAAATACAGCCCTATGATGATTTTTTGTTAGGTACTTTTTGGTCCTTTAAAAGAGGGTGAATAAAGAATCCAGTGAAAATATCAGATGGTCAGTGGAGAGTAAATAAATCTTGGTTCATAGTTGAAGGTCAATTGGACTGGATGTAGCTTGAGGTACCCAAGGACAAACTTTCCGGCTTTGTATTACTGGGAGGGAGCATGGGCACCAGTAGTGCTGCTCCTTGATTTCTTATATGTGCTACTGGTGGGTGAAGCTCCCCTTCGGCAGGGAGGGCTTATAAAATCTTCTCTCCAGTATCGACGTCAAGCGTCTCCAGATAAGATTAGATAAAACTCCCTCTACTGTGCCCCAACATACTGCACTAAGACCTGCTAGTAACACAAAAAGACCTGGTAAAAATGAGCCACCTTGGCCACTGTCTTAGCAAATCCCATTCGGGTTGTAGTCAGTCTGGCCTCAAGAGCTGACATCAGCATCACGGATCTTAGTGTAACTTAAAAGCAGCAAATGTACCTCAGCCTCACAAGAGCGCCCCTACTGCAACAACGTGAAAATTTCTTTTTGACTACAGACCCAGCCATCTTGGGGTCTCTTTGCATGAAATTGCTAAGTTGGTCTGAATTAATGCTGAATTGGTGGCAATTTCTTGCTGTGAGCCCTCACCCCCTAGGACCAGATAGGGACAGTCCAGCTCATTTTATGTAGGATAGTTAGCAGACAACACAGCTTGGACGTTGCAGATAATTTTAATTTTTTTTGTTTGAGTTGCAATCACAACTTAAACCTGGTGTTAATATTTTTGAGTTAAAAGTCGAGTTTTTAAATGTTTTATTACTGTGTATTAATGCCCTGCATTTAAACTTGCCTGGTATCTCTGCTTAAATTTAGATTTGTGATACATTGACACAAAATAATAATAGTTTTAGGAATTATTTGAGGAAGTTTATGATAGTATTTTTGGACGTACATTGTTTAAAGTAGGGCAGTGTAGCCTGTAAACTAGTGAAAATTAGATTTTAATCAGATGCCACACAAAGGGAGAGAAGTGTCTGAGATAATCTGCTCGGCAGGGGGTAATTTTAGAAGTTTGTACATCTGGAGTAGGGGGAGCCCTGACCAGCAGGTATGCTTAATGGGATTCACGATTTTCCGTCCATTTATTTTAATTGAGGGCAGCACGCCTGAGTGACTAGGGGGAAACGGGAGCTCGAAAATCACCCCCCTAAGCTATAGGAGTGTTCAAAACACAGGTGGATGCCAGGGTGGGAGAACTATAACACTGAGGGATGGACTTCGGTGGACTGAATGCCCTGTTCTCACTATAACCTTTTTTTCTTGCTCATAATTAGGGTTTAAGAGGCTCTTTTGCAGGCACCAACAAATGTTTCTGTTCAGTTCTCCAATGCTAGCAAGACCTGGTATAAATTGAGCCACCCTGGCTACAATCTTAGCAAATCTCAGCAAGTTTACTTTATCGGCTGTGATCAACATTCAATTAGAGAAAAGAGAGGGACGTTTAAGATGACGTTGGAAACTGAAGCTTTAGCATTTAATTACCTTCACCCGAACCTCCAGATTAGAATAAAACCTGAAAATCACTCCAGGGTATGTTATTAAATTCTGTACATACACAAATCACACCAATATACTGGCGTGATTTGTTTATAGGCTGCTTATTTCATTTTTCTTGCTATTTTGTTGCAGGCCGTGGCCATGGCATGCATTCAGCCCTTGATCTGTGATGGTGCTCAAAAGGATATTAATGAGTTACGTTCAATGCAGAGTACCAGGATTCGGCCATAGACACTGTGTAATAGAACGGCATATAATAAAATGCTTGTAAGCATTGAGGGAACAGATGGTTAGTGTTTAAAAATGGAAATTCATGCTAAATGCGTTTTTAATAAAATGAAACAATGCACATTTAAAGGAGAAGGTGAACCCCGCTTTTATTTTTACTTTAAATTTCAATAATTTACTCATAAACAGAGGCTTCTGCTAAGTGCACTTCTGTGCTGTGGAGCCTTCCAATTAGGAAATCGCCCCCTTGGAGATGCCATTGCTTCTCCTTCATGCAGTGCATTCTGGGTAATTGTCCACAGTGACACCACAAAGTGTGTTGGGTAACTGTTACTCCTAACACCACGTCTGCAGGCACCCTGTGATTTTACTGTACAGTTTTTCCATTGTATTGTTTTAGCGCATAAAAATAGACCTTATTTTAAAGCCACATTTTCCTAATTATTGCAATCAGTGGACACAATTTTCAATAAAGTGGCAAAGACTAGTGGCATTGTACGGAGAACTGAAGCCTCTCCCTAGTCGTAGGCGAACTAAAAGCTCCATTCACTTTTTTTGAACTCTCTTGGGTACTCTGTCGCTTCCCTCTGATTGGCTCGCGTTTTCTCTAATAGGCTACTTAGTGTTGCTGGGAGAGCGTCTCCTCAATGGTCGAAGCTTGTGTAGCAATAAATGGGCTCCAGGTGAGAGATATTAGCCAAATCACCCGTCAACAATGATAATTCTGTCCAATTATTCTATAAATGGAGGAGCGTTTGGCACCTTAATACTTCGGTTAATCTCCCTCACCTGGAACCTATTCATCGTTACACGACGACATCAATCAAATAAAGCTTACCCTGCAACACGAACCCATCTATTAGAATCCTCCATGTTTGATTTTCTTTTAATTTATTTCGCTTAACTGTTTTTTTTTGCTTCCTTACGCCAGACTAGTCAGCACCCATTTGTTACTGTGCTAGTCTCCTAAAAAGGTGCAATGAACCCTGTCAATATGGTCCCAGCGCTAAAATAGACCTATCTACGGGGAGAAAAATAACTGAAGTAAATTAGAGAGAAGACAATAAGTTAATGACTTCTCAAAAGAAAAAAAGATTTTGACAAGTTAAAAACATTTGTCATTTTGTGTCAAAATCATGCCATTTCTTTTGCATTATGATACCTAACTTTAAAAAAAGTATGTATTTTCTTTCGTAATTGAAAATCCTGTATAAAATTATCAAGTAGAACTATAACCAACACTTAGGCTTGATGTCACTGAGGACTGGTAGTCTGAATATCCTAAAGACTAAATGCAGACGTGATATCACTGAGGGCCGCTACGCTATGATACCAACTTACTGTAGACATGATGTCACTGAGGATCGGTACTCTACACTACAGACTAAATAGAGACAATGAGGGTGACTTTAAACCCCAAGAATGGGTGGGTTGGGGGGCGGGTGGGAGTTGAAAATAATTGTTTTTTGGGTCGCGACCGCAACCTGGCTTTATTTCCGGGTTTAACGTTGGCGTGCAAAAGTACAGGCTTCCCATTGGGAATGCAAAGTCTGAAAATTTTGCGGTTGCGACCCAAAAAAACAACAATTTTCAACTCCCACCCACCGCCAACCCACCCGTTTGTGGGGTTTAAAATCACCCCCAGAATATCACTGAGGATTGGTACACTATACTACAGACTAAATAAAAACAGGATATCACTGAGGATTGGTACTCTATACTACAGACTAATGGTAGACATGATATCATCGAGGATTGGTACTCTATACTAAAGACTAATGGTAGACATGATATCACTGAGGATTGGTACTCTATACTACAGACTAATGGTAGACATGATATCACTGAGGATTGGTAATCTATACTAAAGACTAATGGTAGACATGATATCACTGAGGATTGGTACTCTATACTACAGACTAATGGTAGACATGATGTCACTGAGGATTGGTAATCTATACTACAGACTAATGGTAGACATGATATCACTGAGGATTGGTAATCTATACTAAAGACTAATGGTAGACATGATGTCACTGAGGATTGGTAATCTATACTAAAGACTAATGGTAGACATGATATCACTGAGGATTGGTAATCTATACTACAGACTAATGGTAGACATGATATCACTGAGGATTGGTAATCTATACTAAAGACTAATGGTAGACATGATGTCACTGAGGATTGGTAATCTATACTACAGACTAATGGTAGACATGACGTCACTGAGGATTGGTACTCTATACTACAGACTAATGGTAGACATGATATCACTGAGGATTGGTAATCTATACTACAGACTAATGGTAGACATGACGTCACTGAGGATTGGTAATCTATACTACAGACTAATGGTAGACATGATATCACTGAGGATTGGTAATCTATACTACAGACTAATGGTAGACATGATATCACCGAGGATTGGTAATCTATACTACAGACTAATGGTAGACATGATATCACTGAGGATTGGTAATCTATACTACAGACTAATGGTAGACATGATATCACTGAGGATTGGTAATCTATACTACAGACTAATGGTAGACATGATATCACTGAGGATTGGTACTCTATACTACAGACTAATGGTAGACATGATATCACTGAGGATTGGTAATCTATACTACAGACTAATGGTAGACATGATATCACTGAGGATTGGTAATCTATACTACAGACTAATGGTAGACATGACGTCACTGAGGATTGGTAATCTATACTACAGACTAATGGTAGACATGATATCACTGAGGATTGGTACTCTATACTAAAGACTAATGGTAGACATGATATCACTGAGGATTGGTAATCTATACTAAAGACTAATGGTAGACATGACGTCACTGAGGATTGGTAATCTATACTAAAGACTAATGGTAGACATGACGTCACTGAGGATTGGTAATCTATACTACAGACTAATGGTAGACATGATATCACTGAGGATTGGTAATCTATACTACAGACTAATGGTAGACATGACGTCACTGAGGATTGGTACTCTATACTAAAGACTAATGGTAGACATGATATCACTGAGGATTGGTAATCTATACTAAAGACTAATGGTAGACATGATATCACTGAGGATTGGTAATCTATACTACAGACTAATGGTAGACATGACGTCACTGAGGATTGGTACTCTATACTAAAGACTAATGGTAGACATGATATCACTGAGGATTGGTAATCTATACTACAGACTAATGGTAGACATGATATCACTGAGGATTGGTAATCTATACTACAGACTAATGGTAGACATGACGTCACTGAGGATTGGTAATCTATACTACAGACTAATGGTAGACATGATATCACTGAGGATTGGTAATCTATACTACAGACTAATGGTAGACATGATATCACCAAGGATTGGTACTCTATACTACAGACTAAATAAAAACAGGATATCACTGAGGATTGGTAATCTATACTACAGACTAATGGTAGACATGATATCACTGAGGATTGGTAATCTATACTACAGACTAAATCAACAAGTGGCATGTTGTTATTGGCGAGTTGGGAATGGGGCGGGGGCATGGAATTCCTGATTGGAAATCCGGAAGTACTGGTTTCCCGGACGTCCTTACGATTTTGACGTAAGGACGTTTTTTATTCTTTTTGTGTTCGTTTCCCGTCCGACAGTTGGACGGGAGAGCAGTCAGGGAGAGGACGTGAAAAGATAGGTGATAGATGTGGTGGGGGTCATCGGGGTGGGGTGGGGTCGTGGGTCATCGGAGGGGGCTCAGTCATCGGTGGTCATTGGGGGTGTCGGGGTCACTGGGGGGTTCTGTCACCAGGGGTCATCAGTCGTCATTGGGGAGGTCGGGGTCATTGGGGGGGGGGTGTTCGGTCATCAGAGAGCTCAGTCATCTGGAGTCATCAGGTGGTGTTCAGGGGTCACGGGAGGGGGTATTGGTCATCCGGGGGGGGCTCAGTCATCGGGTGGGGGGTCAGGGGTCACCTGGAGGGTCAGTCTTTGGGGGGCTCAGTCATCGGGGAGGTGGGTCGGGGTCACTGAGGGGCGTCAGTCATCGGGGGGGGGGGGGGTCGTTCATCACGTGTCATCGGGGGGGGGTTCACCAGGGGAAGTTTTAGTCATCGGGGTTCTCAGTCAGCATGGGTAATAGGGGGTAGTCCGGGTCACTGCAGAGGGGGTCAGACATCAGGGGGCTCAGTTATTGGGTGTCATTGGGAGGGGTCGGGGTCACCGGGGAGGGGGTCAGTCATCGGGGGTCTCAGTCATCGGGGCTCAATGGGGAGTGTTCTGGGGTCACTGGGGGGATGGTATCGGTCATCCGGGAGGCTCAGTCATTGGGTTTTTTTTTTATTCGTTCATGGGATGTGGGCGTCGCTGGTGAGGCCGGTATTTATTGCCCATCCCTAATTGCCCTTGAGAAGGTGGTGGTGAGCCGCCTTCTTGAACCGCTGCAGTCCGTGTGGTGAAGGTTCTCCCACAGTGCTGTTAGGAAGGGAGTTCCAGGATTTTTACCTAGGGACAATGAAGGAACGGCGATATATTTCCAAGTCGGGATGGTGTGTGACTTGGAGGGGGAGCGTGCAGGTGGTGTTGTTCCCATGTACCTGCTGCTCTTGTCCTTCTAGGTGGTAGAGGTCGCGGGTTTGGGAGGTGCTGTCGAAGAAGCCTTGGCGAGTTGCTGCAGTGCATCCTGTGGATGGTACACACTGCAGCCACTGTGCGCCAGTGGTGAAGGGAGTGAATGTTTAGGGTGGTGGAAGGGGTGCCAATCAAGCAGGCTGCTTTGTCCTGGATGGTGTCGAGCTTCTTGAGTGTTAATGGAGCCGCATTCATCCAAGGAAGTGGAGAGTATTCCATCACACTCCTGACTTGTGCCTTGTAGATGGTGAAAAGGCTTTGGGGAGTCACGAGGTGAGTCACTCGCTGCAGAACACCCAGCCTCTGACCTGCTATTTTAGCCACAGTATTTATGTGGCTGATCCAGTTAAGTTTCTGGTCAATGGTGACCCCCAGGATGTTGATGGTGGGGGATTCGGCGATGGTAATGCCGTTGAATGTCAAGGGGAGGTGGTTAGACTCTCTCTTGTTGGAGATGGTCATTGCCTGGCACTTATCTGGCACGAATGTTACTTGCCTCTTATGAGCCCAAGCCTGGATGTTGTCTAGGTCTTGCTTCAAGTGGGCTCGGACTGCTTCATTATCTGAGGGGTTGTGAATGGAACTGAACACTGTGCAATCATCAGCGAACATCCCCATTTCTGACCTTATGATGGAGGAAAGGTCATTGATGAAGCAGCTGAAGATGGTTGGGCCTAGGACACTGCCCTGAGGAACTCCTGCAGCAATGCCCTGGGGCTGAGATGATTGGTCTCCAACAACCACTACCATCTTCCTTTGTGCTAGGTATGACTCCAGCCACTGGAGAGTTTTCCCCCTGATTCCCATTGACGTCAATTTTACTAGGGCTCCTTGGTGCCACACTCGGTCAAATGCTGCCTCGATGTTAAGGGCAGTCACTCTCACCTCACCTCTGGAATTCATGTTTGGACCAAGGCTGTAATGAGGTCTGGAGCCGAGTGGTCCTGGCGGTACCCAAACTGAGCATCGGTGAGCAGGTTATTGGTGAGTAATTGCCGCTTGATAGCACTGTCGACGACACCTTCCATCACTTTGCTGATGATTGAGAGTAGACTGATGGAGCAGTAATTGGCGGGATTAGATTTGTTCCTGCTTTTTGTGGACAGGACATACCTGGGCAATTTTCCACATTGTCGGGTAGATGCCAGTGTTGTAGCTGTACTGGAACAGCTCGGCTAGAGGCGCAGCTAGTTCTGGAGTACAAGTCTTGAGCACTACAGCTGGGATGTTGTCGGGGCCCATAGCCTTTGCTGTATCCAGTGCACTCAGCCATTTCTTGATATCACATGGAGTGAATCAAATTGGCTGAAGACTGGCTTCTGTGATGGTGGGGATATCGGGCGGAGGCCGAGATGGATCATCCACTCGGCATTTCTGGCTGAAGATGGTTGCAAACGCTTCAGCCTTGTCTTTCGTCATCGGGGGGGTCGGGGTCACCGGGGAGGGTCAGTCATCACGGGGCTCAGTCATCGGGGAGGTGGGTCAGGGGTCACCGGGAGTGGGGTGGGGGTCGTCAGTCATTGGGGGGGCTCGCTCATCACGGGTCATCGGGAAGGGGGATGGCGTTCACTGGGGGCAGGTTCAGTCATCGGGGGTCTCAGTCATCGTGGTTAATAGGGGGTAGTCGGGGTCACTGCAGAGGGGGTCAGACATCAGGGGGCTCAATCATCGGGTGTCATCGGGAGGGGGAGGGGTCACTGGGGAGGGGGTCAGTCGTCAGGGGTCTGAGTCATTGTGGTCAACGGGTGGGATCGGGGATCACGGGGGGAGTCAGTCATCGGTGGTCATCGGGGGGGGGGGCGCTCAGTCATTGGGGTGCTCAGTCTCTGGGGGACTCTGACATTGAGGGTCATCGGGGGGTCAGTCATCGGGGGGCTCAGTCATCGGCGTGGCATCAGTAATTGGGGGGGTCGGGCCGGGGTTCATTGCAGGGGTTGGAGATTGTGGGGAGGGGCATAGCAGACAGGTTTGTTGGCCCTGGGGGAAACACTCCTGCTCCTCCGGGCCCACAAGCTCTGCTATAAAGGCACTTTTAGATTTAAAATTTTTTTACTGTCCCCCCCGACTCCAACCCCAACCCCAACCCACCCGTTTATCCCATTTAAAATCAAGTCCATGATATCACTGAGGATTGGTACTCTATACTACAGACTAAATATAGATATTGGCCCCGATATTAGCAGGGAGGCGGGATGTCAGCGGGGGAGCGATTGGGCGTGTGGGGAACCCGCCCAGTAAAATCTGTCCGTTCCCCAAGCGATTGCGGGTCAATTGGAGCCAATTAACATGGTTAGCAGGTCTGCCGTCTGCAAGCTGTGCAGTGGGCGGACTGCGCACCCGCATCACAGGCTGTCAGCTGGAGGAGCTCTATTTAAAGGGGCAGTCCTCCAATGGCTGCTCCTGGAGCAAACACCCACACAGAACAATGGAACAGCACAGGGGAAAGACTGCTCCCAGATTTAGCGATGCCTCACTCCAGGTGCTACTGGATGGGCTGAGGAGGAGGAGGAAGGATGTCTTCTACTCGGCGGACGGGAGGAAGTGGCCTGCCTCTGGCACCAAGAAGGCCTGGCTCGAGGTGGCAGAGGAGGTCACCAGCAGCAGTAACATCTCCCGCACCTGGATTCAGTGCAGGAAGTGCTTCAATGACCTAACTAGGTCATCCAAAGTGAGTACACTTATTCATTCTACTACATTCCGTCTTTCACATCACCGTATCCACCCCCCAACTCATTCTGCACTGCCAACACTACTCCATCACATCACTCCTCACACCTACTTAAGGCTCATCCTCAACTTATCTACACTTCCTCAACACTTCCCCACCACTACCACTCAACCCAATCCTCATACAATGTCATGGCTCTGTCTCATACTCACCCTCTGATGCATCTCTTTTACGGTCAGCCGCACCCAAGCCAATGCATTCATTGGTTGGCCATGTCACCATCCCTCACTCACGCGTCTGTACTTTCTCCCCTTATAAGAGAAGAGAGCCCAGAATGCGTCAGGTGACAGAACTTTAACATTCAGCACACACAATATGAATTGATGTTAACATGCCTTGCCATCTTCAGCACCTCAGTATGCACATCACAATATGACATATCTGTGATCATGCTTAATATTGCCTTCTGTTCTCTTACAGGGCCTTCAGTGACCGTTGTGACGGCAGAGGGCAATTCCTCAGAGGACCTGCCGGCCTCTGAGGGTGCACCATCACATCTGAGCGAGCCATCCACCAGCGCAGATACTCACACCTCGGTGGGTCCTAGTCTGCAGTTAGTTGGGGTCGCACATGGTGAGTTACCACTCAAAAGTGAACACGAGCAGATACTGGTGGCAGGGGCAGCTGTGGGGAGTCCGCGTCGGTGGGAGCACTCTTCTCCAGGCTCTGCTCAGCTGGACACAGATGCTGAACCCTGAGGGCCATCCTTTAAAAGGAGAATGATCGAGGGGCAGCAGCACGTTTGCGAGGTGCTGGAACAGGTGCCACACGCACTCTCCACAATTGCACAGAGGATAGAGGAGTTCAACTCCTGCATGAGTGGAATGGTGGCACAGGTACAGGAGGGAATCTCTGAGATATAGTCACAGGGACGGGAGGGCATCTCTGAGATAATGTCGCAGGTAAGTGCGGGAATGTCTGCGATGGAGGGAAGGTTAGCCTCCATGGAGCTTCAAGCACGGCTCACAAATGAGTCCATTCAGGCCCTGACAACGGCCGTTCGGACTCAGGGTGAACAACATTCTGCCACCTTAAACAGGCAGGCAGATACACTAGCACTAGCCTTACAAGGCTTCACACATGTCCTCCATACTGTCGTCCAGTAGAGTGTTAGGAGTGGTGTGGACCTGGCCCAGGGGAGGGATGATGGCGAAAGGGGACATGGAAGTGGGGACACCACTCAAAGCACTCCCATGTCTCACCCATTGCCCCCCCTCAACCAGTACCCACAATGCTGCCTCCTCTCCAGGTGGCCGAGTCTGCCCCTGCACAGATGCAGGTGGAGCAGTCTTTGGACGGGTCCTCACGGGCACCAAAACCCAGAGGGTGTAGGCCCAAAGCACCCAATCGGACATGGCATGAACAAGAGCAACCTGCCACCAGCTCACATTAAACATTATTATTGTCACCACTACTGCTACGTCTTGGCCATGCTTGACTGGCTTCTGTAATAAGGCCCTTTCGTGAGGTTCACCATGAACACCCACACTTGATGCCACCCTTAGGTCACTCTACAGCGGGTGTATGTGTAGTTGCAGGACTGTTTTGTGCAGGGAGTGGGGGGGCTGGTGTGGGCGCTGCTCTATCCAGGTGGTGTGAGGACTGGGCTCTTCATACTGTCTGATGTTAGGAGAACCATTCACATATCAGTGACTCCCTGGCTTCACGAGCAGCCTGGTGAGCCGCTGTTCTGCCCATGGGTTGCTCCTCCTCCTCCTCCTCAATGTGGGTGTCAGATGGGGCCTCCTCAAGCGGCATCCCTCTCTGTTGTGCCATGTTGTGCAGGGCGCAACAGACGACTGTAATGCGGCCCACTCTGTCTGGTGCGTATTGAAGCGCTCCCCCAGAATGATCTAGGCATTTGAAGCACATCTTGAGCAGCCCTATAGCATGCTCATTGTAGACCTGGTAACGAGGTGGCTGTCGTTATATCGATGCTGTTGTTCGGTGATGGGGTTCCTCAGAGGTGTCATGAGCTACGTGTGCAGGGGGCATCCCTTGTCCCCGAGGAGCCAGCCCTTATGGGTGTTCAGTGCATGGAAGAGGGGTGAGATGTTGGACTCCCTGAGGATGAAGGAATCATGGTAGCTGCCAGGGTATCTGGCGCACACATGAATGAATCTCTTGCGGTGATCACAAACGAGCTGAGCGTTGATGGAGTGATAGCCCTTCCTGTTGATGAACAGTCCTGGCTCATGTGAAGGTGCTCGAATTGCTGTATGGGTGCAATCGATTACATCCTGCACCCGTGGGAAGCCAGCCACAGCGTGGAATCCCACTGCCCTCTCCGTCTGGCTGAGGTTGTCCATGGGGAAGTTGATGTAGTGCGAGGCCCTGCAAAACAAGCCATCGATGACCTGCCTTATGCACTTGTGTGCAGACAACTGGGAGACCCCGGCGATGTCCCCAGTGGCACCTTGGAATGATCCGGAGGTGAAGAAGTTGAGGGCAGTGGTGACTTTGACAGCGACAGGTAATGAGATGCTGCTCGGCCCAGCCGGGAGCAGCTCGGCATGAAGGAGGCTGCAGATGCCTGCGACTACCTGGCAACTGACTCTGAGCCTCCGTGTGCACTGCTCCTCAGAGAGGTCCAGGAAGCTGAGCCTTGGTCTGTAGATCCTGTGGCGAGGGTAGTGCCTCCTGCAACGTCACTCTCTCTGTTGTTGACTTCCGTGCTCTTGTGCAGGTGCCTGGGGCGCCGCACTGTGTTGTGGAGCTCCACATGGTGGAGGTGGATGCCGTGCTTGGCGAGGCTGGTGATGTTGCTCGTCCTTGGATGTAGTGGTGAATGCAGCCATGGCGAGCCCATCCTGATGATGTCAGTTTGAGGGGGTCCGCAAAGTAGTTAAATATGTTTGCACAGCAGAGTTTTGGGTGGAAAGTAATAATTTTGAGTGAAAACATAAAGGTCTTGCAGCCAAAACTTTGTCTGAAATGACAGAGTGCCCTGCTGCAATAAATGACGTTTTCTCCCCACCTGTCAAATTAGCATTTGCATCTCCCACTGGCTGCTGGCTGAAACACGTCTGTTGCAACAGGGAGTGTTTCCCACAGTACGGGAAACACACTGAGGATCCTTCAAAATCGCATTCCTGCCAAAATGTCCAGTCAATCAAGTAGTTCATGTACCTCAACTATCGGATAAACTATGCAAATGATCATCCCGCTGGCTTTAATTGCCGGTGAGAGTCCTGCATCCGGCAGGCACGCACGCATCCGGACGCGTCACTGGGAAACCCGGAAGTCAGTGGGCTGGAGCCGGGCATTTTAGCGATTTTCAGAGCCCCCCCGCCCCCAACGCACCTGCTCCGTCACCTGAAAATCGGCCCCATGATGTCACTGAGGATTGGTACTCTGAATATCCTATAGACTAAATGCAGGCATGATGTCACTGTTCAGGTCTGTGCTAACTATAATATCTTGGTTGGAAGAGTAGCAACGGTATCTCCAAAATACAATGATAGAAACTGGAGAGTATGTTTTCCACTGCTTACTAATTTTAGCAAGAAAGTAGTGTAAATATAAAATGATGTTCCCCATCTTATACTCAGATCTACTTTTTCACTTGAATTAACAAATGAAGCAAAATGTAACCCTGGATTTCTGAGCAACATATTAGCATCTGCTTCAGAACACATTTGGCAGAGGATTTAGATCTTATGCAGTGCCTGCTGAGAGACAAATGAGACTGGAGGTTGCAACTTAGTAAGAATCTGAGCAGAGAATAAGATGGTTAAGATGGAGGTAGAATAAAAAATAAATATTTCAGTAAATTATGTGTTCTACAAGGAGATTCACCTAGTAAGGAGCAGAGATCACCGTCAACAAACTCTGATTCCAATTTCTGTATTTTCTACTTCATCCAAATATTGGGGTGAGGGTTATACTCCACCCACTACAAATGAACCCTTATATCTGTGAGGCATGCATTTAAAATTAAAATTCTCCCACAATTTGTCCACTTTAGTCTTCCACCTTTCCATTTCCATCTATAGTAATACTAATTCATGCCTCATGCTGTTGACCTGATTTGGTATCCATCTGATTTGACACTCATCCCATTTTGTATTCTACATTTCCTATCATTTCCCAACTGTACAGTTGCTACAAATTCTTTGTATGGGCTTGTACTCTCAGCCTGGCCTCAATCTCTGCTCGGGTATTTCTTTTGTTGTTTGCCATTGGAGGATAGCCATTTCACCTCATCACCAAGCTGTTCACCTTCATCCTTTCCCTCAAGAAAACCTCCCTATCAGTTTTCTTCACGTTGAAGAAGAATTTCTCCACTCCCACTTCTTTCCTGTAGCATTCTTTTTTGTTTAAAATGTATTATTTTTTGGTGAATGTTTGCTTCTCAGGATGAGGATCGTTGGCACTGGGGCAAAAAAAATCTGGTTCCTGTATTCCCAGGTCAGGTGCCGCAGAGGCCAGCTGCAGAGTAGAACTGTCTCTACATTGCTCCAACCATGTACCTCAGCCTCAATCGTAGAAAAACACTTCCTAATGCGCTAAGAGAACTTTTGACCTTTACCACACCTACCATCCTTATGACTTCTTCAGGTGAGGTAGCTAATTTAGAGGGAAACTGTGGGCATCTTGGTGTAGTAGATTTGGAACTGCTAGGATATGAGTTGAAACTTGCTAAACTCATTAGACGTGGGATCCTTACAGTTGGTAGGGAGACTGAAGACTTTCATTCCATGAGTCTGGCCTACAGTTGAGCCTACATAGCTCAATTCTGACACCAACACTGTAATGGTACTAGCCAGATTTGGAAGATGCTCAAAAAAGAATCAGTCTGAAACCATTGAGTTTTTAGAATGTGGGTGATTTTATTACGGAATCCTAGCTTAGAGACTCAAAACTCCCAACAACTCTTTACGTTATCCCACTAGCCTGCTTCCACTAGACTTTATATAAGCATGTTCCAGATTTTGAGTTCACACCTGTGTTAGATGATAGATCACATGAAAAGAAATATCACCAAGTGAACAATTACACTCAGACGGGACAATTCTTACATGTCATAATTAATCCAAATGTTTCTCATTTTACCTATGAAGTTCTACATTTTACAATTCCTACCAAAACCATCTGTGATTTCCTTCCACACTCTAAAATATTAAATTACCAAAGCAGCCATTGATATTTACAATGATCCTCTTATAATGTTGTCATATAAATGTCGTCATGGTCCCTCGTGTTGCGTCAACAATCTGTTATGAGGCACGCTGGTTTGAACTGAACGGTGTTCTGGCTGAATTTAAATGTGATGCATTTAAAATTGTTGTCCTTGTTTTGTCATGTGAAGTGATATTGAGCCATAAATCTACAGCACAGACAATGCAAGGAGACGAATGTGGCTTCAGGTCCTAATAGAGATTTATGTGTGATAAAATAATTTATGTAAAAAAAAAGTAAAAAAAAAACATGCACTGTGGAGATATCAAGGGCCCACAGGCCCTGTATCAGAGCACCCAGATCATTTGGAAACCAGAGTGTGAAGCCCTTATATTTAGTTGTGTGACAATGAGGGTAAAGAGCTTTGTGTTGTAAAGAGCTGAATAGGAGCACAATGACAAAGCAGCTTTGTCACTGTCGGAGAAGGGAAAGACTCAGCAAGTTTGCTTTGGATGTAACAGCTGTTAACTTTCCATATTTAATTCATTGTGACCAGCATAGTTCCATTCCAGGAATGCTTCTTATTTGATTTATTAAAACACTATTTAACTGGGGGACCCCAATGAGAAACTACATCTTCTCCATTTTGAAATCCTGGGGGAAGACAAGGTACTGACTGAAGGGTGGGCTTAACCTTTGTTCATTATGTCGCAGGTTCTAAGGAATCTGTCATTCGTGGCTCCGGCCTACATTTCACTCATCCTTTACAGACAGAGATCTGCTGCTTTTTTCCCTTCAGAAATGCACCACTGGATGTGGTACGGAGCCCTATGCAGCAGGAAGACCCAAGTCTGATCCTTGTTCGTGCTTAATAGGCCGATTTCAGCCAGGGTGGCAGTAGGGGTGCTAAAATTGGTAGTAGTGCCCCTGGGATAGGGCACAGAAAAATCGGCCAGCAATCAGCATCCAATGAGCCCTACCAGTGAGTGTGCATATGTAGACGTCAAGTAGGGACAGAGACAGGCTCACTTGTGAAGCTGCCCCATGGAGGAATGGCTTGCTAACTGTCTAAGCTCACAAGTAGCCACTTGGGTAGGGTAACAGAGGATGCCGGCATCCATGAAACCACATCCCGACACCAGATATGTCACTTCCCACTAAAAGATTGTCGTGTTCTAACCTAGCACCCCAGTACAAGGACTCAGTTTAGTAGCAAAGACTGGTTCATTTTCCTTTTCTGTCCAGCTGTAAGCAGGAATCCATTTCCCTTGGTAGTCTGGTGGACGGCTGAATCTGTGTTCCACGGTGGTTAAGAAAGACATGCATGGTGACCAGAAAAGTTGGAACAGTTTTGTGCCAATCATGGTTGGTGTACATGATGTGGAAAGGCATTGATTGAGCCCTTATACCACTGACCTTCACTCACTTTTGTCTGTTTAACGACACTGTGATTGGTAGAAACTAAGGTTATAGATCAGGGGTCAGCGACATAGATACAGGAGATAATATTTCAATCCCTGCTGGAGAAAAAGTAACTGTCTTATAAACAGGTCAGAATTTGGAACATGATTTATTTGTTTAATTTGTAGTACAGCTTCTTCATCTAGAACTTACACCTGGAGAAGAAAAATAATTTTGGGTGCAGCAGCTTTAGTTTAATGTAATTTATTTTTTAACAAAATGTTTTTAACCTATTGCGTTCTGCAGTAACCTCAAGCTTTCTGGTTCTGCGTGTTTCTCTATTTTTATAATATTCCAACGGGAGTATATTTTTTGTGGAGTTTTCTCTATACTTTTTATTGCTTCCCATTTAAACATAATGTAGTGCTGGCCCACCTAAACCTCCTTCAAACAGCTAATTTTGGGTTCCCTATAAAATTACATGTTTGTCTTTTGAATGAGATGTTAAACCAAGTCTGCCCTTTCAGGTGGATGTAAAAGATCCCATGGCACTATTCAAAGAAGAGCAGGAGAGTTTCCACTGTATCCTGGCCAATATTTATCCCTCAATCAACACCACTATAACAAATGATCTAGTCATTATCATATTGCTGTTTGTGGGACTTTGCTGTGTGCAAATTGGCTGCCGCGTTTCCCTACATTACAACAGTGATTACACTTCAAAAGTATTTGTAAAGCACTTTAGGACATCCTGAGGTTGTGAAAGTGCTGTATACTTTGTTCTTTGTTCATTGAAAAATTTAATCTTGTGGATGTCTTGAAGTTGCCCATGTCTTCTCCTTGGTTGAGCATTCCAATGCATCATGCTCTAAGTTTGAGGGGTCAGCTTGTGTCACATTGACTGGAGAATTGGAGCTATTGTTCATTCACTCATCTCTCTGCCTGAGGAAAACTGGCTTCACCCCCATCCCATGGGGCATGTCATTCACCTGCTGAAACAGAGTGAGGTCTCTTGCCTTGCAAAGTGCATCTAGAATTATGTGATCATCATTGAGCTGGTAGGGAAAGCATGGCCAAACATAGTTGGGCAGCAGTCAGCATCGTCAATGCCTTGCCATGTCATTTTTGCCTTTATTACAGAGTAAAGGGAGACCGTTGTTTCTTTTAAGTAAATATTTGAGGGTGCAGGAATAGTCCCTTTTGCATCAAGTGCTACGGCTCTGATATAGTACAGGTTAGATGCAGGGTAATTTCCTCTAAACTGCCTTAATTGTGAAACTTCAATCACGGAAACGTAATATTTGACAGGGTATAAAACAGGCATCTAACCCTAACCCACCCCATTTCGCCTGGCAGGTGAGGTTAAAATCATTGCTTTAGCTTCACTAGAGTGTCCAATGGGATGTTTGCATTTCCCACAGAGGCTGTCTATCTTGGAATGAGAGCAATAAATAGAGCCCAATTGTAGTCAGTTTTATACTGGCGACGTGCCCATTATGGACTGTATTGAGACTATAGCAAAGACCTCACCTCAGAGAGTCAGGATTACAGTGTTCCATCTCCAACCCATTCTCCTAAGAATCACCTCTTGTATAAACTCATTTAATTAATACCCTTATAGTCAAGAGAGAGACTTGAACTGAAGTGCAAAGGTTAAGCCAAGAGCAGGCTTCAGTCACAGCCCTCCTTGTAATCATTTCCCCCTTCATTATCAGGTTTAAATGGAATGCCAGACACAGTGTTGTACAAACTAAATCAGTTTATTTAAACATAAGTAATGTAGGTACTTCACTTAAAGTGGAGTATGAGGCATAATTGTGGTGCCAACAGATACATCATGATCATCTTAATCTTAACAATACAAAACTTCAAACCCACTATATCAGGCCCAAGTTTTGTCAACATGTGAGACATATGGGCATGGATTCCAGCAAATTATGACCCCCAAAACACCCCACAATCAGGAGATATTCATTAAACCCATTTTTACTGAGCTGTACTTGGCTTAGCCTTATAGTGGGAGAACCTTCACCAAACGGACTGCAGCGGTTCAAGAAGGCGGCTCACCACCACCTTCTCAAGGGAAATTAGGGATGGGCAATAAATGCTGGCCTTGCCAGCGACGCCCACATCCCATGAACGAATAAAAAAAAAGTCATTCACATTCCCTACCTTGGGTCAAAGTAGAGAGTAAAAGCCCTGTGACATAGTATGCACTGTATAAAGTATTACAAGCAGAAATATTCCTGCATAGTCATAATATGCAACTCATAACTCAGCATTATCTTTGGAGATAGTTACTCAAGGTTTTATCTGGTGCAAAATTACAATGAAAACAGGTTTACCACTGTACTGCCATTCCCTGTCATTTACTGTCACATTCCTATTTAGACAGTAATTATAGTCACTCATTTTCACAAACTCATGGCCTTGCTCCTTGACCCAATCTCTTCACTGCAAAATGGTAGAGTAGCAAAAACCTGGGTTTTACCCTGTGGCTGATGTACAAAAATAAAGAGCCTGAGTTTGAAGCCTGTCAGTTCCACCAGTTATGATCTAGTTCCACTCAGAGGGTTTTGCCTGAAGAGGGTCTGCCACCTTTTTCCAATGAACTGACCAGTGGCTTGTACTCACCTCACCATTAGCTTGGCCAAAGTCCAAACCTCATTGCTCGATTTTCGCACCCCCGAGCGGGTGCGTTCGTGGCGGGGGGGCGCTGAAAATCGGGGATTCGCGGGGGGGATGCCACTTAAAGTACTTGAACAGGTACTTCAGGTCGTTTACAGGCCTGATTGATCTGATATTTTAGGAGGGGTGGGATTTTGAAATGAACTGAGAATGTTTCCCGTACTGGGGGATACACTCCAAGTTCAAATGGACGTGTTGCAGCCATCAGCCTGTGGCAGCTGCAAAGGTCCATTTGACAGGTGTGGGAGAGAGACCCTCACTCATTGCAGGAGGCCACTCTGTCACTTTGGACAAAATTTGACCTCCACCACCCTCCTCCTAACAATCAAATTCACAAATTTGCACACTTACCCCCGGGGTCCAGAGACCCCCTCAAATGTACATCTTCCGGATGGGGGCCGCCGTAGCTGCAGTCATGACCTCCTCGGAGGACAAACAGCCTCACCAGCCCCGCCGGCCACGCTGTCCACCTCTGACACGTGGAGCTCCACAACACAGTGCTGTGACACATCCACCTGCACAGCAGGAGGGAGGGCAACCGCAGAGAGTGATGCGTCGCAGAGGGCACTACCCTCGCCACAGGGTCTACAGACCGAGGCTCAGCTTCCTGGACCTCTCTGAGCAGCAGTGCACACGGAGGCTCAGAGTCACTCGACATGTAGTCGTGGAAATCTGCAGCTTCCTTCATGCCGAGCTGCTCCCGGCTGGCCCGAGCACCATCTTCTTACCTGTCGCTGTCAAAGTCACCACTGCCCTCAACAATTTCTCCTTCGCATCTTTCCAGGGGACATCGCTGACGTCTCTCAGTCGTCTGCACAAAAGAGCCCTGCAAATACACCTACACCCACTCTGCAGTGACACAATGGGTGGCATCAGTTGTGGGTCTTCATAGTGATCCTCAGGAAAGGGAATTATTGCACAAACCAGACAAGATTTGCAAAGATGTGGCAGTAGTGGTGCCAATATAATATGTGATGTGAGTTGATCAGAAATTAAATATAGGTTAAAAACCCTGACAAACCCTCAAACACCCTTGTGCATCCCCTTTATGCTCACGACACATTTGCCTTACGCTTCCTACTGCACATATGTGATGCATGCCCTGTGGCTGCAGCACAGGCAGTGGCAGGTTGAGTGAGGCTGACCATGATAGAGATGCATGAGAGGGTGAGTATGAGATAGAGCCATGAGATTGTATGAGGATTGGGTTGAGTGGTAGTGGTGGGATGAGTACTGGCGAGGTGAGTAAGTGCAGGTAAGATGAGGATGAGCTTTGAGTGGGTATGAGGGGTGATGTGACAGAGCAGTGTTGGCAATGCAGAAGGAGATGTGGGGTGGGGGCAGTGATGTGGCAGACGGAGTGTAGGGGAATGAGTAAGTGTACTCACTTTGGCTGACCTACTTAGGTGATTGAAGCGCTTCCTGCACTGTATGCAAGTGCGCGATTTGTTGGTGGTGCTGGTGACCTCCTCTGCCACCTCGAGCCAGGCCTTCTTGGTGGCAGAGGCAGGCCTCTTCCTCCCGCCCGCCGGGGAGAAGATCTCTGTCCTCCCCCTCCTCCTCCTCACCCCATCCTATGATACTTGGAGTGAGGCATCATTAAACTGGGAGCAGCCTTCCCCCTGGGCTGTACCATGCTGTAATTTTGCCTATTTTCTGCAGCATGAGCCAGTGGAGGACTGCCCCTTTAAATAGGGCTCCTCCAGCTGACAGCCAATGCTGCACCTGCGCAGTCCGCCCGCTGCGCAGCTTTCCAGCGCGAAACCCGGAAGCACAGGTAAGTCCCTTCAATCAAGCTGCGATCGTGTGCGGAGCACCCCGGTTTCACTGGGCGCGTTACCCATGCGCCCAGTCGACCCCCCGCTGCCAACCCACCGCCCTCCTGATATCGGGCCCTAAGACAGCTTAGTGCCAAGAAATCATGTGACTCTCCATCACCTGCCAGTAATGCCATGAGAGCAAAGTTTGAATTATTTTCTTTCTTAACTTAAACATAGTAACAGGAGAAGACCATGGGGTAGATCTTGACTTTGTGGAATAGTGTAAAACCAGTGATAGCGAGTTGGCATCTCTTCCCAATGAAGTCAGTGGAAATAAAAATCGGGAGAGATGTAAAACAGACTGCTAACTCGCTATCACCCATTTTACACTATCGCACAAAAATCAAGATCTACCCCCATTTGTCCACCTTGCCTACCCAAAACAGGCTGATGTCATCTTGCCAGTAACCATAATTTTGTTTATCAAAGTTTTAGCGACTCATTGGGGGAAAAATTGGATCAGGGCCGTTTTTGGGCGTAGGTAGCGTGATGCGCTATTACCCCGCACCCAATGAACCCCGCGCAGGCAGGATGCATGTTTCAGCCGGCCTGAGTACTAACCTGCAATCAGCGTTCCTTTCCGGGCCTTGCACGTGGAATCAATGCAATTCGCACTTTCCACCAGCAAGGGGAAGCCCAATCTCTTAAAGGGAGGATGTTTCTTCGAAATCTCTTAAAGGTAGCTGGTACCTGTTATTTGCTGAAAATAACAGTCGACTGTCTGCACGGAGTCTGAACGGAGATCAGACGTCGCACACGTAAAACACAGATGCAGGTCCCATCCCTATGTTTATGCACTGATGAGTTATGTCAAAACATTAAATAAAGGTTGTGCACTACTAAATCCCACATCCTCCAATCTGCATGCCAGACCTCACCAATCTGCTGATCTGAGTTGGTACCAGGCCTGCAAGAATGCGTGCACCAAGGTTCTCTGCTGATGCACTAGACACCTTGATGCAAGAGATGGACAGAAGGAGGCACACCCTATATCTGCAGAGTTGGGTGGTGGGGGGGGGGAGGTGGGGGCAACAGGCCCTCCAGACATATATCCAAAAGGCAGTGGGAGGCAGTGGGGGACGAAGTCAATGCCAGGCGCACGGAATCATGAACATGGATGTAGTGCAGGAAGAAGTTCAATGGTTTGACATGAGTGGTCAAGGTGAGTGAGGTCAACTGTCAAGTGGCATCTCCTACCAATTGCACCACGTACTACAACCCCCCATCCCCCACATACCAACAAACTCTTTCCATCAGTACTCAACTCCTCCAACCAGATGCTTCCTCTCACCCTTACACATTACCACTGTTTCAAGCCGCCCACCCACAACTCACAGGCCACACTCACTGGCAGCTATTCAACCATGACAGGCACATCATCCAGACACTCATCCCGCTTTCTTGCAGGAGAATGAGGTACATATCAGGAGGCAGCAAGTGGCAGTGGCATTTAGCTCCTCGAGCCTGTTCCACCATTCAATGAGATCATGGTGGACCTGTGACCTAACTGCATATACCCGCCTTAGCCCCATATCCCTTAATACCCTTGGTTCACAGAAATCTATCAATCTCAGATTTAACATTCATAAGTGAGCTAGCACCAACTGCCGTTTGCAGAAGAGCGTTCCAAATGTCTCCCACCCTTTGCGTGTAGAAGCATTTCCTAACTTCACTCCGGCATGACCTGGCTCTAAATGTTGGGCTGTGTCCCCACATCCTCGTATTGAAGCCTAGGAGACCTCCAAAAACAGTTAAAAATGTCTCGGCAGCCAGAAGCAATAATCCAGCCACTAACCTGTAAATCCTGCATGGTCCCTTTAAATAGTGTTGGTGGGGGAGTCCTCCAGGTACTCTAAGACACATTCAGATGGTCGGGGTTAAGACTGTGCGTTGAGTTGAGCGTTAAGTCCCAAAATGGTGTCTATCACTTTAAATCAGCGTTGCGCACTGATTGTATTCATTTTCTCCCCACTTTACATGATTCCAGCGTTTGTTATCTGCAACTGCGCTAACTCCTATACCAAGATGGTGTCCGGCGCACATCACGCTGGAAACGTGCGTGCGCGTCCAAGATGCCAATTTTGGGTGTCAGAGAGGCTGTGTAGCACTGAAACAGCAACACGGCCCAATTTAGCGCCTATATACTCAATCCCAAGCCAATCTTCTGGAGGGTAATTGACCCATTGCAGACCTGGTCATCTTTAGTGTATTTATTTTGCTTTTAGTATTTGTTGATTACTGTGCTGTGTTAATTGTAAATAACTACTGGTTTGTTTGTGGTAATATTGACTTCTCACAGAGAGGTTGGTTGGAAAACACAAGGCTACACTAAATTTACTAAACAGATTACTTCAAGTGGCATAATTGCTAGCCCCTTCTGTATGCGGCTCTGTAGGACAGGACGTAAAGAAAGTACAGTTCCCAGATCAGAGGAGACAAGATCTGCTTACAGTAAATGCTTTTGGATCACAGCATTAATGTCCCAAGAGCTATAACAAATATAATTAGCACACCATTATGTAAAGTATCAAATCTATCCCTTAGTGCGGAGTAATTTCTGGGTACTTAGTATTCTTTGGCTGGCCATTTTGGTTTAATATTTTGCCTCTGATACTCTGAGGTGCAAAGGTTACTTAATGTTGCAATAATGTTCCGATTGAGAGGTTAGGAGTGACTTTTTTACTGTAATATATAATAATATCAGAAAATAAAAACTTTTCTTATGTCTGGCATTTGTTTTGTCTTTATATTTCTCCAGTCTCATCTCTTCTTTAGCTCTATTTTTTCAACATAGTTCCTCTTCTTTCTTAGACTATTGGGGGTAATGTTCCCGAGGGGGTGGCTCCCTGCCAGCTACCACCACATTTTTCAAAATTGTGGGCCCATTGCCCATAGTTTTCTGACTTTCCAATATGCAATGTGGGCAGACAAGGTTCCTCAGCACCAGTGTGGACTCAGGAAATTGCCCACGTTTCTTCTCCATTTTGTTTTTAGCTTTCAAATGTACCTCATTATCCCCTTTCCTACTTACACACCCTTCAATTTTTGGAGGCAAGATCAAAGTCACATAAAATTCGTCCTCTGATTGGCTGAAAACCAGTTTCCAGGAAGGAAAGAACTTGCATTTCTATAGCGCCTTTTACAACCTCAGAACGTTCCAAAGCGCTTTACAGCCAATAAAACACTTTTGAAGTATAGTCACTGTTGTAACCTGGCTGCCAATATCATGCAAACAGGCCCCACAATGAAATAAATAAATCCCCAGATCATCTGATTTTTGTTTAGGTGTTGGTTGAGGGGGAACTCCCCCGTTCTTCTTCAAATAGTATCATGGGATCTTTTCCCTCCACCTGAGAGGGCAGACGGGGCCTTTGATTTAATATCTCATCCGAAAGACGGTGCCTCCGACAGTGCAGCTCTTCCTCAGTACTGCACCAAATAGATTATGTGCTGCAGTCTCCAGAGTGGGGCTTGCGTTCTGACTCAGAGGCAAATGTGCTGCCACGGAGTCGAGGCTGACACCAAAAACCTCTTTGTTCAGCAGATCAGAAGAAGGATTGTTGAAATCTGGCTTGTCAGGTCAAACTTCTGGAGGAGTTTTATGCTGACTCCAGGATTTCCAAGCCCAAGAATGAGATGACTTGTTGGGGGCCCAAGCAGAGGAATTCACCAGTCAAGATATCTCATTGTCAGCCTTGTCCTCTCTCAGCAACTCAACACTTCCCAAACTTAAACCGCTGAAATATTGCATTCCTTCAAACCTCCAATCCACATTTTATTTAAGCTATTATGAAGTTGAATCCACTGCACCTAATAGTCTTTATAAAATCATCTGTTAATATTAGGATATTGCATGACAAGACAATTGCCCTTTACGGGTGAACAACTGAAATCCGAACAAAATTCTGGGCTGCTAAAATAACCCTTCTTGCCCCCAATTTTATCTCTTGAAGGTGCTGATTTATGTCAGGGTAACCCCATGGTTACATACCCCATTCTTTGAGCGTGAGCCTGCCCAATAAGCATTGGCAGTATCTTCAACCAACTGTGGCATCACAGCTAAGCCAGATCTCCACCCGACATCCACATACGGGCAATTTCCTGTGATCAGGAGCAGGATCCCAAACTTCTTTGGGCTTCATAATAAACATAGAAACATAAAAACATAGAAACAAAGCGAAGACTTGACTTCCCTTCAACTATCTATTCCATCACTGAAGAAGGGAAGGAAGGAAGAATATTTCTGTCCACATGCAGTGAAGGTGAGCTTCGGTTTACCTCAGCCGTGCCACTCAAGTTGAAGCAAACTCCAGGACCTGAGGCCTGTGCTTATTAACAGCTCTTCGACAGTCCTTAAACGCCATTAAGGTAAGTACTACCGCTGGCACTCAAAGTGTTAACGCCGTATACTGGTAAGAATTCTTTTTTTATTATTATTGTGTCTTTGCAAAAATACAGACCAAAACACAGGGCATAAATGTTTCATTCTGAATTTGCATGAGCTGTCTCAATCAATCGTGAAGCACCGTGTGACGGGGCAGTGTCTGACAAGTAGTTTACTGGCCTGCACTGCCTTCCATATACAAATTAAGAGTCGTCACCAGAGGTTTGACACCGAGAGCAACATCAACAATAATTAAAACTAATTATCAAAAAAACAATCAGCAGTAACCGTGGATGTACTTGGTAGCTTACTGTGCAAAGCGTGGGCAGCAGTATATTTTCTCATATAAAAAAAAAATCTTATGATAAGCATCGAGAAGATTAACAGCTTTAATGAAAAAAATTACTGCTTGTTCAGTGGCCTTCAAATCATGGAACAATATTCACCGAGAGCGAAATAGAGACTTACATGGTTCCATAACAATTCATTACAGAAAGCACATGGGGACTTGTTTTTTTTTATTTCCCCTGTGTTTGTTCTCTTTTATTCAAGTTCATTACTCATAATGAGGCAAGTGGAGATACGGGTGATGCACTTCACCTGTTTGTAAAGATTCATGGGCGTATTTGCAAGAGAATACATCGTAGCAAGGGCAGGAAATGCTGGGGTAACTGGTCCACGGAGACCTCCTCTCCTCTGAATGGTGTTCATCATGGTGCTCTGAAATTAAGCCATACATTTCCAGCTTTTCCCTGCGGGATTGGCTAAGAGTGTTAGACTCTACTAGAAAATGCAAGCTTTAAAGAGGCCCGATCTCTCCTGTAGTCCTCTGTGGAGAAATCTTTTTTTTATGTATCAGATATCATTTCTACACAGCGCTGCCTCCCTAGATTTCAGTCTTAGTTGATGTGGCAATGAGTGCACTGTCTCTCCAAATCTGTCTAAAATCTGCCTCATTCCACTGCTTTTAAAAATAGACAAGTGTTTCTTAAAGGAATGGTCTCACCCTCAACATTCTGTTTCCACATCAAACTCCTTGGAAGATTTACATAGAATTTTACAGCACAGAAACAGGCCATTTGGCCCAACAAGTCGATGCCAGTGTTTATGCTCCATACAAGCCTCCTCCCACCTTACTTCATTTCACCCTATCAACATATCCTTCTATTCCTTTCTTCCTCATGTGCTTCCCCTTAAATTCATCTATACTATTCACCTCAACCACTCCATGTGGTAGTGAGTTCCACATTCTCACCACTCTGAGTATTTGAGAGCCGACTTTCTGAGTTTGTGCTGCTGGCTGGTACCAATGACCTCAATATCACTACTGGGCATGGTAACCCTTCCTAACCAATACCACTCTCATCGTATGGGTTATGGGAGTCTATAAAACCCTCCTGCCATATAGGACGAACCACCCTATTGATTGGTATAAATATGGTTACGGTCATGGAAGGAGCATTCACCCTGCGGCCTGTCAGATTGTTAACCAGCCTGCGATTCCTTCCATTACTTCACACTATTCTCCAAGGGAAGAATGTAAAGATATGAAAACAACAAGAACAAATATCGTTATGAGTTACAGGACCCCTTCCTAACCAATACCATTATCAAGCACAGTAACCCTTCCTAACCAATAATTCTATTGGGCACAGTAACCCTTCCTAATCAATACTGCTATCAGGCATACCAATCCTTTCTACCCATGCCCACTGATATGGAATCATAGAATGTTACAATGTAGGAACAGGCCATCAAGTCTGTACTTGCATTTTTCTCTGCGTAAGCCCCCTATACATACCCCACTTTCCATATTCTGTAACATTTCTCTTTTTCATAGGAACATTGGAAACAGGAGTAGGCCATTCCACCCATCGAGTCTGCTACACCATTCAATCAGATCATGGCTGATCTGTACCTCAACCCCATTTACCCACCTTAGCTCTATATCCCTTGAAACCCTTGCCTAACAAAAATATATCTATTTTCAAACAACTATCTCATTCCCTAACCTCATCAACACCCACTATTCCAATTAAAAAAAAATCAAAAATAGTAGCAGAAATAGATAAGCAAAATCCACCCTTCAAATATATCAAAACCAATCACAATAAAAATATGTGATCGCCTTTTAGGTTCCCTAAGCTTGTGTCCCATTCTTTTCAGAGGAGACATAGTTCCCACATCAAGTTTACAGTTGTGGAGTGACAGTAAATTCCTTCCCTGGCTATGTGGCAGGAAGTTATTCTGTGAGGGAGGAAATATATTTGCTGTCCAAATACAGTTTAACAGTGGGGAAAAAAGTAGCAAGGCCTGAATCAGGGAACAAAAGCACAAATTTTATCCTGATATTTTACAGCAATTGACGATCAATATTTATTTAAACAACACAGGGATTATAAAAAGCCACCAGCAGTTTTTTTTAAAAAAAAACATGTTGGTGTCTACATGACAACAGACATTGCAGATCAAAGAAGTTTATTACATCGATGAAGAATTTCGGGATGTTTCTGAGAAATGTGATGAAGGTTCTGGCTTCAAATTCTGGCCAACCTGCTGGGCTGGAAGATTTCACTTGATGCAGGGGTGTGGTGTGAAGTGGAGTTGGACAGTTGCTTTATCAGGAGTCTTCAATATCAAAGAAGTAAGATGCTTTTGTACTTTTCGAATGAACATTTTTGGATTTTTTTTTTCTTTATATAGTTTCTAGACCGTGGTAAGTTAAAGATCCCATGACATTATTTGTAGAACAGGGATCTCTCCTGATGTCCTGGCGAACATCTTCCTTCAACCAACACCACTAAAAATACAAATTACCTGGTCATTCCACTCACTGCAGTTTATGGGATACTCCTGTGTTAAAAATGGTTGCTGTGTTTGCCTATACTACAGTCACTGCACGTCAAAATAATTCATTGTACGTGAAGTGCTATGGGACATTTCTGAGAGATGTGATGAAGCTGAATAGATGATAGTCTTTCCTTCTTATACTGGGTTTCTTAAGCTTTCTGCGCTGCCCATTTATCATTCTTTGAGTAAAGAAGTTTCCTCCTTGTATCTGTTTTAAACTAACTTTTCACTAGTTTAAATTTTGCCCTCTGGTCCTAATTTCCTGATTTAATTTGAAGCAATAGTCTGTGTTTATCTTATCAATATCATTTACTGTGTTGTTTACCTTACTGAGGTCATGCCTTAATCACCTTCATTCTACGAGTTTCTCTAATCTTTCTCCATAGCTCATCTCCTTGACCCATGGGCCCAGGCTTGTTGCTCTTGGCACTCCCCCCATGTCATTCCAGTTCAGACTGGAAACTCAGGATGTGAAATGTCACTGAAATAAACTTTCATCTACAGTTCTTTCGTGCAGCTCGTTGGGATTCCATTGTGCTGCTCCAAACCCAACACCATCAATGCCATTCTTATGATTTGACATTAATTAAGAAAAGGCACCAGCCCCTTATTATAAGGTTGTCCATTATATTTGTTATAATGGTATTGGACCTTGTCTTCTGACTCTTTTGGTTGGTGCATGAACTAAATTTTCCCATTCAGCGGTATCATGTCAGCGCAAGAGGTACCGTGATACTCACTGCATCTACCAGGCTTGGGAAGTCTTAAAAGAGCAGTTTGCTCACCACCTGATTTTCCTCTGTGGGCTATTTTACTGTGAGGGGC
Organism: Heptranchias perlo; assembly: GCF_035084215.1. Classification (NCBI taxonomy): domain Eukaryota; kingdom Metazoa; phylum Chordata; class Chondrichthyes; order Hexanchiformes; family Hexanchidae; genus Heptranchias; species Heptranchias perlo. The sequence continues at coordinate 66,853,446 of NC_090338.1, forward strand.
ATCACAACTCACTCAATCTTTTCTTTACCCAACATCCATGGACACACACTCTCCAGCAGGGTGTCACTGGGTAGTGGTCTGAAACAAGAACCCTGTCTGTTATTTCCCTTCCCTAGCCCAGGGTCACTGAAGCCAATTTTAGTGACCCCAACCCCGCCCCCAAAAATGTGCTATATAGCACATTGACTGCCAGTGCACTGAAACTGCCTAAGAATAAGAGAATCTAGCCCACAGTAGGATGTAGGGCATTTTGCTATAGTATACACCTCATTATAATGCACAGATTGCTTGGCACCTAAGGACCTTGTTATAATGAGGGTGGAGGTAAATAAATCAATGCCACTATCTCTTAAAACTTTCTATTTAAATACTGTGATAAATGCACGGACTTCAAATGAGGTTTAAGATCCCATGTAAATCCGATTTTGTGCTGTTAATGTGGCGGGTTGCCTTTAATTTACTGACCTAAATAATTTGCTGCTGCCATTGTAGGAACTCTTCATAAGCATTTTATCTCACTTTGATGCGGTTTGCATTGGAAGTAAATACAGCATGTTACAGCTCACAAATTGCTGATTCCAGCTCTGTGTATAATTTGGTCGCAAGAAGTTAAAGGGGAAGGTAGATACATTTTTATTATTTTAATTTTCAGCCCTCGTTTCCCACCCCATCCCCTCCCCCCCACCACGCCTCGTCCATCTTTCTCTCTTTGTCCTTCCTCCAGTGATGGAGGTGACTCTTGCTGGGTTATGGTTAGAGAGGCATCATCAGCCTTTCAGTAACTGTCATTCTTCATTTGCAAGTCTGGACTTCAAGGTAATTCAAGGATCTGGTGTCGACAGACTGTTGGCCGTGGGACCCATCACAACTGAAACATATGTTGTGCTCGCCCAATGACCACGCGTGTGCACCTGCACATGCATTCACACACGCATGCGTGCACACACTTTCCCTCGGAAGATGGGGGTCACGCAGTTCTAATTAGTTAAACCTGCCATGTTCTCCCTTTCTTCAGACAAGGGATACTGAGGTCAGTTATAGCACCTCCATTGGCACTCCAGCTGAAATCATTTAACTCAGCCCAGACCAATCCTGGGATGCTACTAGTCTGTTTGGCTCACTACCATGCCATCTGGTGCATCTGCCCACAAAGTCATCAGAGGAACTCTGTATCTCCTCATTCCTAAGGTAATATGTTTTATTTATTTCCCACATTGTTGGCCTCTATGTGCCATGCACCAGTCCTAGGTGGAGAGGGTGGGAAGGTAACCTGTTCTCAGGCCTTTGCCATTACTGTTCCTCAGACAGGCCTCAGGTGGGAGGTAGGCTTGGATTGTCCAGCCCTCCGATTGTCACTTGCTCCCTTGCATCTGTCCTCCCTGGCATTAAGTGCTTTCAATATGGCGTGCTCTACCACTCTGCGGCACACTGCTTTAGAAGGAATACTTTTGGCAAAGCAGCCCACAGAAGCCACATAAAAGAGCTATGTAACAATGTTACATAAAACACTCCGTTTTTCTTAATATCTTTAAAAATCAAATCAAAATTGCTCCCTTCCTTGGGAACACCACTCCAATTCGGAGAGTGGGTACAAGACCCTGAGGTAAAAATGTGAGTGAACCTGTGCAGTGCACTTCACTGCACAATATATAGTGGGCCATGCCACCAGCTGCTGTGCAGATGTAGCTGTACATTGACATAGAGGCAGAACCAGTGTGGCCCGTTACAATGTCTATTTTTTTGGATGCTTCATTTCTTACAACCATTAAAGGCAGGTTTGTGTATCAGCCAGAGTGAAGTTATATCTTCTGGTTGTCAACCTTTGGCCTGAGCAGCATGTAAAAAAAAAAGAAAGAAATGAAACCGAGCATCAGTTATTACCAGCCCATGCCACTCAACCCAACCCCCTCAATCTCTTGAGGCAGGCAATCAATCACAGGCAAATCTCCATGAAGATAAAACCCTGGGAAATCTCTCCCAGACCCCCAGAGGCGACCGAGCACAACTCCACAATATCAATTCATCCTTACAACCCACACATAACTCTGAGCAATCGTATTCCGCAGGTAACTCACCAGTGGTCCCAACAACAGAGCTATTGGCCATTTGTGCCTATTCCTCTCCTTCAATCCCATTCTTGAATAGATTTTGTTACAGGAGCTATTTTTGATAGGTTTAGCTGCTTCTACTGGGAATCTATTCCACATTTTCACTTGCTAATTTGGCACTCACAACATTAAATTAAATAAATAGCTTACATGGTAGCCCTGCCTCTCACTATCTGAAGACTCGGGTCAAGCTCTCTTGATTGTCCAGTAGAAATATGTTCAATTTTGTTTGTTTCCCGTCATAATTTAGATCACTGAGTCCTGGGATTGGCCTTGTTGCTCTTCTCTGAATTTCTTCCAATGTTTTAGCCCATGTGCACTTATCTGATCTGCCATACATTCATTTATTTGGTATTTTTTGGTGTGGTTACCAGAGCTTCTTTTAAAGCTGTGTACCTCGCCCTTCTTTAATTGGATATCTCCAATCCTCAGCTGTGGTATGAAAAGCCAACTCTTCTAAAGGCTTGACAATGGCACTCTCTCCTATTTTCCATTGCTCCATGTGAGCAAGCATTTGGTTCATGCTCAGTGCTTCTCTTTATTGGTGCCGGTGAGATTGGCAGATAAACCAGTGGCAGGGGTTCACTGTCGCAACCTGATGACCCAGCTCGCCATGGTGTAGTGCAATACTAGCTGAACATGTCTGGCCAAATAAAACTATATTTACTTTCTCCCCCTTCTTATCTCCAAGCCTCTGTATCCTGAATCCTGACTTTGGGGGAAGGGTGGGGAGGAGGTGGAAGTGGACAAGTATTAGTGATAGTGCTAAATTATTTGGTTTCCTCCCATTGGCAAATGGCCTATAATTATTGGACGAGGCCAAAATTGGTAGTTTATCATGTGTCTGCCTTGGTTCAATGGGTGCACTCTTGCTTCTGATTCAGAAGGTCATGGGTTCAAGCCCCACTCCAGTGATTTGCGCATGTCATCTAGGCTGACACTTCAGTGTGGTAGTAAGGGAGTGCTGCACTGTTGGAGGTGCCGTCTTTAAGATGAGATGTCAAACTGAGGCCTTGTCTGTCCTTTCAGGTGGATTAAAAAGATCCCATGGCACTATTCGAAGAAGAGCAGAGAAGTTCTTCTGGTAACTTCTTGTGACCAAACAACACCAAAAACAGATTATCTGGTCAATTATCCCATTGCTGTTTGTGGGACCTTGCTGTAGGCGCATTGGTTAATGATTCCCTACATTCCAATGGTGACTACACTTCAAACGAAACTACATCATTGACTGTGAAGCCCTTTGGGACATCCTGCGGCCATGAAAGGCATTATATAAATGCAAGTTCTTTTTTGCTTGTCACCTAATTACTATTGTCTGATTTACTCATGTATATTTTATGAATGTGCAATTCTGGACCAAAAATTCTGCAGGGCCTACTAACCACCTGCTGTACACTTCCGGCGGGGGACGCTTCACACTGGGGGTGTGAATACATAAAACATATCTACGACTTTTTCCTTTTTACCCTTTTTCACCCTGGTGTTGTCCAACACTGGGCACTGGCTCTTTGCCTGGGTTTGATAGGTAAGGGGAAAATAGTCATGCTTCTCTCATTCTTACAGGATGGGCATAGGGATTAATGCCTTCACTAACCTTAGTTAACCTTGTGAGATCATTAAAAATGTTTTAAAATGTCATCAATATTAACCAAGGCAGATACCAATGGATTAAGCCACTATCAGGGGAGAGGGTGTCAGACAAGTATCTCTTTAAGGACAAGTATCTCATACCGATCAAATCAAAATTAACCATCAGGTTTATACCTAGAAGGCTTCGCTTTAAAAATTGACACCACATCAGTAAATATGACAGGATTATTGAAGACAAAATTATCTGTTTACGTTTTTTTAAATTTATAGCAATAACATTGCAACATATCAAGCAAAACTGCAGCAGGTTTGAAAATCTATTAAATCTATTAAACTAGACCCTCAAACTCATCTCTTTTTTTAATAAAAGAGAATGAGAAGCAGGCTTCATTAAAAAAATCATTACAGTTAACCCAGTGCACTGTGAAACAACAAACCTACCAAGAAACAATACTTATATAATTATTAAAATATTCATAACGCCTCGTGTTATTTTATGACTGTATTGCTACGATGTTACATCAGTGGGCAAAGTCATGAAGTAAAATTGTAGTCTCCTCCATTTCAGTACAAAATTGACTCTGACCCATTACTTCAGGAGAACTTCCATGAACCTCTGCCTATTAATACATAATTTATAAGCTTTGCTTTTTAACATAAATCCTACTCGATTTTTTATTTATTTATCATAAATACTTCATGTAGAGCAGCGATCTAATTTGGATAGATTTACTGTCTGTGATGCCTACTTTTGAGTACGACAGGTTCTATTTGAAGTATCTTGGGAAGTTAACAATGCTTTGTCGATCCTGAGAGAACTCTTGCCCTGTTAGCCCATCACAGTGAGTATCAGACAAAGAAAGAAAGAACTTGCATTTATATAGCACCATTCACGACCTCAGGACGTCCCAAAGCTCTTTACAGCCAATCAAGTACTTTCAAGTCACTGTTGTAACGTAGGAAATGCGGCAGGTCATTTGCACACAGCAATGTCCCACAGAAGCAATGTGATAATGATCAGATAATCTGTTTCAGTGATGTTGGTTGAGGGATAAATATTGGCCAGGACACTGGGGAGAACTCCACTGCTCTTCTTCAAAATAGTGCCATGGGATATTTTATGTCCACCTGAGTTTAACATCTCATTTCAAAGACAGCACCTCCAACACTCTCTCTAGAGTGGGGCTATGACCCCCATAACCTTCTAATTCAGAGACAAGCATGCTCCCCACTGAGCCACCTGAACTGAGCTCTAATTTGTAATGATGCACTCCCCCTTGCCCTCTTTGAACGTCATCCTGCCACTTTGCTTTTCTTGACCTGAAACTACCTTCTCCATCAAGGTGAAGAATATCAGTGCTGGAGAGTGGAACACCTTGGATACATATTAGGGTAAGTCTTACAATTTATTCATTTTAAGAGTGAGGCAAACTGTGTGGGCCATGAATCGTGTGCGCTGACCAACGGTCTGGATTTCAGATACGTGCTCCGGTCGTGTGAAACTGTGTGCTGGGATCGCCATAATATAAAATTTACTCTGTTGTCAGAATCAGACGTCCCCAGGACAGGTATAGGACAGACAGAGAGGAAGTGAAGTCCCAGTAATGTGCCTTAGACCCAACCTCAGAGCAGCATCATTCTCCACATTAGTCATTCTTGTACCATCATTGGAGTGAAATCACCAACCCAGCGCCAGCTCGCGCCCCAGTGTGGAGCAGTTTGTATGGTCAGTCCGTAACCATTAGGAACGGGGTCAAAACTTGCAAATTAATTGTGCAGACAGTGGAGAGAGGAGAATTCCGTCATATTAGCCTGGGCTGGATTTGAACTTAGCTCCCAGAGGGGACTGGATAGCATTTAAACCCACTGCACTGCCCAATTTCATTGTATTTTTTATTTGCAGGACGTTTTTAACATTAAAACAGCGAATAAATCGTGCAATCTGAGCAGGGGGGAAGGTATTTGGGGCAGGGTGCGGTATTATCTTCCCCCTCCCCTTTTTTAGTCAATTTCACACCTGCAGTTGCTCATGCCTAGGGGCCCCAGGCAAATATGGGGCCCCACCAGGAAGCATATTGTGATATGCTTTGCTTCATTATTAATGCAAACAGTCTGCAGGCCTATTTCTTCATGCGTTTTATTCCATGTTTGTGTTTTGATGGATTGGTGGGATGGGGTGTGCGGAGGAGGATGAAGGAGCCCCAAGGGTGTAGCATGGAGCGCCCAACCATGGGGCATGGAGCGCCCAACCATGGGGCATGGAGCGCCCAACCATGGGGCATGGAGCGCCCAACCATGGGGCATGGAGCGCCCAACCATCGTCCCATGCAGATGAAAGCAAAAGTGACGGGACTGGCGGGATAGCATTACCTGTCGGAATTCTCATCAGTTCTGCCTCAGTTGCCCCCCTCTTTCCAGGGCAACGTGCATCTGCATGAAGCAGGCATCTGAGTTTGGCAGGACCAGGCAGAAATGGGACCACTGACATGAACAAAGGCCGTTTTCCCTACAGCGGCCCATCACAGAGGGACCGACTGCAGTCGGGAATGCAGCAAATCTCAAAATCTTTGCCCTTGATAACAGATTTACAAACGCCTTGGGCCGCCTCAGTCTGGTGCTGCAGCGAAACCCCCGCCCCTACCCCGCCCCCCTCCCCCCTGCTGAGGCAGGCATCACAATAGTATCGAAACTGGCACGGGCGCACGGCCGCAACAAGCTCATGACCTTGGAATTTGGGATGGGGTGAGTCAGGTGGGTGGAAGTTCTGCCTTGCCCCAGTTCTGCCCTTAAGAGCCCTCCAGAGAAATTTCAGGGTTGTTGACTTGCTAATGTGTGTTAATAAATTGCTGAGTTAGATGACTTTTTAACAATATTCGCTGTACTGAGCATTCAAAACATGAATAATTAGGGGCTTTGTATTTCTATTCTTTGAGCCACATAAGTCGTATAGGTACTACAGGAATAGTGACCTAACCTAGTGCCCCCTTCCTCCCGTTTGGCTCCCAACAACATCAACTGCTTGCATTTATATAGCGCCTTTAACATAGAAAGACATTGCGAGACGCTTTACAGAGATGTAATCAGACAAAAATGGATGTTGAGTCAAAGGAGGTATTAGAAGAGGTGACCAAAAGCTTAGTCAAAGAGGTAGATTTTAAGGAGGGTCTTAAAGGAGGAGATGTGAGGTGGAGAAGCGGAGGGGTTTAGGGAGGGAATTCCAGAGCCTGGGACCACCATTGGTGGGGTGAAATGAGGGGCTGATGCACAAGAGACACCCTCTTCTATGTGGCCACAGTAATAAAACAGCTACTTGCAGCTATATTGTGTGTTAACTGGGACCCTTTCTGGCCCAGGGCTGCTGAAGCTAATTGGAGCTCCCCAACTCAGTGCAGCCCACACGTCAAACCTGAGACCTTCTGGTGTGTAGTAGTACTACACTGGGCCACAAGGGGAGCTCTGTGCATCACTGTCTTAACAATGGTGTCATGGGTAAATGGCATGATGATGTCTTCCAAACCAGTGTCCATCATTGTGTGGCGGTATTTGCGGGCAAACAAAAGCAAAAAGTTCACCGACCTTTTTTTTCCTGAAGACACTGTGCCTTTAATATCAGTTTCCCCTTTAGCACAACGAAGGAGGTGTCACAGGTCGCCACCTGGTTTCTAACATAAAAATACTTAAGGTTCTATTTTTAAGCCAGGGTCAAGGGTCATTGCAAAAGTCCTACTGTGAGGTGAAGCCAACTATTTTCAGCTCCTCAGACTGAAGGTCTGTGTTGAATCTCATAGAACAATTGCGTCCTGTCCAATTGAGGGTCACAAGGAAATCGTATCTTACAGCTCTGTATTCGACTCACTGTTCTGCTGGGGAGAACCCTGTGGTGGCCTTCTCCATCACCTGACACCAGGCTGGTGAGGGGCAGAGGTAGAAGTGTTATTTTAGCAGCAGGGCTCCCAGATTATGGTAAAGCTTCTCCTGTGCACTGGACAACTTTCCCCACTTTCCTTTGTTTCTGTATGCCGCTGATTCTTTTCCCGTAGATTTTTTTCCCCTCTCAAATTCATTCGCAAATCGAAATGCACCAAGAAAACTCTGGAAAGAAATGGAATTGCTGATTGTTTGCTGAAAGATAACAATCAGTTAGAGAGACACTAGCCTTGCAGTGACTGCGATATGATTGGGCGAAGACTTAACATCTTCGTGCAATTCCTCTGCCTCTATTTTTAACGGAGACATTGCCCATTTATTTGAAGTTGTATTATTCCTCCTGTCAAACCAGCGGACAGTGGACTGTTGTACGAATGCATTAAGAATTTGTACATTAATATCACAAACTGTCATCTCTAGGTTAATGGCTCTCCTCACCAGTAGCACCCTGTATTGTTTTAATCACGGGGATGTTGCGTATGACCAACATAATGATGCATTTTGACATGATTTAAACCCCACATTAGGCATTTGCTAAGGAAAAAAGTTTGCCGAGATCTTTTTCTTGAACATAATGCCCGATTAAACACGTCCCAAGCATTTAATGAACGCACTGTCACGGTATTTGAGCGGCGGTCCCCTACTTATGCCACCATTTTAGATTCCGTCAGCAACAGACAGCCATTTTGGAATCAGGCAGGTAACAGTCAGAGCTCAAACTCACTTGATTCTGTGGCTTTGCACTTTTCCTTCCTTCGTCCTGATGTGGACACTTTAACTCCTTGTAAAATACAGGAATCCCTGGGAATGTCAGCACAATGCACGTTTTGCAACCCTCTGTCTGTGATGGACAACAGCAACATGGTAAGATTGTTGCCGATCCATTCTTTGGCTGCAACGCCTGTTGTCAAATCAGATTTAGCAAACAGGCAGGAGTGAGGAAAAAGAGGGGGAGAGACTGCAAGAAAGTAAATGTACCCTTATAGCAGTTGAATGTTAACAGCTCACAATTGCTCGAAGTAATTTGCTTTAATACAACTTTTAACATTTTTTTTTTGCCTCCAGAGCCCCGGCCCTGGCCCCGCCCACTGCCTCACCCCAGCCCCACTTCACCTCCAACCTACCCTTAGCCCTGCCAGGTCAGGTCAGGACCTGCAAGTTCATTCAGATTATTGTTCCATTTTATCCCTAAAATTATCACTGGGGGAGCAGTTGGTTCCTGACTTGGGGAATTAAACACTTTTCCACTTTCTGCACCCAGTCTCAGTATTAAGCACTTCCAGGTCAAGTATAGTACCAGGAGCTTAGATTAGAGACAGGGTAAAGCTGCCTTGGCACTGCCAATAAAACCAAAAAACTAAATGTAGTTTTGGATGAAAAAAAAACCTGTCGATGAACTGTAGGTTCATCAGGATAACGCTGGGGAATGGAACACTTTCTCAACACTGACCAAGCATTCCCAGGTCAGGTACACCACAGCTGGCAGTAGAGTGAGGTACCCTCTGCTCTTCCCCAACAATGTGCTTTAACCTCAACAGAAGACACCACTTACTGCAGCATAGTGACAATTTCCATCTCCCACATTAGCCATCTTGTGCCTTCTTTTGACTTAGTCAGTCAATTTCATGCTGAATTAGGGCAGTTTTATATCGTTGGTCCATGCCTGCTGGAAACCTTAACTGAGACAGCCCAAGCTCATTTCCCCCTTTTATAAGCATCTATACATCATGTGGTAATCAACATACTCAGTCAATGTTTCACTTCATCTAGCATCCTGCCACTCTGCAGTCTAGCCTTAAACTATCTTTAGATCACATTGCTTGTGATCACAAATCAATCGGTATGGAATTTCTCACCGTTGGGTTTAAACCCCTTCAAGGCCTTGACCCTCCCATTCAGTCCCACCTCCTCTAGCCCTAATCCTCCTCCCTGAGTTTTCTGTTCTGGGCTCTTGTGCGTCCCCTCCCCCCTTCACCCCACCATTGGGGGCTGTACCTTCAGATGCCTAGGCCCCTTACACTGGAACTCGCACCCTAACCCCCCCCCCCGTCCCCCCACCTCACTCTTCCCATTAAAGACCTTCCCTTAAAACCCACCTCTTTGACCAAGCATTTGGCCACCCCTCCTAGTATTCCTTCTTTGATTCAATGTCCATTTTTTTGATTATATGAAGCACTTTGGGACGTTTTTATATGTTAAAGGCTCATTATAAATGCAAGTTGTTGAGATTGGCAAGAAAACAATCACAAGACGCTGGCTGGCTGTCTGGTTGCCAGTTTGGGTGTGATATTTCAGGCCGTGCCCAGTGGAGACACGATTTAAAGGTGATGTATGGCAGAATGTAAATCTCAATAGCAAAGTGAAAACTAAACATATGGAGGGACTTGGCAGAGTCATTAATATTACTAGTAAGTCATGTTTAGTTCAATATGAACATCCACCCTGGAGGTTTCATTCAGCTGAATGGAAATGTGCGCCTGATCCTAGTCAGTCCAGGCAGTAGTCTCTTCCTCCACTTCCATTCATGCTCCCACAATGATTGATTGACCAGTGGCTCATGTCCTGTCTCATGCTGTGTGCCCTCAGTAACACCCCTTGCTTTCTTCCAGCTATTTTGACTGTAACGCTTTAAATCGACAACAACTATTAAAATTGTAAAAAGGAACTTTATTGATTTGATGTACATGTGCAATAGTAAATAACTGTCTAAAATATCTCAGTAAAAGAAAGAACTTGTATTTATATAGCGCCTTTCATGACCTCAGGACATCCCAAAGTGCTTTACAGCCAATGAAGTACTTTTAAAATGTAGTCGCTGTTGTAATGTAGGAAACGTGGCGGCCAATTTTCACACAGCAAGATCCCCCAAACAGCAATGTGATAATAGCCAGATAATCTGCTTTTAGTGATGTTGGTTGAGGCATAAATATTGGCCAGGACACCAGGGAGAACTCCCCTGCTCTTCTTCGAACAGTGTCATGGGATCTTTTACGTCCACCTGAGAGGGCAGACGGGGCCTCGGTTTAATGTCTCAACTGAAAGATGCCACCTCCGACAGTGCAGCACTGAAATAGGTACTGCAGAACTCACTACAGCCTTGGTGCTGGTCTGTTTATTTTTTTCTCTTTTTGGGAGCTGGTGGATCTATTGTACCTTTGGCCAGCACTTCCTGTTTCAATTTCAGACTTGATCGGCAGGCTCTGTTTTCCGTCTCTCTCATTTTCTTGGGTGGGTCTCCCACTCCCTCAGTTGTTTGCAGGTTCGTTGCTTCTTCGATGTTTTTCATTTCTTTGATGCTTCTTTCCGTCGCCTGACTCTGATAATGCGTTACATCATCTAACAATCATTCCGCTCTCTATGTTTTTTCTCTTCCCGCCTTTCCTGATTCTATTAAAATTCTTGTGCATCTTTCAGTTTGAAAAAGGACCCTGCCTGTCCTCTCCACAGATGTTGACTGACTTGCTGTGCGTTTCCGAATTTTTCAGTGTTTAAGATCATAAGAAATAGGAGCAGGAGTAGGCCATCCGGCCCCTCGAGCCTGCTCCGCCATTCAACAGGATCATGGCTGATCTTCTACCTCAACGCCATTTTCCTGCACTATCCCCATATCCCTTGATGCCTTTAGAAATCTATCGATCTCTGCTTTGAATGAGCTCAGTGACTGAGCCTCCACAGCCCGCTGGGGTAGGGAATTCCAAAGATTCACAACCCTCTGAGTGAAGAAATTTCTCCTCATCTCAGTCCTAAATGGCCCACCCCTTATTCTGAGACTGTGACCCCTGGTTCTAGACTCACCAGCCAGGGGAAACATCCTCCCTGCATCTACCCTGTCAAGCCCTATAAGAATTTTGTATGTTTCAATGAGATCAACTCTCATTCTTCTAAACTCGAGTGAATACAGGCCTAGTCGACCCAATCTCTCCTCATACGACAGTCCTGCCATCCCAGGAATCAGTCTGGTGAACCTTCGCTGCACTCCCTCTATGGCAAGTATATCCTTTCATAGGTAAGGAGACCAAAACTGTACATAATACTCCAGGCGTGGTCTCACCAAGGCCCTATATAATTGTAGTAAGACATCTTTACTCCTTGAAATAAAGGCCAACATACCATTTGCCTTCCTAATTGCTTGCTGCACCTGCATGTTAGTTTTCATTGACTCATGTACAAGGACACTCAGGTCCCTTTGAACATCAACTTTTCCCAATCTCTCACCATTTAAAAAATACTCTGCATTTCTGTTTTTCCTACCAAAGTGGATAACTTCATATTTTTCCACGTTATATTCCATCTGCCATGTTCTTGCCCACTCACTCAGCCTGTCTTTATCCCCTTGAAGCCTCTTTGCATTCTCCTCACAACTCACATTCCCACCTAGTTTTGTGTCATCAGCAAACTTGGAAATATTACATTTGGTCCCTTCATCCAAATCATTAATATAGATTGTGAATAACTGGGGCCCAAGCACCGATTCCTATGGTACCCCACTAGTCACTGTCTGCCAACCTGAAAAAGACCCGTTTATTCCTACTCTCTGTTTCTGTCTGTTAACCAATTCTCAATCCATGCCAGTATATTACCCCCAATTCCATGTGCTCTAACTTTGTTCACCAACCTCCCTTGTGGGACCTTATCTAAAGCCTTCTGAAAATCTAAATACATCACATCCACTGGTTCCCCCTTATCTATTCTACTAGTTACATCCTCAAAGAACTCCAATAGGTTTGTCAAACATGATTTCTCTTTCATAAATCAATGTTGACTCTGCAAAATCCTATTATTATTTTCTAAGTGTCCTGTTATCACATCCTTTATAATAGATTCTAGCATTTTCCCTACTACTGATGTCAAGCTAACAGGTCTGTAATTCCCTGTTTTCTCCCTCCCTCCTTTCTTAAATAGTGGGGTTACATTTGCTACCCTCCAATCTGCAGGAATCGTTCCAGAATCTATAGAATTTTGGAAGATGTCAACCAATGCATCCACTATCTCTAGAGTCACCTCTTTCAAAACCCTGGGATGTAGATCATCAGGTCCTTGGGATTTATCGACTTTCAGTCCCATTAATTTCACTAGTACTATTTTTTTACTAATACTAATTTCTTTCAGTTCCTCATTCTCGCCAGACCCTTGGTTCTCTAGTATTTCTGGGAGGTTTTTTGTGTCGTCTTCCATGAAGACAGACACAAAGTATGTGTTTAATTTCTCTGCCATTTCCTTATTCCCCATTATAAATTCTCTATCTCTGTCTGCAAGGGACTCACGTTTGCCTTCGCCAGTCTTTTCCATTTCAAATACCTATAGAAGCGTTTGCAGTCCGTTTTTATGTTTCGCTCTAGTTTACTCTCATTCTATTTTCTCTTTCTTTATTAATTTCTTGGTCCTCCTTTGTTGAATTCTAAAATGCTCCCAATCCTCAGGCTTACTGTTTTTTTCTGGCAACTTTATATGCCTCTTCCATTGATTTAATACGATCTTTAATTTCTCTTGTTAGCTACGGTTGGACCACTTTTCCTGTTGGATTTTTGTGCCTTAAAGGAACATATATTTGTTGCAAATTATGTATTAATTCTTTAAATGCTAGCCATTGCCTGTCTACTGTCCATACCTTTTAATGTAGTTCCCCAATCAACCACAACCAAATTGCACCTCATAGCTTCATAGTTTCCTTTGTTTAGATTTAAGAATGATTTGCCCAATCTATATGTAGATTAAAGTCCCCTATGATTACTGTATTACACTTGTTACATGCACTTCTAATTTCCTGCTTTATACCGTGCCCTACATTACCACGACTGTTTGGTGGCCTATAAACAACTCCCACCAATGTTTTCTGCCCCTTGCTGTTTCTTAGCTCCACCCAAACTGATTCTACATCTTGATCTTCTGAGCCAAGATCCTCTCTCACTATTGTACTGATCTCATCCTTTATTAACAGCGCTACCCCACCTCCTTTTCCTTTTTGCCTGTCCTTCCTAAATGTCGAATATCCTTGAATATTCAGTTCCCAGCCTGGGTCACCCTGCAGCCACATCTCCGTAATGGCAATTAGATCAGAACCATTTACTTCTATTTGTGCCATCAATTCATCTACCTTGTTGTGAATGTTTCAGATCTCCAGATTTGCAGTGTTTCGCTTTTTACTCACAGAACTAAATATTTGTTTCAGGCATTTCACCTCCCTTTCTTCTGAATTCTAATGAGCTTTGCATGTGGGTGCATTCCACGTGTGCACAAACATTGGGAAAGACTGACAGTTTATCTTTTGTATTTTTCTTTATTCGTTCATGGGATGTGGGCATCGTTGGCGAGGCCAGCATTCATTGCCCATCCTAATTGCCCTTGAGAAGGTGGTGGTGAGCCGCCTTCTTGAACCGCTGCAGTCCGTGTGGTGACGGTTCTCCCACAGTGCTGTTAGGAAGGGAGTTCCAGGATTTTGACCCAGCGACGATGAAGGAACGGCGATATATTTCCAAGTCGGGATGATGTGTGACTTGGAGGGGAACATGCAGGTGGTGTTGTTCCCATGTGCCTGCTGCCCTTGTCCTTCAAGGTGGTAGAGGTCGCGGGTTTGGGAGGTGCTGTCGAAGAAGCCTTGGCGAGTTGCTGCAGTGCATCCTGTGGATGGTACACACTGCAGCCACTGTGTGCTGGTGGTGAAGAGAGTGAATGTTTAGGGTGGTGGATGGGGTGCCAAACATGCGGGCTGCTTTGTCCTGCATGGTGTTGAGCTTCTTGAGTGTTGTTGGAGCTGCACTCATCCAGACAAGTGGAGAATATTCCATCACACTCCTGACTTGTGCCTTGTAGATGGTGGAAAGGCTTGGGGAGTCAGGAGGTGAGTCACTCGCCGCAGAATACCCAGCCTCTGACCTGCTCTTGTAGCCACAGTATTTATATGGCTGGCCCTGTTAAGTTTTTGGTCAATGGTGACCCCCAGGATGTTGATGGTGGGGGATTCGGTGATGGTAATGCCGTTGAATGTCAAGGGGAGGTGGTTAGACTCTCTCTTGTTGGAGATGGTCATTGCCTGGCACTTGTCTGGCACGTATGTTACTTGCCACTTATCAGCCCAAGCCTGGATGTTGTCCAGATCTTGCTGCATGCGGGCACGGACTGCTTCATTATCTGGGGGGTTGCGAATGGAACTGAACACTGTGCAATCATCAGTGAACATCCCCATTTCTGACCTTATGATGGAGGGAAGGTTATTGATGAAGCAGCTGAAGATGGATGGGCCTAGGACACTGCCCTGAGGAACTTCTGCAGCAATGTTCTGGGGCTGAGATGATTGGCCTCCAACAACCACTACCATCTTCCTTTGTGCTAAGTATGACTCCAGCCACTGGAGAGTTTTCCCCCTGATTCCCATTGACTTCAATTTTACTTGGGCTCCTTGGTGCCACACTCGGTCAAATGCTGCCTTGATATCAAGGGCAGTCACTCTCACCTCACCTCTGGAATTCAGCTCTTTTGTCCATGTTTGGACCAAGGCTGTAATGAGGTCTGGAGCCGAGTGGTCCTGGCGGAACCCAAACTGAGCATCAGTGAGCAGGTTATTGTTGAGTAAGTGCCGTTTAATCGCACTGTCGATGACACCTTCCATCACTTTGCTGATGATTGAGAGTAGACTGATGGGGCGGTAATTGGCCGGATTGGATTTGTCCTGCTTTTTGTGGACATGACATACCTGGGCAATTTTCCACATTGTCGAGTAGATGCTAGTGTTGTAGCTGTATTGGAGCAGTTTGGCTAGAGGCGCGGCTAGTTCTTGAGCACAAGGCTTCAGCACTACAGCTGGGATGTTGTCGGGGCCCATCGCCTTTGCTGAATCCAGTGCACTCAGCCATTTCTTGATAACACATGGAGTGAATCGAATTGGCTGAAGACTGGCTTCCGTGATGGTGGGAATATCGGGAGGAGGCCGAGATGGATCATCCACTCGGCACTTCTGGCTGAAGATGGTTGCAAACGCTTCAGCCTTGTCTTTTGCACTCACGTGCTGGACTCCGCTATCATTGAGGAGGGGGATGTTTACAGAGCCTCCTCCTCCCTTTAGTTGTTTCATTGTCCCCCACCATTCACGACTGGACGTGGCAGGACTGCAGAGCTTTGAACTGATCCGTTGGTTGTGGAATCGCTTAGCTCTGTCTATAGCATGTTGCATTTCTTTTGTATATGTTATGCCCATCTGTTGTGATTTACACTTAAACGTGACATATACTGTAGGGCTAATTTCACAAAGCTCCATTGCTGATGTAGGTGCATTGCAGTCTTAGGGCAATGACCCTGATTTTTTCACTTGTGCTCACTGCCAACAGGCTGCACTCTGGCAATAGATCCTTGTGCAATTACCTCTTATACGTCCATAGGTTTATTCAGAAACTTTCTCTTGAGGGCCACAATCTTACCTGGCTATTTGTTTCTCTTGCTCCATCTCTCTCTTGCTCTCATACTCACACTCTCTACTTCTTTCACATAGAGCGTAAGAAACTAAATTGGGTAACCAGAATCATTGATTGAAATAGAAAATCATGGCATAATAGCAGTAACTGAAATATGGCAGCAGCTGGGGTTGGATTGGCAATGACATATTCCTGAGTTACATAGGGATAGGAAAGGAAGAAAGGTAAGGAAGTAGCAATATTATATTATTACACTAGAGCAATAAGGATTAAATAGTCCTTACAATCAGAATCCTTTTAGGCTCAGCTGAGGAATAGCAAGGGATTTGTCACATCACTGGGAATATATTGAGCAGTGGAAAGGAAATTGAGGATGAAATTTGAAGACACATTAGGGAGGCATGTATTACAGAAGAATTATAATTGTAGGATATTTCAATTATCAAAAATAACCATAGATAAGAGAAACAGTTGTGATGAAAAAAGGAATGCTTTTGCAATCTGTTCAGAACTGTTTTCTCAGTCAATATGTTGCTGCTCCAATAAAGAAGGAGCAATCTCTGGACTTGTTTCCACCTTTAATGACCTGTGTCTCTGCATACCAGGGACTCCCTGCTCTTCTACTCCGTTTTAAATCTTACCATTTAAGCTATACGTCTTTCTCCATCAATGCTTCCAAAACATATTAGTTTACATTTTTCTACATTGAACTGCAATGGCCAACTATCCGCCTACCCGACTCGCCACCTATATCCTTGAAGTTGGAGCATTATCTGCTGTTTTAGGCATGCTATAACATCAAGGATATGAGAGTAATGGAAAAGGTGCAGCATTGATGTACCAGTATGTTGCCAGAGATAAGGGGTTACAGTTATGAAGAGAGACCTGAGAAGTTAGAGCATTTTTCACTGGAGCTGAGAAGGTTGAGGGTGATCTGATTGAGGCCTTCAAGGTTATGATGGGTTATGATAGGGTAAATAAGGGCAGATTGTTTATTGGTTGTCGAGACAGTAGCAAGGGCACAAATCCAAGATAATGAAAACAAGAATTAAAGGAGAGGTTAGAAAAAATGTCTCCGTACATAAGATATTAAAATTTTGATTTTTTTTTGCCACAAGCAGTTGTTGAAGCAAAACCCGAAAGTACTTTCAAAAGGAAATGAGCTATTAGCTTGACAAAGAGGACTATTAAGGAGTATGGGGAGAGGGATTAGACTGAGAGACTTATGGAGAAATACACTGACACACTTGTTTGGCCCAATGGTCTGTTTCTGTGTTGCAATATTTAATGATTTTAAGATTCTTTGAGTCAGCTGCCAGGAGGTACATGAAATTGTCACATTTTCAACACTCCACTATTGGCGGCCGTGCCTTCAGCTGACTAGGGCCTTAGCTCTTGAATTCGGTCCCTAAACATCTTGGCCTCTCCACGTCTCTCTCCTTCTTTAAGACGTTCCTTAAAACCTACCTCTTCGACCAAGCTTTTGGTCACCTGTGCTAATATCTCCTTATGTAGCTCGGTGTCAAATTTTGTTTGATAATCGCTCCTGTGAGGCACTTTGGAACGTTTTACTACGTTAAAGGTACTATATAAATGCAAGTTGTTGTTGTTGGTAGTCTATGCCTAGTTTTCTACAAAAAAAAATGTTGGCTAACTTTTATGCTGTCCAAGGTGAAAGATGTACGAGGGAATGGAACACTTTTTCTATTGTTGTAAGTATCTGGTAGACACAGATCCGATATAACATTGCTCGATGCAGAGGACAGCTCCCTTTATTCTGCTCTGAGAGCTTACCCTAATGTTAACTTCAGAAGAACAACGCCCTACTATACTTTATGGCCTTTAAATGAAATTGCCAATTTAGTGCCACTTTGTGGCAAATTGTGGGCAATATTATGCTTGGAATCTTGTCCATTAGCAATTGGGTTGAGACTGTTCTGGTTGTATTGTAGTCAACACAGATAGCAAACTTACATTCCATCTATCTGGGCTGGTTTTGAACCCAACTCCTAAAGATGAAAGACAGTGTATTATCTGCCGTGCTACCCCAGACCCAATTACTATTTGTAGTTAATCTAACTACAAAAGAAAACCTATAGGTGATATGTATGTGACAGGAGTGGCAGAAAGGATAGGCTATGCTATTCTTTGAACAATAACATCAAGAAGTTGCATTTATATAGCACTTTTAACACAGAAAAACATTCCACGGCGCTTCACAGAGGCATCATCAAAAAAAATGGATGCCGAGCCAAAGAAGGAGATATTAGGAGGGGTGACCTAAAGCTTGGTCAAAGAGATGGGGTTTAAGGAGGGTCTTATAGGAAGATGGGGGAGTTGAAGAGGCGGAGGAGTTTGGGGGGTAATTCCAGATCGTGAAGTTGAGACGGCTGAAGGCACAACTGCCAATGGTCTGGTGAAGAGGGAGTGCACTAGAGGCCAGATTCCGAGGGAACAGAGAGGTAGGGGGGACGGTGGGCTGGAAGAGGTTACAGTGGTAGGGAGGGGTGAGTCCGTGATGCGGTTTAAACATGAGGATGAGAATTTAAAATTTGAAACATTGGGGACCAAGAGCCAATGTAGGTGAGCGACATGTATTGACACATCCAAATCAACGCATTAGTCAAATACATCAGTGAACAGTCGATTGTCTTCAAAATCCACTGAGGTTTCAATCTGAGTAAATTGAAGGCTTGAAAAGGGGACCTCATTAGTGCTGATATCCAGTCTATGTTACGAGGTGACTGAAGCATTTTATTAAATTGATGTACAAATATTATTCAATGCTGCCAACGTGGATATAGGCTCTCTAGAGGTTCCTTGGAATAGTTCAGTTAATTCATGAAACAAGTGTGGAAATCCTTTCTTCTTTGGCTGAGACCAGTACATTAGCTTCAAATTTGAGTCCTTGAAAGCAGCTTGTTTGGATTTTAAGAAGGAAAGAACGAGTTATATAGCGCTTTATCACACTTCTCAGACACATCCCAAAGCACTTGGCGTACAGTGAATGACATTGAAATGCAGTCACTCTTGTTACGTAGGCAAGTGTGAAACATAGTTTGTGTGACAACAAGAAGAATTGGAAACAAATGGCACCTCATGTTGTGGCAAAGTGCCTTCTCAAAAGGATTCCAAGAATTTCTAGTAGAAAGCCAAAAGGCAAAGCCCATGGTCGCCAGTTTTTTTTTTTAGCAAGGATGTGTAATTCTATGCAATCTGCAGTCAACAGGGAGAGTATTAATACTTAATTTATACTTTATACTCCTCCAGAGACAAGTGTGAAGAAATCCTTTGCAAGTATGGAACAGTGAATGAAGTTCAGAATTTCATATATAAAAAGCCCAGGGTCCAGACAGATTGGTGAGTGAACATTGCAATTTTGCAGATAATAGATTAGTCCTTGCTTTTAAAATGCATTCAAAGCTCATAGCAGGACCATAGACCCACAGAAGTTTACAGCACAGAATTAGGCCATTCAGCCATCGTGTCTGTGTCAAGATCAGCAATCCAAAACAAATCCCTACTCTCTCTCTCTCCATAATCCTGCATCTTCCTGTGTCTCAACTGTTTACTTAATCTTCCTTTAAAAGCTGTGATGGTCTCTGCCTTAACTCTCTGTGGCAAAGCATTCCTAGCCCTAACAACTCTTTGTGTAAAAAAATTTATAGAACCACAGAAATTTACGACACAGAAGGAGGCCTCCTCCCAATATCCCCACCATCACAGAAGCCAGTCTTCAGCCAATTTGATTCACTCCACGTGATATCAAGAAACGGCTGAGTGCACTGGATACAGCAAAGGCTATGGGTTCCGACAACATCCCGGCTGTAGTGCTGAAGATTTGTGCTCCAGAACTAGCTGCGCCTCTAGCCAAGCTGTTCCAGTACAGCTACAACACTGGCATCTACCCGACAATGTGGAAAATTGCCCAGGTATGTCCTGTCCACAAAACTCAGGACAAATCCAATCCGGCCAATTACCGCCCCATCAGTCTATTCTCAATCATCAGCAAAGTGATGGAAGGTGTCGTCGACAGTGCTATCAAGCGGCACTTACTCACCAATAACCTGCTCACCGATGCTCAGTTTGTGTTCCGCCTGGACTACTCGGCTCCAGACGTTATGACAGCCTTGGTCCAAACATGGACAAAAGAGCTGAATTCCAGAGGTGAGGTGAGAGTGACTGCCCTTGACATCAAGGCAGCATTTGACCGAGTGTGGCACCAAGAAGCCCCAGTAAAATTGACGTCAATGGGAATCAGGGGGAAAACTCTCCAGTGGCTGGAGTCATACCTAGCACAAAGGAAGGTGGTAGTGGTTGTTGGAGGCCAATCATCTCAGCCCCAGGACATTGTTGCAGGAGTTCCTCAGGGCAGTGTCCTAGGCCCAACCATCTTCAGCTGCTTCATCAATGACCTTCCCTCCATCATGAGGTCAGAAATGGGGATGTTCGCTGATGATTGCACAGTGTTCAGTTCCATTCGCAACCTCTCAAACAATGAAGCAGTCCAAGCTCGCATGCAGCAAGACCTGGACAACATCCAGGCTTGGGCTCATAAGTGGCAAGTAACATTCGTGCCAGACAAGTGCCAGGCAATGACCATCTCCAACAAGAGAGAGTCTAACCACCTCCCCTTGACATTCAAACGCATTACCATCGCCGAATCCTCCACCATCAATATCCTGGGGGTCACCATTGACCAGAAACTTAACTGGATCAGCCATATAAATACAGTGGCTACAAGAGCAGGTCAGAGGCTGGGTATTCTGCGGCGAGTGACTCACCTCCTGACTTCTCAAAGCCTTTCCACCATCTACAAATCACAAGTCAGGAGTGTGATGGAATACTCTCCACTTGCCTGGATGAGTGCAGCTTCAACAACACTCAAGAAGCTCGACACCATCCAGGACAAAGCAGCCCGTTTGATTGGTACCCCATCCACCACCCTAAACATTCATTCCTTTCACCACTGGCGCACTGTGGCTGCAGTGTGTACCATCCACAGGATGCACTGCAGCAACTCGCCAAGGCTTCTTCGACAGCACCTCCCAAACCCGCGACCTCTACCACCTAGAAGGACAAGAGCAGCAGGCACATGGGAACAACACCACCTGCACGTTCCCCTCCAAGTCACACATCACCCCGACTTGGAAATATATCGCCGTTCCTTCATCGTCGCTGGGTCAAAATCCTGGAACTCCCTTCCAACAGCACTGTGGGAGAACCTTCACCACACGGACTGCAGCGGTTCAAGAAGGCAGCTCACCGCCACCTTCTCAAGGGCAATTAGGATGGGCAATAAATGCCGGCCTCGCCAGCGACGCCCACATCCCATGAACGAATAAAAAAAAAATAATTCAGCCTATCAATATTTGTCAAGGTCTATGACACATGTTTCTACCAATTGTGAAAGGCCGAGTCAGAAAAGCAACCAAAGATGAACAATTTCCAACCAATTGTCTCTGAAATTCCGAAGTTAAATTATTTTAATCTAAATACCAAGATTTGTTTATTGTTCCTGAATTCAATTTAGTCTTGGAAAGGACTGCTGCTGGTTGCGTTTCAATACTACGGTAAACTGTTTCATATTAACTGTGGTGTAACATAACAGTTCCTTCATGTTTTCTGGACATAAGAGGCCTTTGCCTCATGTGTCCCACTTCAACGTCGAAAATACTTTCCATTTGGTATCATCGTCATTTTTTTGCTAATCAGAGTTGGATAATCAGAGTTTCAGCATTTGATGTGGGTTTGACTTTAACCGAATGTTTTGGAGTTACAACCACTGGAAGATAGGGTGGACTTTTATCCTTCCTTCTTTCCAACCTTCATATGGATGACCTCAGTGGATGATCCAAGTTTGAATTTATGTTTTGGGTTGCTGGAGCAGCAACCTTAGCTATGCACATGACACAAATTTTCTTGGACCCAGGGGCCCAACCCTGTATAAAGAGGCAGGGAGGAAGAACACAGCATGAGATCAAGGCCAGATTCAAACTTACCAACAACATAATATTGATGAGCAGCCTGTAGCTCAGCTCAGTGACATCTCGCTGCTCCTGACTTCACTCTGAGGGCACAAAGCAGCAGGTGAGAAGTTTAAATGCCAATGGTGTCATCAGGTCCTGGAAGTCCCATGGGTGATTGCATCCAATTTTATTGGCAAGGGAGCATAACTCCCGTCAAAAAAATACGCAGGGACACCATCTCATTCCCTCCAGGGCTTGGGTAGATGCTTGGTCCTTTAAATAAGAATTCCCTATAAAAGTACATAACATTTTGATAAAGTCTATGATGAATTTATGTAACAGAAATTATATTAATACCAAGAAAATGGTTTGATAGTAAGAAAAAATGACCAGTGTCTATCGACAGCTTTCCTGCGTAGGTAAACTCCATTCCAATTTGGTTGGGAATTATACATGATTTATAATGCCTCAGAAGCATTTTGATCAAACTTGGGGGAACTATGCAGTGCAGTGCTGCCTTTTCACCGATGGGACTTGGATTTAAATCTAGCCAAGACAAATAACGTCTGTTCTATTTCTAATGGTTGTTAAGAGTCCTAGGTAAAATGAGTTTGGGCAGCCTAAAACCCAGCTCCCAATGGATGCAAGTCCACATAATAAAACTGTCCACAATTCAACACTAATTGGTTCAGAGACACGATAAAACTAAATGGTACGGGAAATGAAAATACCACACTGAAATAGTTGGACGTGTTCTTCTGGGGTGTTTTGCGGGCTCTATACTCGAGCTGCAATAAAACTAATCGGCGAGTGCTATTCTACCACTGAGTGCAAAGTGGGAAAATGCTTTACTCTTTAACATTATCTTTCCTCATCTTGATACAATTCTTCCCTCCCCCTCCCCACCAAAAAAAATGCTGAAACCTACACATAGATCAATGCTTCTGAAGTGGTTGCACTGAGTCCGAGGCTTTGGCCTCCTGACACCCCGCGACAAAGCTATCTTTCGTTGCCTTAAAAAAAAATCCAGGACATAGAAGGTGGGTCTTGTGACTCGTGGTTATTTTGGGGATTTGAAATTACCTTCAAGAATATTACATTCACTATTAACAAGAGACCTTAATGAGCAAGCAGTTGAAAGAATATAATGCCATCCTGCAGAACAAGAATTGATTTATTACAGCATAAGTTTCTGGGCTGCATTATAATGGGTTTACTAAAAGAAGCACACATTTGTTCGGACTTCCAGTATATCTACTTTAATTTTTTTTTATCTAGCTCTGTCTCTGTTTTACTTCCCATACGTCCTCCTCTTGAAAACTGCTGCCCACCACTTGTCCTCTTCGAACCCCGAGGGGGTCTGGACAGCAGACCTCTTTATAATCACTCTGATTGTTGCTTGGTAATCAATTGAAAAGAGACATGATTGAATTTGGGTGGGGTGAGGGGGGTACGTGGAAGGGCTGGATTTTGTTAACAATTCCCCCCCTCCCTCCCGGTGCTTCTATGTCTCCTACTGTCTGTTGGGCTTACTCAGAAGAGGCTAAACACACTCAGTCGCAAGTGTGTCAAAATGATGGGCAATCCTCTTCTTCCTGTGTTCAGCGGGTGGGAACGTTTAAGGGGTTAAACCACGCTGAGTGATAGTGCCAATGTGTTCGTATGAAATTACCTCACCCATTAAACTTATTTTAAATAGGATAAAATAGCAGACAGACGAATTTCACACAAAGGTGTTAACACATTAATTACTAATTTTGTGCTGTCTGATTTCAACCCCTAAGTATTTTTCGCTGTCGGTTAAATATTTCTCATTTTTGGCTGGTTTAAATTTTGGCCTTCGAGAGGTAACCAAGAAATCTAATGATCCGCGTCAAACAATCCCAAGTTCGAGCTGAATTCTGAATAATTCTCCCTAAACTCTGTGCTTAACTTTGAAGCAATAACCTGGATTCTTGTGATCCCGATGGAATTACTTCAGTTACCTGCTGCGATGCAAATATGTGTACATTCTTGGTTTTGATCATAACCAAATAATTGGATTAATATTGGGTAAAGAAATGAGTGGAGCAGTGGGTTACCACATTCAAATTAATGGATGAAAAATTCTGCAGGTCGCAAATCGAGCGTGGTGACCTCTGCTCCCGACATGTGCGTGAAGCTCTGTGCCAGGACCACTAAATTGGAAATTTATCCTATTGTTCTTCCACGTCTGGCATTTGAATCTCGGCCCCACTGCACCAGGGATTTTTCTGCTCCCTAAATCAGCCATCCTCCTGGATTCTCGGAATGCCAAATTAGTGCCAAACTCTGGACCAGATTTCTGCAGTGGACCTGTAATTGCTGGGAAATAGGTTTAGGCTTCGCAACCTCATTTCATTATAAACAATTTTACAACACCAAGTTATAGTCCAACGATTTTATTTGAAATCTACAAGCTTTCGGAGGCTTCCTCCTTCCTCAGGTAAATGTCAGGAACATTTCCTGACATTTACCTGAGGAAGGAGGAAGCCTCCGAAAGCTTGTAGATTTCAAATAAAATCGTTGGACTATAACTTGGTGTTGTAAAATTGTTTACAATTGTCAACCCCAGTCCATCACCGGCATCTCCACATCATTTCATTATAGGTCTCGTACGGGTAGCAGAGAGACGTGACTTTCAATTCCATCAACTTGGACTGCATTTGAACTCTGATCCCAGAGCGGGAAGGGCAGTGCACTAAACCGCTGTGCCACTCAATCTCTGATGATATTATTATGTTATGATGTCAACTTTTTTTGTCACTGTAGCTACATCGGCCTACATTTCTCTCCATTACTAGGCCGATTCACACTGATTCCTGGTGAGCTCCGCTCCTCTGTATCAAACATAATACACTGATTCAGTAATGTCCAATTGCAACCTTTTCATTCAACATACTTTGGGACGAGATTGGTCCTCACCAGTAGCGAATCTGCAGCCCGATTTACACCGCGCTTGGATAAGAAAATCGGGCGCCGTGTAAAATGGGTAGCCGGCTCGCCCAATTTCACCCCCTTTAAGACTGTTGCCCGCTTCTTGCATAAAAAACCCCACCGAAGATAGCAAGGAAAGGCCCGTTTGTCCATCAAGAAAACCTTGATATCGCTGAGACAACTTTGATATCAACTGAAGTGATTATTGATTTCAGGAAACACCAGATTGTTGGATTAGCTCCACGTCAGTAAATCTGATAGTTTCAGAAAAAGGTCTGCTCGCTCCATTCTCGAAACTACTCAGCAAGCTCACGCTGATCTTCATATAAATTGCCTTCAATGCAGGTCAAACAAGCACTGAGCAGAGTATTGCAACTGATAGTCCAACAATTGCATTGAAACCACCCAGTGGAATTTGGTTCCTCTCTCTTAAGGGGAAGTGAGCTTCAGCTATATTCGGTGATCCAACTAATTAGATGATGTTCAAAAATCATCTTTCCCTGCTGTAGAAAACGTACATGTGATACAAGGCCAACATTTTTCCAGAAGGTGGTTACCTTAGGCCAGAAATCCTGAGGGCAGCTGTTGGGGTGGATCCAGGATGGGGCATTATACCTGCCCTATTAATTACATAGAATGTACAGCACAGAAACAGGCCATTCGGCCCAGCTGGTCTATGCTGGTGTTTATGCTCCACACGAGCCTCCTCCCACTCTTCTTTATCTAACCCCATCAACATATCCTTCTATTCTTTTCTCCCTCATGTGTTTATTTAGCTTCCCCTTAAATGCATCTATGCTATTTGCCTTAACCACTCTATGTGGTAGCGAATTGCACATTCTTACCACACTTTGGGTAAAGAAGTTTCTCCTGAATTCCCAAGTGAGTATCTTATATTTATGGTCCCTAGTTCTGATCTCCCCCGCAAGTGGAAACATTTTCTCCATGTCTACCCGATCAAACACTTTCATAATCTTAAAGACCTCTATCAGGTCACCCCTCAGTCTTTTTTCCAGAGAAAAGAGCCCCAGCCTGTTCAAACCTACCTGATAGGTATAACTTCTCAGTTCTGGTATTATCCTAGTAAATCTTTTTTTGCACCTTCTCCAGTGTCTCTATATCCTTTTTATAGTGTGGAGACCAGAACCAGTGCTCCAAGTGTGGTCTAACCAAGGTTCTATACAAATTTAACATAACTTCTTTTCTTTTCAATTCTATCCCTCTAGAAATGAACCCCAGTGCTTGGTTTGCTTTTTTTATGGCCTTATTAACCTGTGTCACTACTTTTAGTGACTTGTCTATCTGTACCCCTAGATCCCTCTGCTCCTCTACCCCATTTAGACTCTTATTTTCCAAGGGGTATGTGGCCTCCTTATTCTTCCTACCAAAATGTACTACCTTACACATATCTATATTGAAATTCATTTTTGAAGTTACTAATGCCTTCTTGTAGCTTGACGCAGTCATAAGAACATAAGAAATAGGAGTAGGAGTAGGCCACATGGCCCCTCGAGTCTGCTCTGCCATTCAATAAGATCGTGGCTGACCTTCGACCTCAACTCCACTTTCCTGCCCGATACCCATATCCCTTGATTCCATTAGTGTCCAAAAATCTATTGATCTCAGTCTTGAATATACTCAGAGACTGAGCACCCACAGCCCTCTGGGGTAGAGAATTCCAAAGATTCACAAGCCTCTCAAGGAAGACATTTTTCCTCATCTCGGTCCTAAACGGCCGACCCCTTATCTTGAGACTATGACCCCTAGTTCTAGACTCTCCGGCCATGGGAAACAATCTCTCAGCATCTACCCTGACAAGTCCTCTAAGAATTTTATAAGTTTCAATGAGATAACCTCTCATTCTAGAGAATGTAGGCCCATTCTACTCAATCTCTCCTCATAGGCAACCCTCTCATCCCAGGAATCAATCTAGTGAACCTTCATTGCACCCTCTCCTAGGCAATTATATCCTTCCTTAGGTAAGGAGACCAAAACTGTACACAGTACTCCAGGTGTGGTCTCACCAGAGCCCTATATAATTGCAGCAAGACCTCCTTACTCTTATACTCCAACCTCCTTGCAATAAAGGCTAACATACCATTTGCCTTCCTAATTGCTTGCTGTACCTGCATATTAACTTCCTGTGATTCGTGTACAAGGACACCCAAATCCCTCTGACTACCAACATTTCTTAGTCTCTCACCTTTTAAAAAGTATTCTGCTTTTCTATTCTTCCTACCAAATTGGATAATTTCACATTTCTCCACATTATACTCCATCTGCCACCTTCTCGTCCATTCATTTAACCTGTCTATATCCCTTCGCAGCCTCTTTGCATCCTCCTCACAGCTTACTTTCCCACCTAGCTTTCCCACCTATCGTCAGCAAACATGGATACATTACACTCGGTCCCTTCATCTAAGTCATTAATATAGATTGTAAATAGCTGAGGCCCAAGCACTGATCCTTGAGGCACCCCACTAGTTACAAGCTGCCAACACGAAAATGACCTGTTTATTCCTTCTCTCTGTTTTCTGTCCATTAACCAATCCTCTATACATGCTAATATATTACCCCCAATCCCATGAGCCCTAATCTTGTGTAACAACCTTTTATGTGGCACCTTATCGAATGCCTTTTGAAAATCCAAATATTCTCCATTCACGGGTTCCCCCTTATCTACACTGCTAGTTACATCCTCAAAAAACTCTAATAGATTTGTCAAACACGATTTCCATTTCATAAAACCTTGACTCTGCCTAATCATATTATGATTTTCTAAGTGTCCTGTTACTACATCCTTAATAATAGATTCTAGAATTTTCCCGACAACTGATGTCAGGCTAACTGGCGTGTAGTTCCCTGTTTTCTCTCTCCCTCCTTTCTTGAATAGTGGTGTTATATTTGCTACCTTCCAATCCATGGGGGCCGTTCTAGAATCTAGGGAATTCTGGAAAATCAAAATCAATGCATCCACTATCTCTGCAGCCACCTCTTTGAAAACCCTAGGATGTTGGCCGTCAGGTGCAGGGGATTTGTCGGCTTTTAGTCCCATTAATTTCTCCAGTACTTTTTCTTTACTAATCTTAATTACTTTAAGCTCCTCACTCTCATTAGACCCTTGGTTCCCCACTGTTTCTGGTAAGTTTTTTGTGTCTTCTACTGTGAAGACAGATACAAAATATTTGTTTAACATCTCTGCCATTTCCTTAATCCTCATTATAATTTCTCCTGTCTCTGCCTCTAAGGGACCCATGTTTACTTTCGCGAATCTCTTCCTTTTTATATACTTGTAGAAGCTCTTACAATCTGTTTTTATATTTCTTGCTAGTTTACTCTCATATTCAATTTTCTCCCTCTTTATCAATTTCTTGGTCATCCTTTGCTGATTTCTAAAACCCTCCCAATCCTCAGGTTTACTACTCTTTTTGGCAACATTGTAAGCCTCTTCTTTTAATCTAATACTATCCTTAACTTCTCTAGTTAGCCACGGTCAGATCATTTTCTCCATGGAGATTTTATTCCTCAAGGGAATGTATATTCGTTGAGAATTATGAATTAATTCTTTAAATGTTCACCATTGCTTATCTACCATCATATCTTTTAATCTAATTTCCCAATCTACCTTAGCCAACTAGCCCCTCGTACCTATGTAATTGGCTTTGTTTAAATTTAAGACTGTGGTTTCGGACTTAAGTACATCACTCTCAAACTCAATATTATGATCAGTCTACCCCAGAAGATCCTTAACTATAAGATTAACCCTAATTAATCCTGTCTCATTACACAATCCTGGATCTAAAATAGCCTGTCCCCTAATTAGTTCCTCTCCATATTGTTCTAGAAAACTGTCTCGAATGCATTCCATGAACTCATCCTCCAAACTATTTTTGCTAATTTGGTTTGTCCAGTCTACATGAAGATTAAAGTCCCCCATGATTACTGCATTACCCTTGTTACATGCTCCTCTAATTTCCATTTTGCCTATCTTTTTTAAAGGCCAAGTACCCTGGAATATTTAGTTCCCAACCTTGGTCACCCTGCAACTACATCTCAGTAATGGTGACTAGATCAAACCCAGTTATCTCTATTTGTACCATTAATTCATCCTCTTGTTACGAATGCTTCATACATTCAAATATAATGTCTTCAATTTTAGCTTTTTACTATTTTCCCCTGATGTGACCTTAGTCACTAATGCCTTATTATCTATGATAAACTTTCTGCCCCTTCCTGACACACTTCGCTTGTTTTTACCCAAATTGCTACTCTGCTCTATGGCCTTGACTTTTCTCTTTAGACTTATAAATTTGCCCTTACCTGAACCCCTCCCCCCTCTTATTAGTTTAAAGCCCTATCTATCACCCTAGTTATTCGATTCATCAGGACACTGGTCCCAGCCTGGTTTAAGTGGAGCCCATCCCAACAGAATAGCTCCCTCTTTTGCCAGTACTGATGCCTGTGCCCCATGAATTAAAACCACTGCTTCCCACATCACTCTTCCAGCCACGCATTTAACCATCTAATCTGTTTGTCCCAATGCCAATTTGTGCATGGCTCAGGTAGTAATCCAGAGATTATTATATTTGAGGTTATGTTTTTTAATTTGGACCCTAGCTCCTGCTTAGTATTAGCTATACCGCTCAATTTGGTGTCATCCGCAAATTTTGAAATTGTACTTCTGATTCTCGAGTCCAAATCGTTTATGTAAATGGTGAACAAAAGTGGGCCCAGCTCCGATCATTTTGGAAAACTACTTCCCACCGTTTGCCAGTCTGAGTAACTACCTTTAACCCGTACTCTCTGTTTTCTGTTTTGTAGCCAGCTTGCTATCCATTCTGCAACTTGTCCCCTGACTCCACATGCTGTGACCTTCGTCATGAGTCTACTATGTGGTACCTTATCAAGGGCTTTTTGAAAATCCAAATATATTACATCTACTACATTACCCTTGACTACCCTTTCTGTTACTTCTTCAAAGAATTCAATAAGGTTGGTCAAGCATGACTTTCCCTTCTGAAATCCATGCTGACTATTCTTTATTATATTTTCATTTTCTAGATGTTTTTCTATTACATCTTTGAGTAAGGATTCCATTATCTTTCCTACCACCGATGTTAAGCTAATTGATCTATAGTTCCCTGGACTTGTTCGATCTCCCTTTAAAGTATAGGAATCACATTAGCTGTCCACCAGCCCTCTGGCACTATTTCCTTTTCTAATAACTTTTTATATATATGTAATAAGTACCCCTGCTATCTCTTCCCTAATTTCTTTTAATATGCCTGGATGTAATCCATCCGGACCAGGGGGTTTATGCTCCCTAAGTTTGATTAGTTTATCAATTATCTCCCCCCTTTCTATCTTAAATGTCTTTATATCTTTTTGATCTCTTCTTCTGATGTCATGCCCATCATGTTAGTCTCCCTGGTAAATAGTGAGGCAAAGTAATTATTTAATATTTTTGCCATTTCACTGTCATTACCTGTGAGTTTATCGTATGTATCCCTTAGTGGCCCTATCCCTGTCCTGATTTTTCTTTAGTTATTTATGTGTCTGTAGAATACTTTACTATTTCTTTTTATGTTCCTTGATAATTCAATTATGTACATAAGAACATAAAATATAGGAGCAGGAGTAGGCCATATGGTCCCTCGAGCCTGCTCCGCCATTCAATAAGATCATGGCTGATCTTCGACCTCAACTCCACTTTCCTGCCCGATCCCCATATCCCTTGATTCCCCTAGAGACCAAATATCTATCTATCTCAGCTTTGAATATACTTAACGACTCAGCATCAACAGCCCTCTGGGGTTGAGAATTCCAAAGATTCACAACCTTCTGAGTGAAGAAATTCCTTCTCATCTCAGTCCTAAATGGCCGATCCCTTATCCTGTGACTATGCCCCCTAGTTCTAGACTCTCCAACCAGGGAAAACAACCTCTCAGCATCTACCCTGTCAAGCACCCTCAGAGTCTTATATGATTCAATGAGATCACCTCTCATTCTTTTAAACTCCAGAGAATATAGGCTCATTCTACTCAATCTCTCCTCAAAGGACAACCCTCTCATCCCAGGAATCAATCTAGTGAACCTCCATTTCACTGCCTCTAAGGCAAGTATATCCTTCCTTAGAAAAGGAGAAAAAAACTGTACGCAGTATTCCAGGTGAGGTCCCACCAATGCCCTGTACAATTGTAGTAAGACTTCCTTACTCTTGTACTCCAACCCCCTTGCAATAAAGACCAACATTCCATTTGCCTTCCTAATTGCTTGCTGTACCTGCATGCTAACTTTTGTGTTTTTTGTACGAGGGCACCCAAATCTCTCTACGCACCAACATCACTACCACCATCACCATTTAATAAATATTCTGTTTTTTTATTCTTCCTACCAAAGTGAATAACCTCACATTTCCCCACATTATATTCAATCTGCCGTAGTTTCTCTTTACCTTCCTAATTGTTTTTTTTACTTCTTTCCTAAACTTTTCGTATTCCCTTTTATTATCCCCTCTTTGTTGTCTATGTACTTAGTGTGTGCCTTTTTCTTTAGTTTCACTTTTACCCTTATTCCTTTATTCATCCATGGTGTATCATTACTGGCTAGTTTGTTCTTGCTTTTTATTGGGATATATTTCTCCTGGATACAATTGATCATCATTTTAAATATATCCCAGTGCTGTTCTATTTGTTTGTTTGTCAATCATTTTTTCCAGTTTATTTTTCCTAGTTCCATTCTCATCCCCTTAAAATCAGCCTTTTCCAATTTATTGCTTTGGTCTTTGTCTTACTTATGTCCTTCTCAATCTCTGTTGTGATTGCTATTGCTTAGATGTTCCCCTACACTTACTTCTGTTATCTGTTCTGGTTCATTTCCCATTACTTAATCCAGCAGTGATTCTTCTCTTGTTGAGCTTTTTACATACTGGGTAAGAAAGGAGTCCTGCACACATTGTAAAAACTCCATTCCCTTTACCCCTTTACCTATCTCTTCTTGCCAGTTTACTTGGGGTAGTTAAAATTTCTATGTCCTTTACTCATTTCACATATTTGCTTACGTATTTCTTCCTTCACTTCCCTTCCGCTATTAGGTAGTGTGTAGTATACCCCTATTAGCATGATCGATCCCTTCTTATCTTTTATTTCAATCCATATGGATTCTGTTTCTATCCTTCTGTTAGTTAACCTAAGATGGCTCCTGGTAAAAGGTATGATCAGTAAGTTCGCTGATGATACAAAAATTGGTAGGGTGGTAAATAGCGAGGAGGATAGCCTCAGTCTGCAGGACGATATAGATGGGTTGGTCAGATGGGCGGAACAGTGGCAAATGGAATTTAACCCGGAAAAGTGCGAGGTGATGCACTTTGGAGGGACTAACAAGGCAAGGGAATACACAATGAATGGGAGGACCCTAGGCAAGACAGAGGGTCAGAGGGATCTTGGTGTGCAAGTTCACAGATCCCTGAAGGCGGCGGAACAGGTAGATAAGGTGGTAAAGAAGGCATATGGGATACTTGCCTTTATTAGCCGAGGCATAGAATATAAGAGCAAGGAGGTTATGATGGAGCTGTATAAAACACTGGTTAGGCCACAGCTGGAGTACTGTGTGCAGTTCTGGCCGCCACACTACAGGAAGGATGTGATCGCTTTGGAGAGGGTGCAGAGGAGATTCACCAGGATGTTACCAGAGCTGGAACGCTTCAGCTATGAAGAGAGACTGGGAAGATTGGGTTTGTTTTCCTTGGAGCAGAGGAGGCTGAGGGGGGACATGATTGAGATGTACAAAATTATGAGGGGCACAGATAGGATGGATACTAAGGAGCTTTTTCCCTTCGTTGAGGGTACTATAACAAGGGGACATAGATTCAAGGTAAAAGGCGGGAGGTTTAGAGGAGATTTGAGAAAGAACTTTTTCACCCAGAGGGTGGTTGGAGTCTGGAACTCACTGCCTGAGAGGGTTGTGGAGGCAGGAACCCTCACAACATTCAAGAAGCATTTGGATGAGCACTTGAAATGCCATAGCATACAAGGCTACGGACCAAATGCTGGAATATGGGATTAGAGTAGACAGGGCTTGATGGCCGGCGCGGACACGATGGGCCGAAGGGCCTCTATCCGTGCTGTATAACTCTATGACTCTATGACTCTATGACTGGCTGCTCCCTGGACAGGTCCTTTGCTGTTCAACTCTATCCTTGGCCATCCGTTGCCATCCTTTGTCCTTTCTCCCCCAATCTTTTCTCTTCCACTGTTTAAGTTTCTCTGGCTCCCAAATCCGTGACCTCTACCACCAAGAAGGACAAGGGCAGCAGGCACATGGGAACACCACCACCTGCACATTCCCCTCCAAGTCACACACCATCCTGACTTGGAAATATATCGCCGTTCCTTCATCGTCGCTGGGTCAAAATCCTGGAACTCCCTTCCTAACAGCACTGTGGGAGAACCTTCACCACACGGACTGCAGCGGTTCAAGAAGGCGGCTCTCCACCACCTTCTCAAGGGCAATTAGGGATGGGCAATAAATGCTGGCCTCGGCAGCGATGCCCACATCCCATGAACGAATTTAAAAAAGTGGGCGTATTTTAGACCTAACTACAAGTTGAAGCTGCAAGTTTAAAGTTACCTAGGCCCACTGCCTATCCCCCGACCATGTTTTCATCAGTGAGCACTGGATCTTTCCTCAAATTTGGCTTCAAAATTCCTGGACTTCTCTACCGTCAAGACTACGCTATTCCACTGGACTACACTGTAAGACTCAGCTGCTGTGACTCCGATCTGCTATCCAATTGCTCAAGTATTAAGGTAACTTTGTCCAGCCTACAGCCCATCCCCCACTGCTGCTGTTATCTGCTGAGCTTATGACTGTCCTACTGGTCCTATTGGTTTTTTAGCTTTATTTTGCTACAGTATGGCTCCTGGCCAGAAATTCACTCAGCTGGGCTGTAGTCCATTTCTCCGCGGCTTCTGGATCTTATGGTGACCTCCAACTTCACCACCGTTTTCCTGCCCCGTGATCGATTCTGCACATCTCCTGGCTCTTCATTCTCGCAGATATACCTCCAGCAGTGTGTCGTCCGATATACCTCCAGCAGTGTGTCGTCCGATATACCTCCAGCAGTGTGTCGTCCGATATACCTCCAGCAGTGTGTCGTCTGATATACCTCCAGCAGTGTGTCGTCCGATATACCTCCAGCAGTGTGTCGTCGGATATACCTCCAGCAGTGTGTCGTCCGATATACCTCCAGCAGTGTGTCGTCCGATATACCTCCAGCAGTGTGTCGTCGGATACTCTACCCTTCAAATAGTCTCTAGACTCACTCGTCCTCCACACCTCTCTCCGAACCTGGACATCAGTTTGTCGATGCTCCAAGCTGACTCCACCCTATCTTCGTCAACTTTATCCCACCACAGGACCTCTGACTTCAACCTTGGACTCCCTCCTACTGTCTCCTCTCTATTCCCTGTTTATTACCAGGACATATCTATCCTAATCCTGCTATGTAACCACACCTAAGTGACTTGAGTTTCTCTGTGTCCATTCGCGTGGGCGTTTCGGCTGCTGCCCTGGACCCGAGCCCATCACTTCTATTTCCCCATTTTTCTTCTTTTCTCTTTGCCCCTCCCAGGCCCCTCTCTCCTGTTGTCATGCTTTCTCGGGTACTTCGCACCCCCCCCCTCCAAATCCCTACCCCAACCCTTCAGCACTCCTCGACCTTCCTACTCTCCTGCCACTGTCCCAGGCTTGACTCCCTCTTTGATAAGCCTACAGCTTCCCTCTGTACCTCTCTTGGCATCCTCTGAAGGGCCCATCGAGGCACTCGTCGCTGCCTCCTTACGAGCAGCAACCCCAACTGTCCCATCCTACTCTCTCACCGACTTTCCCACCCAGCGCACCTGATGGGGGCTGATCTCGCCAATCTCCTTCCCATTCCATTCACCCCTCCTTGCGCTGACCGTGTGGACTCTGCCAGCAGATCAGCTATCACCGCCCCTCTCCGTATCTCTCTCCAGAATGTCCGTTCACTTGCGAACAAGGCCCTTGCCATCCATGAGCTTATTGTGGATGATTGCATCGACATCACAGTCTTGACAGAAACCTGGCTGACGGGTGATGACACCTTCTCCTTAATGAAGCCTCCCCGTCTGGCTACAACTTTCACCACTTGCCCCGCCCAGACCGTCGCGGTGGTGGTGTGGACCTTATCACCAAATCAGACTTTGGTCTGTCGCCCTACTCCTCTGGCACCTTTGAGTTCCTTTGTCCCCTCATCCCTTGAGCATCTCACCTTGTTCCACCCCTCCCACCTCTCCTTTAAAATCCTCGTTCTCTACCGCCCACCCAAGTACCACACCAAGTTTCTCACCGAGATATCTTCACTACTTTCCTCCCTCAGCCTCAGCACCGAGCGACTTCTCATCCTCGGTGATTTCAACCTCCATCTCATCTCATCATGCTCTCCCTCTCCTTTGAATTCACTGCCCTCCTAGACTCCCTTAATCTTTCCCTCCATATAAACTCCCCATATTCATGGCCACCCCTCAACCTTGCCATCTCACTTGGCCTCTCTACTCCTGTCTTGTTAATCACGGATAATGCTATCTCTGATCACCCACATCCCCCTTCCCCCTCCCAACTCCACTTCCTTCTGTGCCCGCTGGAAAAAACTCTCCCCCAAGTCACATATAACAGTACTTTCAAATTCCCAACTGTCTAGCCTTTGGCCCTCCATTCACCAAGCCATTTCTGCAGCTACCGATCTGCTCAATCACGCCCTCACCTCCACCTTTGATGCCCTTGTCTCTATTAAAACCATTACTCTCTCTCACCCTGGCCATTCCCCCTGATATAGCCCTCATCTCTGCTCCCTTAAGTCCAAAGGATGCAGACTTGAACGTTTATGTCGGACAAATGGTTTAGTCATTCATCGTCAGACCTGGCTGGACCACATAAAGCACTATTGGGTCCTGCTCTCCTCTGCCAAAACGGCTCACTATTCCAGGATCATTCTGGAATGCAAAGATAACTCCCGGCTTCTCTTCTCCATTACAAACCGTCTTCTTAAATCTCTCTCCTGCCTCCTCCACCCTCACCTCCAACGAATGGTGCGAGGAGCTCATGGACTTTTTTGTCACTAAGATTGAGACCATCCATTCAGCTGACTCTGCCACTTCCCTTCCTTCCCCCTAGCCCGCCAAGCGAAACCTGCCCTAAGGTTCCCCCCTGCCCTAGCCCTGAACTCGCATCTTTCTCTAGTTTCTCTCCTATCTCCCCTCATACCCTCTCCAAGCTCATCTTGACCATGAGACCCAAATCCTGCTCCCTCGACCCTATTCCCACCAAACTGCTAACCACCCAACTTCCCCTCCTGGCCCCCCTGTTAGCTGATATTGTTAACGCTTCCGTCTCCTCAGGCACTGTCCCCCTCCACTTCAAATCTGCCGTCACCTCTCCCTCCATAAAAAACCCACCCTTGACCCCTCTGCCCTTGCAAACTACTGCCCCATCTCCAACCTCCTTTTCCTTTCCAAAGTCCTTGAACGTGTTGTCGCCTCCCAAATCCATGCCCATCTTTCCCGGGACTCCATGTTTGAATCTCTCCAATCAGGTTTCTGCCTCGTCATAGTACAGAAATGGCCCTTATCAAAGTCACAAATGACATCCTATGTGACTGTGACGATGGTAAGCTATCCCTCCTCATCCTTCCCGACCTGTCTGCAGCCTTTGACATGGTTGACCACACCATCCTCCTCCAATGCCTCTCCTTCGTCGTCCAGCTGGGTGGGACTGCACTCACCTGGTTCCATTCTTATCTATCCAGTCGTAGCCAAAGAATCTCCTGCAATGGCTTCTCTTCCCACTCCCGCACCATTATCTCTGGAGTCCCCCAAGAATCTATCCTTGGCCCCCACCCATTTCTCGTCTACATGCTGGCCCCCGGCGACATCATCCGAAAACACGTCAGATTCCACACGTACGCTGACAACACCCAGCTCTACCTCACCACCACCTCTCTCAACCCCTCCACTGCCTCTCATTTATCTCACTGCTTGTCTATGCTGGACGAGCAAAAACTTCCTCCAGCTAAATATTGGGAAGACCGAAGCCATTGTCTTTGGTCCCGCCGCAAACTCTGTTCCCTAGCCGCCAACTCCATCTCTCTCCCTGGCCACTGTCTGAGGCTGAACCAGATCATTCGCAACATTGCCGTTCTATTTGACCATGAGATGAGCTTCCGACCACATATCCACCCCATCACCAAGACCGCCTACTTCCACCTCCGTAACATCGCCCTTCTCTGCCTCTGCCTCAGCTCATCTGATCTGCTGCTGAAACCCTCATCCATGCCGTTGTTACCTCTCGACTTGACTATTCCAATGATCTCCGGCCTCTCATCTTCCACCCTCCATAAACTTGAGCTCATCCAAAACTCTGCTGCCTATATCCTAACTCGCACCAAATGCTGTTCACCCATCACCCCTGTCCTCGCTGACCTACATTGGCTCCCAGTCTGGGAATGCCTCGATTTTAAAATTCCCATCCTTGTTTTCAAATCCCTCTATGGCCTCGCTCCCCCCTGTCTCTGTAACCTCCTCCAGCCCTACAACCCTCCGAGATCTCTGCACTCCTCCTATTCCTGCCTATTACACATCCCTGATTTTAACTGCTCCACTATTGGCGGCCGTGCCTTCAGCTGCCTAGGCCCTAAGCTCTGGAATTCCGCCCCTAAACCTCTCCATCTCTCTACCTCTCTCTTCTCCTTTAAGATGCTCCTTAAAACCTACCTCTTTGACCAAGCTTTTGGTCACCTGTCCTAATATCTCTTTATATGGCTCGGTATCAAATTTTGTTTGAAAATCGCTCCAGTGAAGCGCCTTGGGACATTTTATTACATTAAAGGCGCTATATAAGTGCAAGTTGTTGTGGTTGTTGCTGTTATGTCCTTTTTTTTCTACTGCCATTATGTTATCTCTAATTTTGTACAGCTACTTCACCCCCCCACCTCCCGCACCCCCCACCTCCCTATCTTTTCTGATTATGTTATAACGTGCAATATTTAGTTGCCAGTCCTGTTCTTTATGTAGCCATGTTTCAGTTATTCCTACTATATCTGGTTCCTCGCTATGGATTATTGCCTCCAGTTCCCCTGTTTTATTTTGGACACTGTGTACATTGCTGTACAGGCAGTTTAATTTGTTTTTAATAGTTGTTCCTTTTACTTTATTTTTAACAGTACTTTTATACTTCTGTTTTATAACTGCATTTATGTTGATACCTTTATTCCTTACCCTGTTGTGACCTTTATGCTCATCTCCTGTTTCTTTAACATTTAGGCATTTGTTATTGCTACCAGATCCCTCCCCCCATCTTGCTAGTTTAAAGCCTTATCCACTGCCCTATTTATTCTTTCCGCTAGGACTCTGGTCCCATTCCGGTTCAGGTGGAGCCCGTCCTTGCGGTACAGCTCCTTCCTGTCCCAGTATTGGTGCCAGTGACCCATGAAATTATAGAATCCCCTATGACTACAACCTTTCTATTCTGATCCTCCCCCTCTTGGACTGCTTCATGCTCCATGGTGCCATGGTTAGCATTCTGGGCATCCTTCCTGCATCCTTCATCCTGATCCTCACAGGTATCAAGTACCTGTTGGATAGGACCAGTATCTGCGGCACCTCCTTCTTTACCTCTCCGAGGTTCCCACTACCCTGCTGACTGATAGTCACACTCTTCCCTTCCTGTACCAATGCTTTCCTCTGAGGTGTGACTGTACTCTGGAGAAAACAATCTGGAGATTTCTCCCCTTCCCTTATGTGTTGGAGTGTCTCTA
This sequence comes from Heptranchias perlo, assembly GCF_035084215.1. Classification (NCBI taxonomy): domain Eukaryota; kingdom Metazoa; phylum Chordata; class Chondrichthyes; order Hexanchiformes; family Hexanchidae; genus Heptranchias; species Heptranchias perlo. The sequence continues at coordinate 66,892,234 of NC_090338.1, forward strand.
ACTCGCATTCCAGCTCAAAGACACTGAGCCAGAGTGTCTCAAGCCAGAGACATTTACTGCAGGTGTGGCAATTCGGGACAGTGTCGCTGTCCATGGACTCTCACATATTACAGTCCCGACACATAGCCTGTACTGCCATTTCTAGTTTTTTATTTATTTATTTATTTTCAGTAGTTTATTTCTAGGACTAATAGAATCACATGAGACCTATTTGGTAAATGGATTTAGCTTGATTTCAAAATAATTAGTAATTACTTAGTCTTTTTTTGTTTTACGTATTTTTTAAATTTAAGTTTCAAAAGTTGATAGATTAGTTTATAGGCCCTTGGTTTAAATCACTTCGCACCTCTTTCCCTCTCTGCACCTAATTCACACACTCACCAAATTCCCAGTTGAAAGTCCTCACTCTGTTAGCAATTCTCTCCATTAGAAGTTCACTCCGTGTCCTTAAAAACCTCGATGCTCAAGCTCTGATGTGTTCCTGATTCCATCCTAAATCCTAGGGTCAAGTCCAATAGCAATATGTGGGTGCTAATGGGATACCCCCCTCAGGGATATTGCTGTGGCACTTTGCTGCAGCTTGAGTGGGCTGGCTGTCATGGCCAAAGATCTGAAAGAATCTTTTGAATTTGCTACTTTTCCCGACGGCAGTCAACGGTGGAGGCAAACTGGCCCTGCTTCTGCCAGGGTGGGCTCCTGGCAAGAAAGTGTGCCTGCCTCATGCATTGCAGCGGGGGGAAGGGGGAGCAATGGAAGCTGAACCGGCGGGTATTTCGACAGAAGGTGTCATTCGTCCCAGTTCCGCCTCTTTCAGTGATGTCCACACGGAATGGGGTGGGCACAAGAAGGACCCCCCCCCACTTATGGCTGAACTTTAAACCCCCCCCCCCCACCAAAAAGGGCAGGGGTCTGAGGTAACCGGATCCTGACCCAATTTACACCCCTATCTGTCCAGATAATATGCCAATGTGCCACCCACATGGCCTAGCATCCTGTGTGCAAAGTTGTCCGCTGAGACGCCTGCTCCCTCAGGCGTGTCTTAAGCAGTTGGCCCTCCGCACAGTACCTCTGAGCCTTTCTGAAGACTCCTTCGGTGATAGCCTATCACCAGAGTGGGGGTTGCTCTTTCTGCAGTAGCTTTCTCCCCTTGCTCGTGGGAAGCCCCAATGACTGGTCTTGTGAGCCCATGAGACAATGGTGAGTGTGTTAAAGTGACTATACAGTTATGTAATATGTGCTGCACGAGTGTCTTTCTTTACTGTCTGGATTCTAAATGACTTGCCTCAGGTATGTAGGGGTACAGTATCCGCTTGTGCCCAAAATGTACTTGAACTTGCGCTTGTTAGGTTAGGCTCCAAGTTTCCACTAAAATTTATTTGCATAATCACAAGCGTAAAATCTTCCATGAACCAGCGCAATCGGGCAGCGTAATAGAACATAATCCGTTCTTTTCTTTTTCCTTTCCATTAAAAAGTATTCCTTGATATTTTTAAGGGTGGTAACTTGGTGCGGTTTTATTAATGCAGCTGAAAATGAATTTATCAGCAAAAATAAGCATTTTTAATAAGGGTGTCCAGTCCTCCACTGGTGAGAAACCTGATTTTAAAATCACTGGAAATTACTTTAAAAAACTGAATTAGTTTCATTGGTGTACATTTGACAGTTTCTTAGTAAATTAAGTATCTTTTGAAAAAGCTTTTAAAATGTGCCTACTATTGCCTGTGCGCCTAAGAAAATGAGCACAATTTGAAAAGCCTTCTGGAACTAGCACAGTCGGAGGAAACTTGCCGTGTCGACCTGGGGGCGTGGCCAGTTTTGTGGGCGGGGCTTGATCCGGGCAAATTGAAAGTTAAACCAGTGTAAAAGATTGCGGAAAACACGAACATAAGTGGTTTTGGGCGTAGCTCACTTATGTTTAAAATTCCCCGATCTTTTGCGCTGGTTCGGCCGATTTCGCCTGGATTGCACTGATATTATTGGCATAAACGAGCAGAAACTCGACCTCATTATGCTTAGCTCGTATGTGGGGGGAATGCATGTTCTTTTTCGGGTTGTGGGTTCCTTGCTTCTGGGGCAGGGGGAAGAGGATGGACACCTATTCCTAGACGGGTTTAGCAGTTGGTGAGCTCGGGCAGGTGGCCCTTCTATCACAGCAAGACCTTTTCTGGTGCTACTTCTGGTTCTGGTATTGAAGGCCAGCTTGGCCCAGAAGGAGGACAGTATTTAGCAGTAACAATATGGAGCTGGTTGCGGAAGGCACACAGGTGTTGCTTCTTTATTTGCACGGCTAAGTTAATGACAATAGTTTCAAATCCGAGACACACCATTTGTGGCCTGTTGTGCCAAATCACGCATTGGATAAACCGATTCACCAGCACCATTTCAACACCCAAGATATGAAAGATAGTGGGAACACATATTTCTTGCCCTGTGATACCTCACGTTCTATTTCCAGAGAGTAACCTACCAGGCTGCCCTTACTAATAACAATTTACAGTAACAGCCAGGTTGAGTTTTCCCACATATGGGCCCCGATATTAACGGGGGGGGGAGGGGGGTGTGATTGGGCGGGTAACCCGCCCAATAAAATCTGCCCATTTCCCACGCAACCGCAGGTCAATTGGCGCCACTTAACGCGGCTTCCGTGTTTGCCGTCCGAAAGCTGCGCAGCGGGCGGGCAGACTGCGCACCCGCATCACAGGCTGCCAGCTGGAGGAGCTCTATTTAAAGGGGCAGTCCTCCAATGGTTGCTTCTGGAGCAAACACCCACACATCACGATGGAGCAGCACAGGGGAAAGGTGGCTCCTAGATTTAGCAATGCCTCACTCCAGGTGTTACTGGATGGGCTGAGAAGGAGGAAGGATGTCCTCTATGGTGGACGGGAGGAAGTGGCCTGCCTCTGGCACCAAGAAGGCCTGGCTCAAGGTGGCAGAAGAGGTCACCACCAGCAGCAGCAACATCTCCCGCACCTGAATCCTGTGCAGGAAGCGCTTCAATGACCTAACTAGGCCAGCCAAGGTGAGTACACTTACTCATTTTCTTACATACCGTCTTCCATATCACCGCCCCCACCCCCCAACTCATTCTGTACTGCCAACACTACTCTAACACGTCACTCCCCACACCCACTTAAAGCTCATCCTCAACTTGCCTTCACTTCCTCAGAACTTCCTCACCTCCCCATTAGTCACCCCACCACTACCACTCAACCCAATCCTCAAACAATGTCATGGCTCTGTCTCATACTCACCCTCTGATGCATCTCTTTCACGGTCAGCCGCACCCAAACCGATGCATTCATCGGTTGGCCACGTCACCATCACTCACTCATGCGTCTGTACTTTCTCCCCTTATAAGGGAAGAAAGCCCAGAATGCACGGGAGAAGGCGAGGATTGATGGGGGACCGCAACAGATCATCGTCCTCACAGACACGGAGCAGGAGGCGCTGGAACTGAGCCACACCCTTGAGCGCCTGTCCGTCGGGGACGCCGATACTGGCACCCGACAGACGTCTGGTATCAGAACTTTAACATTCACCACACACAATTGATGTTAACATGCCTTGCCATCTTCAGCACCTCAGTATCCTCATCGCAACATGACACATCTGTGATCATGCTTAATATTGCCTTCTGTTCTCTTACAGGGCCTTCAGCGACCGCTGTGACGGCAGAGGGCGGTTCCTCAGAGGACCTGCCAGCCTCTGAGGATGCACCATCACATCTGAGCGAGAGAGCCATCAGCGCAGATACACACACCTCGTTGGGGTCTAGTCCGCAGTTAGTTGGGTTCACACATGGTGAGTTACCACACACATGTGAGCATGAGCAGACACTGGTGCATCTGTGGAGAGTCCGCGTTGGTGGGCGCACTCCTCTCCAGGCTCTGCTCAGCTGGACACAGATGCTGAACCCTGGGGCCATCCTTTAAAAGGAGAATGATCGAGGGACAGCAGCACATTTGCGATGCACTGGAACAGGTGCCACATGCACTCTCCACAATCGCACAGAGGATAGAGGAGTCCAACTCCTGCATGAGTGGAATGGTGGCACAGGGACGTGAGGGCATCTCTGACATACTGTCACTGGTAAGTGCGGGAATGTCTGCGATGGAGGGAAGGTTAGCCTCCATGGAGCTTCAAGCATGGCTCACAAATTAGTCCATTCAGGCCCTGACAACGGCCGTTTGGACTCAGGGTGAGCAACATTCTGCTGCCTTAAACATGCAGACAAATACACTAGCACTGACCTTACAAGGCTTCACACATGTCCTCCAAACTGTCGTCCAGCAGAGTGGCAGGAATGGTGAGGGCCTGGCCCAGGGGAGGGATGATGGCAAAAGGAGACATTGAACCATAGAACCATAGAAAAGATACAGCACAGAAGAGGGCCATTCGGCCCATCGTGTCCGCGCCGGCTCGAAGAACAACCAGGTGCCCATTCTAATCCCACCTTCCAGCACCCAGTCCATAGCCCTGCAGCTTACAGCACTTTAGGTGCAGGTCCAGGTACTTTTTAAAAGAGTTGAGAGTCCCTGCCTCTACCACCAATTCGGGCAGCGAATTCCTTACACCCACCACCCTCTGGGTAAAAAAGTTTTTCCTCATGTCCCCTCTATTCCTTCCGCCAATCAGCTTAAATCCATGTCCTCTGGTTCTTGAACTCTCCGCTAGGGGAAACAGGTACTTCCTGTCTACTCTCTCTGGGCCCCTCATAATTTTGTACACCTCAATCAAGTCTCCCCTCAGCCTCCTCTGTGTCAAGGAAAACAACCCCAGCCTATCCAATCTCTCCTCGTAGCTGCAATTTTCAAGCCCTGGCAACATTCTTGTAAATCTTCTCTGCACTCTCTCCAGAGCAATTACGTCCTTCCTGTAATGTGGCGACCAGAACTGCACACAATACTCCAGCTGTGGCCTTACCAGCGTTTTATACAGTTCCATCATTACATCCCTGCTTTTGTATTCTATACCTCGGCTAATAACGGAGAGCATTCCGTATGCCTTCTTCACAACCTTATCTACCTGTACTGCCACCTTCAGGGACCTGTGCACATGCACTCCAAGGTCTCTCACTTCCTCTACCCCTCTCAATATATTCCCGTTTACTGCATATTCCCTTTTACTGTTTGCCCTCCCTAAGTGCATTACCTCACACTTCTCCGGGTTGAACTCCATTTGCCACTTTTCCGCCCACTCCACCAACCCATTGATATCTTCTTGGAGTCTACAGCTATCCTCTTCACTATAAACTACACGGCCAATTTTTGAGTCGTCTGCAAATTTGCCAATCATGCCCCCTACATTCAAGTCCAAACCATTAATATATACCACAAACTGCAAGGGACCCAACACTGAGCCCTGTGGCACACCACTGGAAATGAATTTCCATTCGCAAAGACATCCATCGACTTTTACCCTTTGTTTCCTGTTACTGAAACAATTTTGGATCCAATTCGCCACATTTCCCTGTATTCCATGGGCTTTTACATTTCTGACCAGTCTGCCATGTGGGACCTTGTCAAATGCCTTACTAAAATCCATGTAGACAACATCCACTGCACTACCCTCATCAATCCTCCTTGTCACTTCCTCAAAGAATTCAATCAGATTTGTAAGGCATGACCTTCCCTGGACAAATCCATGCTTACTATCCCTGATTAAACCATGCCTTTCCAAATGACAGTTTATCCTTTGGCCTTTCCCTCGTACCCTTTTTAAACAATGGTACTACGTTTGCAGTCTTCCAGTCCTCCGGTACCTCTCCTATATCTAGTGAGGATTGGAAAATGATCCTCAGAGCATCCGCTATTTCCTCCCTGTCTTCCTTCAATAGCCTAGGAAACAATCCATCTGGCCCTGGTGACTTATCAACTTTCAAGGATTCCAGTCCCTCTAGTACTTCCACTCTCGTTATGTTTACCTTATCCAATATTTCACACCTCTCCTCTTTAACTACTACGTCCGGATCATCCCATTCCTTTGTTAATATGGAGACAGAGTATTCATTTAAAACCCTATCCACATCCTCTACTTCCACACACAAGTTACCCTTATCATCCCTGATAGGTCCCACCTTTTCCTTAGCTATTCTCTTCTTCTTAATGCACTAATAAAACATCTTTGGGTTTTCTTTACTCTTACTAGCTAATATTTTTTCATGCCCTCTCTTTGCTTTCCTTATTTCCTTTTTTACATCATCCCTGTACTTTCTATACTCCTCTAGGCTTTCTGCAGTATTTAGTTTTCTGTGACAGTCATAAGCTTTCTTTTTCTGCTTTATCTTGCCCCGTATACTTCTGGACAACCAGGGGGCTCTAAATTTGGCCGTGCCACACTTTTTCTTTGAGGGGACGTGTCTGCATTGTACCCGTAGAATTTCACTTTTTAGTGCCCCCCCACTGGCTTGCCACTGATTTCTCCTCAAGTAGTTGTGTCCAGTCCACTTCTGCCAAATCACCTCTTAGTTCTGTAAAATTTGCCTTCCCCCAATTTAAAACGTTTATTCCTGATTTAACTCTGTCCTTTTCTATAATAATGCTAAAACTAACTGAATTGTGGTCACGTGGAAGTGGGGACGCCACACAAAGCGCTCCCATGTCTCATCCGTTGCCCCCCTCTCAACCAGTACCCACAATGCTGCCTCCTCTCCAGTTGGCTGAGTCTGCCCCTGCACAGGTGCAGGTGGAGCGGTCTTTGGAGGGACCCTCATGGGCACCAAAACCCAGAGGGCATAGGCCCAAAGCAACTAATTGGTCAGGGCATGAACAAGACCAACCTGCCACTACCTGTGCTGCAGCCATAGGGGATGGAAGCGATGTCAGAAGCGAAAGGCGAAGGGGTTGTAAGCATGACGGGGATACACAAAGGGGTTTGATGGTTGGTCATGTTTTTTATTTATATTAACTTTTTGTTAAACTCACATTAAATATTATTATTGTCACCACTACTGCCACGTCTTGGCCATTCTTGACTGGCTTCTGTAATAAGGCCCTTTCATGAGGTTCACCATGAACACCCACACTTGATGCCATCCATTGGGTCACTCTACAGTGGGCATTTGTGTAGTTGCAGGACTGTTTTGTGCATGGGGTGGGGTGGGAGGGGGGTTGCGTGGGCGCTGCTCTGTCCAGGTGGTGTGAGGACTGGACTCTTTATACTGTCTGATGTTAGGAGAACCGTTCACATATCAGTGACTCCCTGGCCTCACGAGCAGCCAGGTGAGCCACTGTTCTGCCCATGGGTTGCTCCTGCTCCTCCTTCTCCTCCTTCTCTTCCTCCTCCTCCTCCTCCTCCTCAATATGGATGGCAGATGTGGATGGGGCCTCCTCCAGCTGCACCCCTTTCTGTTGTGCCATGTTGTGTGTGTAACTATAATGCGTCCCACTCTGTCTGGTGCGTATTGAAGCGCTCCCCCAGAACGATCAAGGCAACTGAAGCGCATCTTGAGCAGACCTATAGCACGCTGATTGTAGACCTGGTAGCAATGTGGCTGTCGTTATTTCGACGCTGTTGCTCGGTGGTGGGGTTCCTCAGAGGTGTCATGAGCCACAAGTGCAGGGGGTATCCCTTGTCCCCGAGGAGCCAGCCCTTATAGATATTTGGTGCGTGTAAGAGGGGCGGGATGTTGGATTCCTGGAGCATGAAGGAATTGTTGCTGCTGCCAGGGCATCTGACGCACACATGAAGGAATCTCTTGCAGTGGTCACAAACGAGCTGAGTGTTAATAGAGTGATAGCCCTTCCTGTTGATGAACAGTCCTGGCTTGTGTGGAGATGCTCATATTACTATATGGGTGCAATCGATTACACCGCGCACCTGTGGGAAGCCAGCCACAATGTGAAATCCCACTGCCCTCTCCATCTGGCTGAGGTTGTCCATGGGGAAGTTGACTTGGTAAAAGGCCCTGTGAAACAAGCCATCGGTGACCTGCCTTGTGTGCAGATGACTGGCGATGTCCCCGGAGGCACCCTGGAACAATCCGGAGGCTTAGAAGCTGAGGGCAGTGGTAACTTTGACAGCGACAGGTAAGGAGATGCTGCTCGGCCCAGCCTCTGGGCCTCCATACACACTGCTCCTCGGAGAGGTCCAGGAAGCTGAGCCTCGGTCTGTAGACCCAGTGACGAGGGTAGTGCCTCCTGCAATGTCACTCTCTCTGTTGTTGCCCTCCGTGCTCTTGTGCAGATGCCTGTGGTGCAGCACAGTGTTGTGGAGCTCCACATGGCGGAGGTGGATGCTGTGCCTGGCGAGGCTGGTGATGTTGCTCGACCTCGGATGTAGTGGTGAATGCAGCCATGGCGTCCCCATCCTGATGATGTCAGTTTGAGGGGGTCCGCAACGTAGTTAAATATGTTTGCACAGCCGAATTTTGGGTGGAAAGTAATAATTTTGAGTGAAAACACAAAGGTCTTGCAGCCAAAACTTTGTCTGAGGTGACAGAGTGCCCTGCTGCAATAAATGACGTTTTCTCCCCACCTGTTAAATAATCCTTTGCATCTCCCACTGGCTGCTGGCTGAAACATGTCTGTGGCAACAGGGAGTGTTTCCCACAATACGGGATACACGCTGAGGAAGCTGCAAAATCGCACCCCTGCCAAAATGTCGAGAAACGGCTGAGTGCATTGGATACATCAAAGGCTATGGACTCCGACAATATCCCGGCTGTAGTGCTGAAGACTTGTGCTCCAGAACTAGCTGCGCTTCTAGCCAAGCTGTTCCAGTACAGCTACAACACTGGTATCTACCCGACAATGTGGAAAATTGCCCAGGTATGTCCTGTCCACAAAAAGCAGGACAAATCCAATCCGGCCAATTACAGCCCCATCAGTCTACTCTCAATCATCAGCAAAGTGATGGAAGGTGTCGTCGACAGTGCTATCAAGCGGCACTTACTCACCAATAACCTGCTCACCGATGCTCAGTTTGGGTTCTGCCAGGACCACTCGGCTGCAGACCTCATTACAACCTTGGTCCAAACATGGACAAAAGAGCTGAATTCCAGAGGTGAGGTGAGGGTGACTGCCCTTGACATCAAGGCAGCATTTGACCAAGTGTGGCACCAAGGAGCCCTAGTAAAATTGAAGTCAATGGGAATCAGGGGGAAAACTCTCCAGTGGTTGGAGTCATACCTAGCACAAAGGAAGATGGTAGTGGTTGTTGGAGGCCAATCATCTCAGCCCCAGGACATTGCTGCAGGAGTTCCTCAAGGCAGTGTCCTAGGCCCAACCACCTTCAGCTGCTTCATCAATGACCTTCCCTCCATCATAAGGTCAGAAATGGGGATGTTCGCTGATGATTGCACAGTGTTCAGTTCCATTCGCAACCCCTCAGATAATGAAGCAGTCCGAGCCCGCATGCAGCAAGACCTGGACAACATCCAGGCTTGGGCTCATAAGTGGCAAGTAACATTCGTGTCACATAAATACAGTGGCTACAAGAGCAGGTCAGAGGCTGGGTATTCTGCGGCAAGTGACTCACCTCCTGACTCCCCAAAGCCTTTCCACCATCTACAAGGCACAAGTCAGGAGTGTGATGGAATACTCTCCACTTGCCTGGATGAGTGCAGCTCCAACAACACTCAAGAAGCTCGACACCATCCAGGACAAAGCAGCCCGCTTGATTGGCACCCCATCCACCACCCTAAACATTCACTCCCTTCACCACTGGCGCACAGTGGCTGCAGTGTGTACCATCCACAGGATGCACTGCAGCAACTTGCCAAGGCTTCTTCGACAGCACCTCCCAAACCCGCGACCTCTACCACCTAGAAGGACAAAAGCAGGAGGTACATGAGAACAACAACACCTGTACGTTCCCCTCCAAGTCACACACTATCCCGACTTGGAAATATTTCGCCGTTCCTTCATCGTCGCTGGGTCAAAATTCTGGAACTCCTTTCCTAACAGCACTGTGGAGAACCTTCACCACACGGACTGCAGCGGTTCAAGAAGGCGGCTCACCACCACCTTCTCGAGGGCAATTAGGGATGGGCAATAAATGCCGGCCTCGCCAGCGACGCCCACATCCCATGAACGAATAAAAAAAAACAAGTAGTTCAAGTACTTCAACTAGTTGGGAAGCTATGCAAATGTTCATTCCCGCTGGCGAACCCGCTCGGGATTTCAGCAATTTTTGGAGCCCCCCTGCCCCCAACGCACCCTCTCCTCCACCCGAAAATCGGCCCTGTGGGGGTCTGCATTATTTATAGTCCAGTTGCACATTATTGTGAACTGTCCCGCCATATTTGCATCAAGTCATGATAGCATCAAGATATTTACATTTCAGGCAGTTTGTTACAGATGGCCTCGCAATCAATATGTGTCCTTTGACCCTTTCTTTGCATTATAGTGCTGGCTTACCTTTGTACTTTTGTGTCAATCCTTTGACATCTCACCAAACTCACCCTGTCGGTACGTCATGCCATCCACACTCGATCCTGATCTTGGTTGTGTTAACAACCACTGAGCCAAAAAAGAGCTTTTCTCCTCCCATGACTGTGTCGAAAGGTTCAGACCTGCAGCTGGTTTAACATTGTTGGGTGTTATGTGTACTAATTAAGTGGCTGTTATGCCACTTGAGAACCCAAGATGGTCAGACGTATGTCAGGGGTGGCTAGATTGTCGTCGTCAACACAAATGGCAAAGTGGTGAAATGTTGCTGCCAGCGGGAAACATGGGATTTCACTTTGGAGAACATTAAGATCATTATATGATTAGACCATTATCGCTCCAAGAACTAAAAACAGAGAACATATCCAAAGGAGAATAGCAAAGAACTGAGGGTACGATTGTAAAATCCATCAAAGATGCACCAAGCCTCAATACCTTTCTTCGTGTCAGCTTGGCTCAGTTGGTAGCACCCTTGCCCCTGAAGGTTGTGGATTTAAATTCCACTTCAGTTTTTGAGCATGTAATTTAAGCTGGCACTCCAGTGTGATACTGAGGGATTGCTACACTGTCAGAGGTGCTTTCCTTCAGATGAGAAGTCAAACTGAGGCCTCTGTGCCTCTTCAGGTGAACATTAAAGAAGAGCAAGGGTTCTCCCAGTGTCCAAGCCAACATTCATCCCTCAAATTAACAGATTAACTGGGCATTCATCTCAATGCTGTTTCATAGTATCATAGTATCATAATATGGTTCAGCACAAGGGGAGGCCATTCGGTCATCGTGCCTATGCCAGCTCTTTGAAAGAGCTATCCAATTAGTCCCACTCCTCTGCTCTTTCCCTGTAGCCCTGTACATTTTTTCCCTTCAAGTATTTATCCAATTCCTTTTTGAAAGTTACCATTGAATCTGTTTCCACCACCCTTTCAGGCAGTGCATTCCAGATCATAACAACTCGCTGAGTAAAAAAATGTTTCCTCATGTCACTTCTGGCTCTTTTGCTGATCACCTTAAATCTGTGTCCTCTGGTTACCAACCTTCCTGCCACTGGAAACAGTCTCTCTATCAAAACCGTTCATGATCTTGAACACCTCTATCAAATCTCCCCTTAACTTTCTCTGCTCTAAGGAGAACAACCCCAGCTTCTCCAATCTCTCCACATAACTGAAGCCCCTCATCCCTGGTACCATTCTAGTAAATCTCTTCTGCACCCTCTCGAAGGCCTTGACATCCTTCCTAAAGTGTGGTGCCCAGAATTGAACACAAAACTCCAGCTGAGGCCTAACCAGTGTTTTGTAAAGGTTTAGCAAAATTTGTAGGATTTTGCTGTGCACAAATTGCTACCACAGTTACTGACACAACAAAAGTAATTTGTTTGAAGCACTTTGAGAAATAATAAAGTGCTGCAAAAATGAAGTCTTCCTTTCAAATAGTGGGAACAGGGAACTGGTACAAGCACTTTCTATTATGATGTGCGTCATGTGATGTGAAGCAGGTAGTAAACGCACAAAATGGCTGCTCCCATGGATGCCTCAAACCTCGGGGGGAGTTTTAACCACCAAGAACGGGTAGGTTGGGGTCAGGTGAGAAGATAAAATAATAGATTTTGTCAGCATGACCGCAACGTGGCTCCAATGTACCTACAGATGGTTTAACAGAGGTGCGTTTGGCTGCGTGCAAGTAACCGACTCACCAGAGGCAGCGTTTTAATTAGTGAGGCGGGCTGGTACTTACAGGAGCAATTTACTTTGTTATGAGATGTTAAGTAGGTGTTTTTAAATTGAATTTAAGAGTCCATCGAATTTAATGCCTCCCAGCACAGGTTTCCTGGGGCTTGTGAATCTCGCCAGTGAAAAGGATCCATGAGGTAAGTACATTTAGTGCATAGCTTGTGGGCCAGGAGGAGCAGGAGTGCTTCCCCGCAGCTCACCAAGCCTACCTATTAAACACCCTGCGATCGGCCAAAACCACCCCCCACCACGATGACTGACTTCCCCCACCTCCCTCGCGATCGCCCCCCATCCAAACCCCAAAGACCCCAATCTCTCCCCGACACCCCTATCCAAACCCCGAAGACCCTGATCACTCCCCGACCCACCCCATACAAACCCCGAAGACCCCGATCACTACCCGACACCCCTATCCAAACCCCGAAGACCCTGATCACTACCCGACCCACCCCATACAAACCCCGAAGATCCCGATCACTCCCTGACCCACCCCATCCAAACCCCGAAGACCCCGATCACTCCCTGACCCACCCCATCCAAACCCCGAAGACCCCGATCACTCCCTGACCCACCCCATACAAACCCCGAAGACCCCGATCACTCCCTGACCCCCCCATACAAACCCCGAAGACCCCGATCACTCCCTGACCCACCCCATCCAAACCCCGAAGACCCCGATCACTACCTGACCCACCCCATCCAAACCCCGAAGACCCTGATCACTACCTGACCCACCCCATCCAAACCCCGAAGACCCCGATCGCACCCTGACCCACCCCATCCAAACCCCGAAGACCCCGATCACTCCCTGACCCACCCCATCCAAACCCCGAAGACCCCGATCACTCCCTGACCCACCCCATCCAAACCCCGAAGACCCCGATCACTCCCTGACCCACCCCATCCAAACCCCGAAGACCCTGATCACTCCCTGACCCCCCCCATCCAAACCCCGAAGACCCCGATCACTCCCTGACCCACCCCATACAAACCCTGAAGACCCCGATCACTCCCTGACCCACCCCATACAAACCCTGAAGACCCCGATCACTCCCTGACCCACCCCATCCAAACCCCGAAGACCCCGATCACTCCCTGACCCACCCCATCCAAACCCCGAAGACCCCGATCACTCCCTGACCCACCCCATCCAAACCCCGAAGACCCCGATCACTCCCTGACCCACCCCATCCAAACCCCGAAGACCCTGATCACTCCCTGACCCCCCCCATCCAAACCCCGAAGACCCCGATCACTCCCTGACCCACCCCATACAAACCCTGAAGACCCCGATCACTCCCTGACCCACCCCATACAAACCCTGAAGACCCCGATCACTCCCTGACCCACCCCATCCAAACCCCGAAGATCCCGATCACTCCCTGACCCACCCCATCCAAACCCCGAAGACCCCGATCACTCCCTGACCCACCCCATCCAAACCCCGAAGACCCCGATCACTCCCTGACCCACCCCATACAAACCCCGAAGACCCCGATCACTCCCTGACCCACCCCATACAAACCCCGAAGACCCTGATCACTACCTGACCCACCCCATCCAAACCCCGAAGACCCCGATCACTCCCTGACCCACCCCATACAAACCCCGAAGACCCTGATCACTCCCTGACCCACCCCATCCAAACCCCGAAGACTCCGATCACTCCCTGACCCACCCCCATCCAAACTCCGAAGATCCTGATCACTCCCTGACCCACCCCATCCAAACCCCGAAGACCCCGATCTTTCCCCGACACCCCCATCCAAACCCCGAAGACCCCGATCTCCCCCAACCCCCGCATACAAACCCTGAAGGCTCTGATCCCTCCCCGATCCCCCCACATACAAACTCTGAAGACCCCAACCTTTCCCCGACCCCACCATCCAAACCCCGAAGACCCCGATCTCTCCTCGACCCCTCCATACAAACCCTGAAGACCCCGATCTCTCCTCGACCCCTCCATACAAACCCCGAAGATCCCGATCTCTCCTCGACCCCTCCATACAAACCCCGAAGATCCCGATCTCTCCCTGACCCACCCCATACAAACCCCGAAGATCCCGATCTCTCCCCGACCCACCCCATACAAACCCCGAAGACCCCGATCACTCCCCGACCCACTCCATCCAAACCCCGAAGACCCTGCTCTCTCTCCGACCTCCCCCATACACACCCTGGAGACCCCGACCTCTCCCCGACCCACCCCATCCAAACCCCGAAGACCCCGATCTCCCCCAATCCCCGCATACAAACCCTGAAGGCTCTGATCCCTCCCCGACCCCCCCCATACAAACTCCGAAGACCCCGATCTCTCCCCGATTCCCCCCATACAAATCCCGAAGACCCCGATCTCTCTCCGACCCCACCATACAAACCCCGGAGACCCCGATCTCTCCCCGACCCCACCATACAAACCCTGAAGACTCTGATCTCTCCCCGGCTGCTTTCCCACCCGACAGGCAGCCAGTCTGTCAATCTGGCCGGCTGCCGGGCACGAAACCTGTTGAAAAAGTTTTAAAGATGTCCCAACGTCAAAATTGTCACAACGTGCGGGAAACCCTTACTTCCGGGTTTCCCGTCCGAAAATCCTCCCCTCCCTACCTGCTCTCTTCCTGACTCTGAGTTAATATCCAGGCCCAACTGTTCAGCACAGTAACAAGAGACAACTGAAGGACACCAATGCTAGACGGTTATCTCTTGTTATAGTTTTGGAAGATTATTGAATCATTCAGTACAATACACTTCCTAGTTAAAAAATATATTACTGCAAGGACTTTAATCTGGTAGCTATGATAAGCTCATCACTTTGGTGGCATCATGTAGGCCACATGCAGCCCCCAAGCTCTGCCAATCCCACCCACAAAACCCAGGCATGCCTGTGCTTATATTTCTTTCTCATGGGATTTTGTAGGCATGGAGGTTTGGAAAGGGCAGTCCTCGGCACTGTTGCCTCTTTGATGGCTAAATCCTAAATCAGGTCACCAAGGCCTGCTTGCATCAACAAACTGAGACATAAAGAGAGATGTAAAAAAAGAAGAAAATCTGAAAGTCACGATAGGAAAGAATAATGAAAGTTAATTTATTTTGTTTGTCTATTGTTGAAAGTTTGTAAAATTATATATGGGAAAAATGATCCCAGAATTGCCTTTCGTTTGAAAGGCAGGTACTTCTTGGTGCTATGCTCCAGAATGGATGGGCCTAGCCTGTAAGTGTTCTGATGTACACTTCCATATTCTACTGCTTGCATCACCATGAATTATAGACAGAGCATAAAATAGTTTTGCCCAAACGCAAAAATTTCACAGATGGTGGCGTGAGAGCGGCATTGAAAAAATGTGGCGACCGAATTCTGCCTTTGAGTTTTTTTCTTTGCCATGCCTCAAGTTGAGTTGGGAACGGGTCAAATCTTGATGCATTTGCACATGAAACTGGTGCTTGTCTAGATTTTTATCCAATCGAACGTTGCCCTCATACTTGGCTTCACCTCATGATCCCTGGTGTACTGAAGTCCAGTGTACTAAATGCACACTGTTTTATTACCATAGCCTGGGTTCCACTATTCTGTAGGCACAAAGGCCCTTGATTTAAGTAAGTCATTCAGTGTCGAGTGCGAGTTAATTGAAACCGATGTGCTTTATTGGTGAATAATGCATGATAGGATTGGTTTGGGCATACGGCCATGTATAATTGTTCATACACACCAGTGAGCTGAGCTTTGCTGTTGCATAATTCCTATGAGCATACAACATCAAGTTATGAAAAAATTAATAGGCAAAGTTTAAATGATTGATGATTATCACAATTCTGCTATATGCATTTAGTAACTGTGCAACACATTCATCTTACTGCTGCCCAAAAGCTATTTATTATTTATTAATAATTTACATAAGGCACCAGAGTGTCACTGGTACTTAATGACATTCACTTAAAGGACCCTGTTGGTGTGACTTATTAAGTGCCAGAAAAATATATATTTACTTATTCAACTACCTCGTTGGTAATTAATTTTGCATTAATGGTGTGTCATGGACCTGTGCATTAAAATGGTGAAAACATATAGCTTCCTCCTCTATAATTTTGTTTACTGGCCTGCATTTTGTCGGAGATTGACTGTAATTTAATGCTTAGAGAGCCACTTTCTCCTGCTCCATTTTAGGAATGAAACAAACAGCTAGAACATTTGCCGCACAAATCAATCAATAATCATAATGGATTATCGATTGAGAAATGAAAAATAAAACAGGCACTTGTTTTAACTGCACTCTATGGACCCGTCTAATGAAATCTGCCTTAAATGCACCCGTTGGTACCTGCAATGGCAATGCCCTGCTCCCCATACATGATATCAAATGGGCAATGCCCTGCTCTCCAAACATATCAAATGGGCAATGCCCTGCTCTCCATACATGATATCAAATGGGCAATGCCACGCTCCCCATCAATGATATCAAATGGGCAATGCCATGCTCCACACACATGATTTTAAATGGACAGCCTCCCTCCCCATACATTATATTAAAAGGACAGCCCAGCTCTTCATACATTATATTAAATGGACAGCCCCCTCCTCATACATTATATTAAATGGACAGCCCCCCTCCTCATACATTATATTAAATGGACGCCCCCCTCCTCATACATTATATTAAATGGACAGCCCCCCTCCTCATACATTCTTTTAAATGGACGGGCCCCCTCCCCATACATTATATTAAATGGACGGGCCCCCTCCTCATACATTATATTAAATGGACGGGCCCCCTCCTCATACATTATATTAAATGGACGGCCCCCCTCCTCATACATTATATTAAATGGACGGCCCCCCTCCCCATACATTAAAATAATGGATGCCCCCTCTCCATACATTATATTAATGGACAGTGCAGCTCCCCTTACATTATATTAATGGATGGCCCCCCTCCCCATACATTATATTAATGGACAGTGCAGCTCCCCTTACATTATATTAAATGGACGGCCCCCCTCCCCATACATTATATTAAATGGATGACAACTCTCTCCATACATTATATTAATGGTCGGCCCCCCTCCCCATACATTATGTTAAATGGCTGACTCCCCTGATACGTGATAGTAAATGGATGACCTGCCCTCCCTATACATTATATTAAATGGACGAACTCCCACCCTCCCCATACATTATATTAAACGGACGACCCCGCTGAAGTTGGCCCTGAATCTCCGGGTTCCTGGCTTTGCTTCAGCATGTTCTTGGACACTGTTATAAAACTGCATATTACTAGAAACGTTTCCTTTGTTCTTATGTCTCTGCATTACTATGGTCACTTAAAGTAGTGGACAGGGGAATGTCTATGGATGTTGTTTACATGGACTTCCAGAAGGCATTCGATAAAGTCCCTAATAAGAGATTGTTAGCTAAAGTTGAGCTCATGGAATTGAGGGCAAGTTATTGACCTGGTTAGGGAATTGACTGAGCGGGAAAAGGCAGAGAGTAGAGATAATGGGCAGGTACTCAAATTAGAGTCATAGAGTCATAGAAGTTTACAACATGGAAACAGGCCCTTCGGCCCAACATGTCCATGTCGCCCAGTTTATACCACTAAGCTTGGCCCATATCCCTCTATACCCATCTTACCCATGTAACTGTCCAAATGCTTTTTAAAAGACAAAATTGTACCCGCCTCTACTACTGCCTCTGGCAGCTCGTTCCAGACACTCACCACCCTTTGAGTGAAAAAACTGCCCCTCTGGACCCTTTTGTATCTCTCCCCTCTCACCTTAAATCTATGTCCCCTCGTTATAGACTCCCCTACCTTTGGGAAAAGATTTTGAGTATCGACCTTATCTATGCCCCTCATTATTTTATAGACTTCTATAAGATCACCCCTTAACCTCCTACTCTCCAGGGAAAAAAGTCTCAGTCTATCCAACCTCTCCCTATAAGTCAAACCATCAAGTCCCGGTAGCATCCTAGTAAATCTTTTCTGCACTCTTTCTAGTTTAATAATATCCTTTCTATAGTAGGGTGACCAGAACTGTACACAATATTCCAAGTGTGGCCTTGTACAACTTCAACAAGACATCCCAACTCCTGTATTCAATGTTCTGACCAATGAAACCAAGCATGCTGAATGCCTTCTTCACCACCCTATCCACCTGTGACTCCACTTTCAAGGAGCTATGAACCTGTACTCCTAGATCTCTCTGTTCTATAACTCTCCCCAACGCCCTACCATTAAATTGGCAGGATGTGACTAGTGATGTCCCACAGGGATCTGTGTTGGGGCCTCAACTATTCACTGTATTTATTAACGACTTAGATGAAGGGATGGAGAGCCACATATCCAAGTTTGCAGATGACACAAAGATAGGCAGCATTGTAAGCAATGTAGATGGAAGCATAAAATTACAGAGAGATATTAACAGATTAAGTGAATGGGCAAAATTGTGGCAAATGCTGCATGTAGGCAAATTTGAGGTCATCCACTTTGGACCCAAAAAGGATAGATCAGAGTACTTTCTAAATGGTGAAAAGCTCAAAACAGTGGAGGTCCAAAAAGACTTAGGGGTCCATGTACATAGGTCATTAAAATGTCATGGAGAGGTACAGAAAATAATCAAAATGGATAATGGAATTCTGGCCTTTATATCTAGAGGATTAGAATACAAGGGGGTAGAAGTTATGTTACAACTATACAAAGCCCTGGTTAGACCACACCTGGAGTGCTGTGTTCAATTCTGGGCATCGCATCTGAGGAAGGATATATTGGTCTTGGAGGGAGTGCAGCGTAGATTTACTAGACTGATACCTGGACTCCAAGGGTTAAATTACGAGGAGAGATTACACAAACTAGGGTTGTATTCCCTAGAATTTAAAAGATTAAGGGGTGATTTGATTGAAGTTTTCAAGATATTAAGGGGAACTGATAGGGGAGATAGAGGGAAACTATTTCTGCCGGTTGGGGAGTCTAGGACTAGGGGACATAGACTAAAAATTAGAGCCAGGACTTTCAGGAGAGAAGTTAGGAAACATTTCTACACAAAAAGGGCGGTAGAAGTTTAGAATTCTCTTCCACAAACAGCAGTTGATGCTAGCTCAATTGTTAATTTTAAATCTGAGGTTGATAGATTTTTGTTAACCAAAGGTATTAAGGGATATGGGGCTAAGGTGGGTATATGGAGTTAGGTCACAGATCAGCCATGATCTCATTGAATGGCAGAGCAGGCTCGAGGGGCTAAATGGCCTACTCCTGTTACTATGTTCCTATGTTTAGGGGTCCATCTGCTTGTAATGGAATATTTCTGTGCGAGATCTCACTTGCAGTCAAGGGCCACCTCAGAATGGATGTGTATGGTAAAATGGCATAGCCCATCACAGATTCAAACGGTGGGAAATGTATTAAAATGGAAAACGTAGGTTAACAATGATTATTTTTCACTCCACAGTGGCTTTTCCTTTGGGGCTAGATCTTGATTTTTCACGCCAATGTAAAACGGGTGGTAGCAAGTCGGCAGCCCCCACGACTTCAATAGAAATAAAAACAGGGAGAGATGTAAATCAGGCTGTCGATTCACTATCACCCCTTTTACGCTATCGCACAAAGTCAAGATCGCCCCCTTGATTTCCATCTTTTATAAAACCGCTTGTGTTGATTCTATCTCACATAAATCTTTTATTTTTTGTATTGTATGGGCATTAACTGGTCATTCATCTCATTGCTGCTGCAGTCACTGCACTTCGAAGGTAATTCATGGCGGGATGAGTATTGAGATGTTTTGTCATAATGAGGTGCTGTTTATGTGCAAGAATTTATTATTTATGGCATCATAATTGAGGATGAGAAACAATTTATTTCATTGGCATCATCAGAGCCACCTTTAATCTACTTAATTTAATTGCCACTAATTGATATAATTTCAGTCCAATTACTTACTTAAGTACAATATGCGATTAAGATTATGACCTATATGCCGTTTGTGACACAGACCGATTGCTTTCTATGGTTATTAGGGTCAACCCTATGCTTCCTGTCCATGGCTCCTCATCTTGTATCATCTATATCTTCAGTGGGGCTAACCAATCAATGTCATTTAAACAAGGATGTCCAATCTTTTGTCTTCATGGGCCACATAGGAATGTACCATGAAGACTCAAGGCCATACATCAGTGCAAAATTTCCTCTTTTGCATTTAGGTGTAAATAATCGCCTGGGAGGAGTGCCTCAAGGAAAAGTCAGGCAGGGAGTTTGAACGGCTGCAAAGGGACCTGCCTGATGTTGTGCCCTTGACGTTTATTTCTGTGTCCCTGTTAATTTGCGGAATGTCTCACAGCACTGACACTAACAGATCTCAGGCTTCCGATTGAGGATTTCTCCACCAATGAGGCAACAGTGCTGAAAGCGGTCCTTTCCAAATGTTTCAGGTCCACGAACAGGACAAGCCAGTGAACAAGAAATATAGGCACAAGTAGGACTGCTTTTCCTGCACTACAAGCGTGGGATTGCCAAGGCTTAGGAGCTGCTAGTTGGACACCCGTGATGTAAAGTGTGTAAGGAGACATTTTCCACTTTGGTGGAAATGCATAATTTCCCACCCGGATGGTGAAGCAGAAAATTTTGCCCCCCCTCTAACGTTCTGGGTTCTGAGTGGGGGCAGTGGCCATAATGAGTTCTGTTAAGACAGGCTTCATTATAGATATCAGTAGAGGGAAGGTAAAAGGCACGTTTCATTTTCCTTTCCGATCAATAATCCATTATTATTGATTATCTGAGTACAAAAATGCACCAGCAATTTATTTCACTCCCTAGTATAGAAAAAATTAAGGCGGCTTTCTAAGCGTTAAACATAGCCAGGCATTTACATAGAACAGCACAACGGACATACTAATAGAGGAGAAAGCTATATGTTTTCACCATTTTAATGCACAGGTCCACGACACACCATTAATGCAAAATTAATTACCAACGAGGTTGTTGAATAAGTAAATATATATTTTCCTGGCACTTAATAAGTCACACCAGCAGTGTCCTTTAAGTGAATATCATTAAATACCAGGAGTCCCTTGTGACAATGTGCCATC
Source organism: Heptranchias perlo (assembly GCF_035084215.1). Lineage (NCBI taxonomy): Eukaryota > Metazoa > Chordata > Chondrichthyes > Hexanchiformes > Hexanchidae > Heptranchias > Heptranchias perlo. Next base: position 66,913,413 of record NC_090338.1, read on the forward strand.
CTTCAGGCAGAAAGGTGAGTTTGTTGGGATCATAAGCTTCCTTTTGTAGCAGCGGACCATAAGCCGCATTCTCTGAGTTTTTGTGAATCCAGAAAATGCTGCTTTCCAAGCAGCTGTTCTGCAGATTTTCAGCATGAACTATCTGAGGTCATTGTAGAATTTACTGTGAGCTTTGTAAATGGCAACCAGCTGCCGAGAATTTGCCGAACGATACCACTGGACCTGCAAAGTTTGCCGATCACAGATAGGGCAGGTTTGAAAGCAATCACACATTTGACTTTCACTGAATTTTACTGATCTTTAGAAACATCAATGTCCTGTTATTGGCCCACAAACGGAGTAAGTACCACACTATGTCCCTCCTGATTGCAACTGTACAAAATCACTCTTCTTTCCTGAAGGCCTATATTAATGGAAAGTAGAAATTCTCATTAAATTCTAATCCTCCCCCTTCCTCTGGTTGTTCTATTCCAAGGTAAATTTCGCAAGCAAAAAACCAAACTATGAGGAGAGATATGAGGCATGATTTTTACTCGGAGCCGGGTACCACACGCATCCGCAAAGATTCACGTGGGGAACCCGGAAGCGGATTGAGTGCGTCGCAATCTGCGAACGCAACTCAACTGAAGGTGAGTATTTGAGCTTCTGGATTTCCCACTCACCAGGAAGCTGGATTGACAGGCTGTCTGCCTGTCAGCAGTGAAAGGAGCTGCAAATCTGAGAGGGGGGATGGGAGGGAGAGAGAGATCATTGGGCTTGGGAAAAATCGGAGGGGGCGATGGGAGGAGGTAGGGGGACGTGAACCTCATCGGGTGGGGGGAGGGGTAACCAGCATCGGACATTGGAAGGGTCAGCCAGTGATGACATCGGGGGGGTTAGTCAGCACGGGGATCGGTGGGGGGGGGGGGAGGGCGGTCCAGCATCGATGGGGGGGGGGGGGTCCAGCAGCGGGGGGCCAATCGCGGGGGACCTGTTGGCCAGGTGACTTTGTTGGGCCTGGATAAAGCATTCCTGTTCCTCTGGGCCCACAAGCACTCACCTCATGGATCCGGCCCTTCCCGCCTTCCCGCCTTCTTTCACCTGACGTGAATCGGAAGCGATGGGAAACTGAACAGCGTAAGGTTAAATTCATTTAAGTTTTCCAATACACAAAATATTAAGTACCTCAAGTTGTTCAAAGAGGTACATTGCCCCTTTAAGTATTAGCCTGGCGGCTTTAAATGGGGTGGGACTTCCTGGTGTCTGCTGTGCACATGCATACAAACCTGCCTGGGTTAAACCCAGAAGTGGGCGAGTTGGAGCTGGGATGCGGTCCCGCTCCAAATATCTACTATTCTGACTGCCCAACCACCCCCAGCCTGTCCGCTCTTAAGGGGGTTAAAATGACTCCCATGCAGTCAGTATGGAAGCGATGATGGACATGTTCTCAGTTAGGCCCATTGAGTCCAGCCCTGCCAGAAGTCATCCTCTGCCTAATCCCGCAGCCCCTTCTGGATGAACTGCTCAAAGACAGATGGTTCACTTTTGATGAGGACGTGCTTTTGCGGCACGTTGTACCAATTCTTTCTTTGTGGTCGGGTTCCTTTGGGTCCTCCCAGCTCTGCTTGGTGCCTGTGATAGGCATCAATGCTTGATTGTCCATCTTGACACTTGATCAGGCTTTCTAAATTGTATTGCAATTTCCTTGGGACAACCAGAGATGAGCGTGACCAAAGAACTAGACCTGACTGCTGACGACTTTGAAACATACTTTCCTTGACCTATAAACATGTGTATAATTGCGCTGCCATTTTTTGTGTGCTGTGTCTTACTTCTTATGCCGTTGCTATGTGTGTAACATGGCAACAAAGCCTCGCAGTAAACTGGTTCTGATGAGCTAAATCAGGTTATCCAGTATATAAATGAGTGAATGAGGACATTGAGCTTCACATGAAAAAAAAGGTTGAGGTTTCTTTTCCTAAACTCAGCAGCAACAAATTGATTGAATGTTGGGAAAGTACATGCACATGTGGTTTAAAACCTCTGTATAGCCGTCATCTGCATACAACAGGCTGCCCTTTAATATTCCACTTCAGCATGTTTCTGCAACAGCACATTTAGTGCGTGGCACTTTAATAAACGCAATCAACAAACTTCCCTCAAAGCAAAGTATTCGCTGCAAATATGCTAACTGCTGATGAATGTGAATGTCCACGTCAGTACTTCTGGGTGCGTCCTGCTGTAATAAGGGGCAAGGCTCAGGACTGGTGGGCAGGATATTACCAGCTAACGGATGGGGTGGTCCAAGCTGAACGAGCCTACTCTCACAGTTTCAGCTGGTTGAACTCTGGCAGTGTGCCTATGCACAGCTGAGGGTCACCAAATCGTGGCTATTGCCAAGCTGCACATGAGCTTTCTGGACTTAGGTAAAGTGCTGTGTTCCTATTGGTAGACAGTGTGCTCTCCATATCAGGCAAACAGAGACACTAGCTGTGTGGACTTCTTAACAGCTGGGTTTAGACACTCTTACGGACATGGTGATAAAGAAAGAAAATCTTTCATTTATATAGCGCCTTTCACAACCTCAGAATGTCCCAAAGGGCTTTACTGCCATTGAAGTGTAGTTACTGTTGTAATAGAGGAAACACGGCAGCCAATTGTCCCACAGCAAGGTCCCACAAACAGCAATGTGATAATCACCAGATTGTTTGTTTATTAGTGATGTCGGTTGAGGGATAAATATTGGCCAGGACACTGGGGAGAACTCACCTGCTCTTCTTCTAAATAGTACCATGGGATCTTTTACATCCACCTGAGAGGGCAGCCGGGGCCTCGGTTTAATGTCTCATTCGAAAGACGGCCCCTCCGAAGTATAAGCTTAGAATATGTGCTCAGTGACTGGAGTGGGACTTGAATCTCAGAGACAAGAGACTACGGCTAACACCTAGGTGGGTATCTACGTGTGTCAGCCAGCCACTTGACAAAAAAAAACTGAGAAGAAAAATTAGCCTTTTTATTTCGACCAACAACTGTTTGGTGGAGGTGCAGGCACTTACTGCTATTGCCCTGTCCCATCACCAGACAAATATCACCTTACCACAGCTACCTTCCCAGATTTGTAGTTTTCGTAGTGGGACATTAAACTACCCTTTGAGATTGGAGTCTGGAACCAGGCACTGGGTTCTGGAGGTATCTGCATATGTTTCTTTCCATATTCGACCATTAAAACTGTATGTAGGGGCCACAAATCCTTGAGTGAAGAGGTGACTTCACATCATTAGAATCTTCTGACTTTTGGAATGGCTGATTAAGGACAGGCTTTGATGTTGCAGGGATGAGCCATAGTTTTTTGTGTAGAATATTGCATGACTGCGAGAGCTGCCCTGATGATAAGTTTGACAAGGTCTGGAATGGGCAGAAATTGTGTCTCTGAGATGCAACAGAATCAGGACTAAAAGAGACCAACAGCAGCTTGTCAATCTTATATTTAATTTTCTCCTAATTTCAACTCTCCATGATAGTCTCCATCACCCAAATCATTCCTCCTTGTAGCAAAGCCAGGCTCCATAAATCTCCTGTGAAGTCACCAGTCCTGCTTCTCGTTGACTTTGCTTGAGTGACAGTGCTAGGGAGACCCCCGGCCAGTTTTCCCCGTGTGAGTTTTCCCCCGGGTTCTTTGTGCTTCCCTTTTTGGCTTAACATAGTAACAGTTTCAGGTAGGAGAGGACCTTTGGTCCATCTAGCCCACCTATCCGTAGTATTCCCCTGGTGCATTTCCAGCAACCCTAAATCCCATTTGTGGACAAGAGCCAGTCGAGTTCCTTCGTCAAACCCTTTAAGGTTTCTTGTTCCATCACCCTTGCTGGAAAACTGTTTCATGTACTTATCATTGTTCAGTAAAAAAAGTTCCCTCTGCATTTCCTATTTTATTTTGTTGTCCTTAATATGTTTCTCTTTTCCTCATGTTTCTCCTTCTTGAATAGGGATGTCACCTAAAGCTTAAAGCCCTTAAAATATAGAGTTTGTGCTGGTAACTAAATCAATGGGGCTTTTGATTTTATGTTTAACAGTGATTGGGAGCTCAGTGCTGTGGAATCCCTAGTTCCCTTTCAGTCCTCCTGAAGGGGAAAGCCTCTTTTCCACTGCGTTTATTTGTTGGTGACTCAGGTGTAAATCAATTTAATTTGTTTTTCTTGCACAGTTTTGCATGTTTTCATTTAAATGCTGTACCATATGGATCTCCTCTGGCTACTTGCGTCTGTTGTACGTTTGCATGTATCCCTAATGGGCTTATCACAAACAAACGGTCTGATAATTGGGTAAGTAGAAATTGTATTCCAACACAATCGTGTGCTCTGACTGATAAATAACGAGAGTGCGGGTGAAATTCACCTCAAAACGGGCGATAGCGGATCTGCAGCCCATTTTACACTGTGCTCGTTTTTTTTTCTCCGTTTAAGTCAATAGAAAAGAAAACCGGGCGGGGTGTAAACCGGGCGGCTGATTGGCTATCGCCCGAGACCAATTTCACCCCCAAGTGTTTCTACTCCACGCTGGTTGACTCACCTACTTTGCACACCTACTTTGCACTACCATTCCCCACCTAGTAGTCTATTTTGCACGCACACTTGTACTACCATTCCTCAATGTTTCATGAATTTTGCGCACCCATTTGCTCTACCATTCCTCACCTAATGACCTATTATTAATGCTTCCTGGGTAAGGTTGCTGAGATAAAATCAGAAAGTGCTGGAAATACTCAGCAAGTCAGGCAGAATCTGTGGAGAAAGGAACAGAGTTAACGTTTCAGGTCGATGACCCTTCGTCAGAACTGGAAGAAGTTAAAGATTTAACAGTTTTCAAGCAAGTACAGAGCCAGGGGAAGGTGGGGAGGAGGAGGAAGGGGAGGGGAGGAAAGAACAAAAGGGAAGGTCTCTGATAGGGTGGAGGGCAGGAGTGATTAAACGACAAAAGGGATGATGGTGCAAGGCAAGGAGGGTGGTAAAGGGACAAGTAAAGAAACAAAAGATGGGTCTGGAGGAACTGTAAGTGGCAACATCAGAACCATAACCAGAACTTGCTGTCCGAAAAAATGGGAGTAGTGGTTATGATCTGAAGTTATTGAAATCAATGTTGAGTCCAGAAGTTTCTATTTTTTCCCTGGAGAGTAGGAGGTTAAGGGGTGATCTTATAGAAGTCTATAAAATAATGAGGGGCATAGATAAGGTAGATAGTCAAAATCTTTTCCCAAAGGTAGGGGAGTCTATAACGAGGGGGCATAGATTTAAGGTGAGAGGGGAGAGATACAAAAGGGTCCAGAGGGGCAATTTTTTCACTCAAAGGGTGGTGAGTGTCTGGAACGAGCTGCCAGAGGCAGTAGTAGAGGCGGGTACAATTTTGTCTTTTAAAAAGCATTTGGACAGTTACATGGGTAAGATGGGTATAGAGGGATATGGGCCAAGTGCAGGCAATTGGGACTAGCTTAGTGGTATAAACTGGGCGACATGGACATGTTGGGCCGAAGGGCCTGTTTCCATGTTGTAACTTCTATGATTCTATGATTCTAAGTTTGTAAAGTGCCTAATCGAAAGATGAGGTGCTGTTCCTCGAGCTTCCGTTGAGCTTCATTGGAACAGTGTAAGAGGCCGAGGACAGAGAGGTCAGAATGGGAGTGGGACAGGGAATTAAAATGGCAAGTGACCGGAAGGTCAGGGTCACGCTTGCAGTCTGAGCAGAGGTGTTCAGCAAACCGATCACCCTCAAGCTGAGGTCGCTTGAGGGTGCATGCTGGCCAGGATCTGAAAGATTTGGCCTGCTAGTTGTAGCTCTGGCTTCCCCATCCAAAGTAGGGTATTTATGGGCTGCACCCATTGGCAAGAGCTGCCTGATTTGCGAATGGACTTGCACAATGTCCTTCACTCAGGTACTGAATGCTTCGAACATTTAGACTAACATGCTTGACTTGACAGTCCATGTAAATGCAATCACAATCAGTAAAAGAAAATTAGTGCTTCCGGGTACTTATTATTTTGTGTGACCAGCAGTTGTCAGCCTCAAGGCTGTCATTTTCTTGATTTAATACAATGGTCTAGTGAGTAAAGGCACAGCCCTACATAGTAATAAGCCAGAAAGACACGAAGGTCCTGGGTTCGATGGCTGTGCTGTGCAGATTTAGCTGTTCCCAGCTGTGAGTGTAGTTGGGGAATTTATGTGCCAGACTCAGTGCTCCTTGGCTTGAAATGTGAAAAGTCAGTCATGGTGCCCATTCCAAATTGCTATCTCATCACCGTATTGGAATGAGTGTGTGGAGGCAGAATAAGAACAGAACTGTCATCTATGATGCCTTCTACCGTCAAGCAGCCTGCTAACACAAAAGTCTGCATGTGGCAACACTCATTGTTTGGGCTCGCGTACAAAGAATGACCACCCGAGTGAGGTAAACGAGAGCCGTCGATGCCTACAGAACAATATCCAGATAGAGTCGGTGCCTCCAGAAGAAATTTAGATGGAAAAAAATAATCGGATCTCACTGCCCTTCACCTCACATCACTAGGTATAGAGGAAATAACTAATTGCAACAAACTGACTGCACGTGAGCTTTTAATGTGCTTTGCAAAGTGATATAGAATGTAAAACATACAATGGTGCTGGTCTTTGAAAAACAGCAAAGGAGTTTGTTTCCAACAATGTCCTACATGTCAAGGACACCAAGTTAATAACCACAAGCAGCGCTGTTTCAAACGTAATTTTGTTTGTGTCCTGTTACCCCAGAACCGGACTCGAAACCAATAACTTGGCTCTCCAGGTCTTGGTCCCAGCGGGAGCCTAAGGCCTATGTTTTAACAGGGATGTGCTTGGGATTGTGGTTTCTGAAGCTGTTTAAAAAAAAAAGTAATGGGAAAAGAAAAAGAAGGATCTGGTGACAGCATCATTGTGATTTTGGACAGTTTAATTTATTGATGCCGGGAGGCATACGAATGATTGTAAAAGCAGTGGTTAGCAGCTGGAGTGTAGATGGGAGCTCGGAGATCACAGATTGAGATTGCCTCTCAGCATGGTTCTAAAGAGAAAGGTGGAAATAAAAAATGATGTTCATGAAGGAAATAGTATAAACTGACCCCCAATGAGGAGTGGCAGTGATTTCCGACTGATTTGCTCTCAAAAAACATTTGCCCGTGAGAGTAGAAAGCACTTTTCTCAAAAGTAGGCTGAGGTAGAAGATTTCTTTTCCTGAATTTTCTGCTGTAGTGAGTAATCAGTTTCGGGTATTGTTATCAATGCTAACTCTCAGCACCAGGCCAAGTTATGCGCCTAGCAGTCTATTAAAAATGTAAGATTACAAATTGACAGGCCCATTATTGTTAAACAGACTGAATACCCCAGCTTCCCTACTTGGAAATTGTCAAAAAATAAAATGTGTGCAACATACTTATCCTTCAGCACATCCCAAATTATGGATATTTTATCCGAGAAGTCATCTGTGAAACATATTGTTGGAATGCTTCAAGGATGTTTTACTTGGGTCTGATACAAAACAAAAAGTCTCCTAATTGTATCGCTATTTTGCTCTTTGATTGAATTATCTAGAATACTTTCAATTCATTAAAAGACTGGTGTATACATTAAAGAAAACAGTCTGTAGATATAGCTTCCCTGATCCAGCCTTTATTAAGTGCACAAAAGGAATGCTTAATGCCATCCTTTTTAAGACAGCGACACCATGATTTTGATTAATCCCTTTTTATGGTTAACCGCTTCATAGAGGAGCCTAATTAATTGAAGCTTTGGAGTTTCCTTGCTAAACTTTCCAGTGACAATTTTGCTTTCAAATGGCATAAATTTTCCAAGTTGAGTTACGAGGCTTGTTTCCACTGAATTAACGTTTCAAATTGGTAATGCTTCATTGGTAGTGATTGTTGGAGGCCAATCATCTCAGCCCCAGGACATTGCTGCAGGAGTTCCTCAGGGCAGTGTCCTAGGCCCAACCATCTTCAGCTGTTTCATCAATGACCTTCCCTCCATCATAAGGTCAGAAATGGGGATGTTCGCTGATGCTTACACAGTGTTCAGTTCCATTTGCAACCCCTCAGATGATGAGGCAGTCCGTGCCCGCATGCAGCAAGACCTGGACAACATCCAGGCTTGGGCTGATAAGTGGAAAGTAACATTCGCGCTAGACAAGTGTCAGGCAACGACCATCTCCAACAAGAGAGAGTCTAACCACTTCCCCTTGACATTCAATGGCATTACCATCGCCGAATCCCCCACCATCAACATTCTGGGGGTCACCATTGGCTAGAAGCTTAACTGGACCAGCCACATAAATACTGTGGCGACAAGAGCAGGGCAGGGGTTGGGTATTCTGCGGCAAGTGACTCACCTCCTGACTCCCCAAAGCCTTTCCACCATCTACAAGTCACAAGTCAGGAGTGTGATGGAATACTCTCCACTTGCAGCTCCAACAACACTCAAGAAGCTCGACACCATCCAGGACAAAGCAGCCCGCTTGATTGGCACCCCATCCACCACCCTAAACATTCACTCCCTTCACCACCGGTGCACAGTGGCTGCAGTGTGTACCATCCACAGGATGCACTGCAGTAACTCGCCAAGGCTTCTTCGACAGCACCTCCCAACCCGGGACCTCTACCACCTAGAAGGACAAGAGCAGCAGGTGCATGGGAACAACACCACCGGCACGTTCCCCTCCAAGTCACACACCATCCCGACTTGGAAATATATCGCTGTTCCTTCATCGTCGCTGGGTCAAAATCCTGGAACTCCCTTCCTAACAGCACTGTGGGAGAACCTTCACCACATGGACTGCAGCGGTTCAAGAAGGCAGCTCACCACCTTCTCAAGGGCAATTAGGGATGGGCAATAAATGCTGGCCTTGCCAGTGACACCCACATTCTATGAACAAATAAAAACAAACTTGTCCACAAAGGATGGATCAAGCACGGAATCGCTCTGAGCAACAAGTATTGGATTATCCAACCAGAAAACAGGGCGGCCACATCTTACAACGTTGACATGAACTGATAGGGTCGCTAAGGTTGGATGAGTTTTAATGCAGTATCCTTTCTTTCCATTTCCTTTGTTTTGAGATGCACTTGCTTGACTCTACTAGCTTGATAATCGACTGAGTGAAAGAGCTCTCTTTAGGTCACCGACTCGTTTAGGTTCTTGCATGGACTGAACCAACCGTTTCATACAATTCCGAGTGGCAGAGTGTGAAAAGGAAGGGGGTGGGGGGATCCGAGTGGCAGAAAGGAAATTCAATGCCACAGTGAGTTAGCATATTGTCTTTTAACACTGGGACCTGGGCTAACGTCCAGCCCAGGTTGATGGGATCAAAATCAGATGGTGTTAACAGTCCGCTGTCGAATGAGTTTGGGGATTCTCAATCCAATTCCTCGTGACCTTGAGCATATAGTGTAAAACTGCTCTAATCTTAGCACTTATTCAGAGAAGACATTATAATGGCTGGTGTGGGAAATAGAAAAATTCACTCTATGGTACACTTCTGAGGTTGAATCTGTGACATATTGTCGAGACAGATCAGACTCTATGCCTAACCATGACCTGGCAGTGCTTAATACTAGCCTTGGCGGGGGGGGGGGGCATGATTTAACACATTAACTCACTCCCCAGCATCAATGCCTTTTGCCTTTATGTGCACAAAATTGAAACAAGACAAAGCATAGAGGGACGCCAAGGCAGGAAGGAATTGGAAGTGATCTGTGATGGTTGTGGAGACAGACTTAAAGCACCAGGGTCATCCAATGGGCCAGATGGCCTTTCCTCATTCCTAACTTCTTTTGTTCTTAAGAGTTTGTACCGTGTTCCTTCAGTTATGGCGCAACTAGAGTTTATGTCACTCTGTAGACTCGGAGCACAGAGCATGGATATATATCTCATGAATGGAAATGAAAACAAATTTCACTAGATGTTGAAAATGTACAGTGCTAGAAAGAGCCACATATCAAAATTAAACGTGCTGGAGCTCTATGCACAATTGACCATATAGAAAGTAAGGTACTTGGACAGATGTATTGGACCCAGGATTCTGCACCTTGTTCTGTGGATGTTGTGAAACTCCCTCCAGGGCAGTTTTACTGTGATTTGGATTTCTTTTCTGTTTGCCCTGTAGGGTGTGTTACCGTTTAATTAACTTGGGCTGCCTATGTGGAGTGTGTGGGGGAACTTTCACATGGCTGCTGGGGCTGGGGGGATGGGCGGAGGGGAGGGAAATATACCATTCAAGCAGAAACCTGCAACCACAGAACACCAATCTCCCCTTTTTACACAGCCCTCAGTACAAAGGGACACTTGCTTTTCACACCACCAACCTTCACTCTCAGGACCCCAGGTTGGGACACAGCGGAAGGGAGGTGCGGAGTTCGACTGCGCTGTTACCGCGGGGGTTTTGGACGTACCGTACTCTGCCATCAGATGTACACTGTCAAAAAAAAGCTTTGAAAGTCATTTACAGCTCAGTCAAAAGGCACAGCATAATTTACCCGTCTTGAAAGAAGTATGCAAATTCATCCCCGAGGCACACCTGAGCAAAGAATAATCCAGAAACCTTAAGCGAGGTAGTGTGTTGGGCCTGCTTTTTTGTCTGATATGTGAAACGGACAGACATGCTCCTCGACAAATGAATCCTATCACGACTTGAGAGATAAATTTATGACATGTGTTCATAATTATTTGTGACACACATTGACACTCTGTCACACTCACCCTGATCTAGACGGAGGTGTTTTAATAAGGCACTGCTTAGGGAAATGAGCAGCCCCTCCCACTCTTTTAGAGGATATAAAAAGAGAGCTTGAAACAGAAGAAACTCGAGTGACCCAGCTTCTAGAGTTCAGGAGGCACCCAGTGCTGTTTGCAGGGGTCAAATTATCAGCTTTGCAGCTGTTTGAGAGAGAGAGAGAGAGAGAGAGAGAAAAAAAGGCCCAAAGGCTTCTCGAATTAAAGGAATGAGTACGCAGACTGGAGAAGTTTCTAATGAGGAGCTGTGTCAAGATAAAGTGGGAAAAAAAAATGAGCTGAATAATTTGCTTACAGGTGAGGTGAAATTCATCATTGCCTGAATGTGGGAAGAAATACTGGAGGAGCAGGGTAATGTAAAGTAGGTAACTCAGTGGCTCAGCAATTGAACAGCACTGAAGTAGGGGTAACAGCAAAATGGGTTAAGGCACTATCGGTCCATGACTGGAACCAGAGTTCAAATCCAACCCAGGCTGAGTGGTTGAAAACTTTCTCTCCTCTGCTAGATATAAAGGTCTGTGACCTTAAGATGAAATGACTTTGGGGGCAGGTTTGACCCAGTTCTTAGTGGCTGTGAGCACAGAATTTAATAATGTCATTTAGGGAGGCCATAAAGATGGCTTTCACAGATTCAGGTTTTTTAAAACACCTTTTTTTCCCGTTCAACGGTTGTAGCAGACTCCCCCAAGGGAGAGCTCTGCCCCTTATAACATTTTACAAGCTTATATCTTAGGTTGCATAGCCCAGGGTTAATAATTTACCTTATTTTGCAGTAACTATGCACTGGAATTTACATTGTATCTCAGCTATCTGTCCTATAAATTTGAATTCAGTAATATTACTCACAGGAACTGACTGTTATGGACTAAAATCACTATTCACACTTAAATCACGCATACATAATGAGGTAACACTATAGCTATAAGGTAATATTATTATACACAATTGGAGTCCATTTAAGCCTATTTTGGCCAATTTTATTCTTCCACAAAACACAGTCTTCTTTATTTTAACGACACATAGTTCAATAATCTCTCGATCAGCAATGTCTTTCATTCCTTGAGGTCTGTCCTCGCCTGATATATGGAACATCAGGTTTCGTTACAGAGCACTTCCTTCTGACATGCTCAGGATGAGGATGGGACTGCTTGAAACAGTTCCTGCTTTAACACTTTTCCCTTTGAAGTCAAGATTAGTAACCACGCTTGATTGAATTGATCATCAAATTAACAATATTGTTTCGACATGTCAAAAGTGCAGACCCTTTTAATATTTTTGTGAGATTAAAATACAGCATTACAGGAACAAACGGCCGTAGATATCTGAAGAGGAACATTTAAAAAAATACCATGATGCTAACCGCCCACCATGCAGTACTGTTATCAGAGTATTTGTGCAGGTTCTGACACTTTTTCAATCCTCATTTGCATTTTAAGCACACTGGATTAAAGAGAGCCTTTCTCTTAATTAATCCTTGATCAAAAGAATATTTCTGTATTCTTGTAGATGGGCTATCTCTGGTCTTCAATTTTAAATTTGGGGAAGAAATACTTTCCATTTTAATTGGGGTTACCAGAACTTTAATATATATTTGATATATATTAATGACCTGGACTTGGTTTCGGAGAGTATAATTTCAAAGTTTGCAGATGAAATTAACACAGAGAAGTGTGAAGGAAGGAAGAATGAGGAGAGGCATTATAAACTAAATGGTACAATTTTAAAGGAGGTGCAGGAACAGAGATACCTGGGGGTGTACGTACACAAATCTTTGAAGGTGGCAGGACAAGTTGAGAAGGTTGTTAAAAAAGCATATGGGATCCTGGGCTTTATTAATAGAGGCATAGAGTACAAAAGCAAGGAAGTTATGCTGAACATTTATAAAACACTGGTTAGGCCTCAGTTGGAGTATTGTGTTCAATTCTGGGCCTAGAAGGATGTCAAGGCCTTAGAGAGGGTGGAGAAGAGATTTACTAGAATGGTACCAGGGATGAGGGACTGGAGAAGCTGGGGTTGTTCTCCTTAGAACAGAGAAGGTTAAGAGGAGATTTGATAGAGGTGTTCAAGATCATGAAGGGTTTTGATAGAGTAAATAAGGAGAAACTGTTTCCAGTGGCAGAAGGGCTGGTAACCAGAGAACACAGATTGAAGAACCAGAGTTGACATGAGGAAACATTTTTTTACACAGCGAGTTGTAATGTACTACCTGAAAGGATGAAGGAAGCAGATTCAATAGTAACTTTCAAAAGGGAATTGGATAAATACTTGAAGCGAAAAACATTACAGGGCTATGGGGAAAGAGCAGGGGAATGGGACTAATTGGATGGTTCTTTCAAAGAGCTGGCAAAGGCACGAGGGACTGAATGGCCTCCTCCTGTGTTGTACCTACTATGATACTATATATTGTGTATATATATATATATATATATATATATATATATAAATAAAAGCTTACAAGACACAATTTTTACTTTTGTTACAATGGCCAGTACAGAAAAGAAAAAAAAATCACCCAAGGGCAGTTGTGCTCTTCTGGAAGTGAGTTAAGTAAGTTTATTTTACAGTAACGTAGAAGGAGAAAATGTTGTCCACACTGCTCAAACAATGTAGCTTTACTGTAACCTCAAAAGAACAACTGTGAGTTTTTTCATTTCTCAGAGCCAAGCCTTAAGGACTCTCTGACTGAGACTGGAATTTAGGGATATATTTTCTGACCACCACTGATGCTTAATGTGCGTGCATCAAAATTCCTCTGTGTACTTTTTTAACATAAAAAAGAGAAATATATTGTGTTATCAGTGAGTCAGTATTAGGGTAGAGGAATAGGAGTTATAAAACCAAGCTCCCAGTTTGATTTAGCCCATTTTTAGTGCATCAGGAGTACAAGATAGCCGACTGGAAATCACTAATGGTGGGACATTCGCTATTCACAGGCGGAGTACAGAACACAGTGCCTGTCATCTCATGCTGCAGATTTACTAATGAGAGGAAGTGGTTTTGTAGATGCGATAGTGCCGAATTTATACATTAGCCTGATTGAGTTCATTAATGCTCGCAATTTGATCTTTATATGGAAGCGGCACAATATTGCAAAGCTCCCCACTTTGCACGTCCATGCGTTCCCAGACCTCATTTAAAACTGGTGTTGCAGCAGGGGCTGCAGACTGCTTGGCTTTACTGACAGGTGATCTGCTGCAGAACAGAGCTACAAATTGAAGTACTTTGATTTCATGGGATTCAGTGCTTCAGTTTGGCTGAGATGGAGCAACAAGAGCAGGAAAGGGCTGCCCATAATGTAAGATGGCACACAAGGTGAGGTCTGGTCAGTATGCAACACATCAGATTTAACATCCCAGGCACAGCTACCTGGGGAATGACAGAACAGCAGTGCCCTTGGAGACTGAGGCTAAGGAGGGCGGCTGTGCCATCATTTCATTGAAGACCTCCAGACGCAATCAGACATCTGTCTGGAACTGCCAGGAGCCCTGAAAGTCAGAACTGCCCTGAATTTCTATGCATTGGATTCCTAGTGGGCAAGCATTGGTAATCTATGCAGATGTTTGCTGTGCATAGATGTGTCAATGAGGTTGCAGATGCCTCAATCAGCAGTGCTAACAACGTAATTAGTTTCCCTGCTGACCAGCAACACCAGCATGAAAGGGTAGTACATTTCTACAGGTCTGATGGCTTCCAAAGGAAGCAGGCAGTCATTGATTGCATAAATATGGCCACTCAGGTCCCTGTTCGGAATAAAATGCCCTGTATGAACTGTAAGGACTTTTATTCAATCAATATGCAGCTGGCATGCAACACCATTTATATATTACCATCAACGGCACTTCACAGAGGCAGAAAACAGACACTGGGCAATGGCAGGAGAAGAGTTAAGGGAGGTGACTGAGGTACAGTTCAAGAGGTAGGTTCTGAGGAGGCCTTTGAAGGTGGAGAGAGATGTAGCCTGGTGGCGAGGTTCAACGACAGAGTACCAGAGTGTCAGTCTGAGATGGCTGAAGGCCTTGCCCATGGGGTCAAGCGGACAGATGCAATGGAGGTCCGAGTGGGAAGAATGGAAGGCACATACTAACATTTAGGGGTGGGGAAGGTTGCAGAAGTAGGAGGGGCAAGGCGATAGAGCGATTTGTAGATGAAGACAAGGATTTTCAATTCAATGCACTGGGGCAACAAGGAGCCAATGGAGATTGGCGAGAACAGGAGTGATACAGGAGCAGGACTTCGTGCAGGATAGAATGTGGGCGGTGGAGTTTCAGACAAGTTGGCATTTATGTAGCCAGCAAGAAGAGCCTTGGAGAAGTCATAAAGACATGGATGTGGATTTCAGCAGTGGTGGAGGGGAGGAAACAGACAATGCCCAGAGGTGGAAAGAGATGGTTTTGGTAAAGAACAGATACGGGATTCGAAGTTGACCACATAGCATGGAATGTTGCAGGTGAATGCTTGTTTCTTTGGAAGCTCCTGCCATGGCTGTGTCTTCCATAGGAAGAGTGAAAGAATGGCTCCTGGGAGGCCATGGATACCCTCTGCAGCCAAGGCTCATGACACCCTTGCGACATACGCAGATAGAAGCAGAGTGTAACTGCAACAAGACCCATTGCCACGGTAATAGAATGGACCAGTGGGATCCTGAAGAACCCCCTCCTCCACTCCCACCCAACCCCCCCCCAGCCCCCAGCTTTCAAGGATAATCATCAGCTGCGCTACTTCACTCTGCAAAAAGGTCTTACAAAGGACAAAGAACAGAATGGAAGATCAGTAGGGTGAACGTGATGATGAGGAATTAGCTGCACACCACCAGTACAGGCAGGAAGATGTTTACACCAGGCTCTAATCCAAGATACCTTCTGATAAGCACCAGAGCTGCTCCATTTAATAGACTTTTCATCCACATCTGCAAAGTAACTTCCCCAAACCACCTGTACCTACACTATCCTGCGCAATTCCATCTGTCACTGCGATACTGCTTTATTCTGATCAGTGACACATAGGCCTGGAGTTTCCGTGGGGTTTCTCTAGTGGGAGATTGGCAGAACCCCCAGAGAAATGGCCTAAATAGCTAAAAACTGCCACTTACACCGTTTCTCCTGGGTTCCCGCCGATGTCCCCCTAAAGTTATGGTATGACAGTCAGGCAGTAGGACAACATTAGCCATGACTTGAGAGGAAGCCTCCAGCTTTCCCATCCGTCAGTCTCTCAGCGCTCTCCCTGTTACCTATTTCCAGTACGAGCTGCTTGAATGGAGCCAGGGCTCGTACTGTTTAGGGCCCCACCAGTGCGGCATTACTTCCAGCTGTTAAAGGCCATCTTGTTCTGAAAATATAAGGATAATATTGATATACTGAAAGTCCATAGAGTGTTGACAATGTCCTACAGCTGCACAGTTTCAATTGAGCAGGCACTCACTGCCTGAACCCCTCTTTTCATATTGTTGAGCATACAAATCGGCATAAGCACCTCCCAATTGTATCTTTCCCCTACATACAAGTCACCATTCATGCAAATAATTTTAGTGCCCTAGTTTTCTAATGTAAATACTGCACTGGGTCATAACCTCAGACTGGTTTGCATGGGGAAGCCAAGCTGACTTTATTACATGTCAATTTACGGCAATGCTTCTCTGCGTGTTAATAGCAGATTTCTTGAGAATGGGCCTCTTCTATCTTTGCATTTTCCAGGTCCTGCAGGTTCTGGAGACACTATTGACTCAATCTGCTGCTTCCTTTCATGCCTGCTGCCACAGGTGCTTTTCCTGTTGGGTGCAGGAGTGCGAGCCATATGTCCATTTTTTTCCTTTCTCACACTCCTTTTTGCTGGAGTACAGCTCCATCTGATATCTCTCCAAAGTGACCATTATTCATGTGGTGGTACTAGACTGGCTATTTGACTGAATGAACATCACAGTGGAGCTTAATCATGATCTCACCTGATGTCTACAAGGGGATGAAATTCCTGTCAATGGTGATGGGTCTTTAGCAGGGTGAGACTTCTGGCCACCTGTTGATTGCACTCCCAACCTTGGCCCATTTCCCAGCATCATGGGGCATTTACATATTTTGGGTGGATCCTGGTGCCTTGGGGTGGGGATAGTGTCAGGGTTTGGGTTGGGGAGAGGAAAATCACTGTGGTGCCTTGCCCCTGGATTGACTACAGCAGTGAACTGGTCATTTAAAATGTAAAACCCCCTCTTCGCCCTTAGTAATGGTCGAGAAGGGACAAACAGGCATTGCTGCCACCCAGCATTGCTGGGGCACAAGTTATGTAATCCTACCATTTGCCTCTCATTATAATATGTATACCCCCCATACGTGGACAGGTATATTATACATCAACATCACTTCTGGTGGCAAATGCGGGAAGCGCCATTGGAGGATGGGGAGCCAGCAGAACATCTCCTTGCCCGATTTTCCTTCCCTGTGAGCCTGTGGTCAGCCCCCACATGTTCGCTTTCAACAGGGGGTCACTAGATAGCAACCAGCAGCGGGAAATATAACCTATCATCTCCCTAAGCCAGAGCATTGTAGCCATTTGTAATGCCTGTAAGTATAGGTGTATCAGGTAGAATAGCCATAGTAAGCTATTCTTTATATAAGACATGTATATACACATATTGAAGACTAATTCTGCAGTAGTTGCAAGAAGTACGAGGTCAGGACTGGAGTATAGCAGACATTACCTCACTAACAGTTTGTGGAAAGAGATAAGAAATGTAGTGGGTGTAGAGCCAAGTAGTTAGGAGACCATAGGGGAGTCACTAGTATGAATAGAGCTAGTTATGAATGTACTGAAAAGAGATAAGAAGGGAAGGCCCTAACTGATATCCACAGTTTCTCAGATAGAGAGAACAATGAAGAAGAAACAGATGGTATTGCGCAAACATATTGAAAGTGATTACCTAATGAATGTCACTTTACACGATGATGTAGTAGACTAGTTTACTCATGTATTGAACTAGACATAGGTAGGACATGTTGATGTAATAGCATCATGTTAGAGGACATAATTAGCCCTATAAAGATATGGCATACCGGAGCTCCTTGGGGACTTTGACCTAGTCTTGCTGAGGTTAGCGTGAGCGGTCAAGATGACAAGTTTACAATATCCCGATGAGTCCATTGCATGTGAGTTTCCATCAGTACCAGTCCCATGCATTGCAGGTAAGGGGTTGTGTTATATCATTGATTTAATAAATAAAGAGTATTAATGAGATGTCTGGATGCTTCCTCATCCTTGAACTTGAATTAGGAGCACAAGATAAATGACTATCCTATAGTACCACAACATCAGGGCAAGGGGTCTATGACAATATCCTGTAAAGAAACACCTGCATACCTATCACTGCTCCTGCTGAGATCAGCTAACTCAGCATTTACCAGGGACCAAACCCAGCGATCTTCCTTTATCAATCAGCTTCTCAACGGATTAACTTGCTGAGACATCGACAAGTCCATTCGTTTTTTTGAATTCAATGTGTT
Organism: Heptranchias perlo; assembly: GCF_035084215.1. Lineage (NCBI taxonomy): Eukaryota > Metazoa > Chordata > Chondrichthyes > Hexanchiformes > Hexanchidae > Heptranchias > Heptranchias perlo. The sequence goes on from NC_090338.1 coordinate 66,931,658, forward strand.
TTTAGAGCTGGGAAATGGAAGACCTTTCCATTTCAAGCACCCAGTTTCAAGTGCTCCCAGGTGAGGTGGAGCACAGTTCCATGCTCCTCCTACTGTTGTGCACTGTTGCACCTCAGCCCCAACCTTAGAAGAGGATCAACATTTTGTACCACTGCACTTTTTTTCCATTTCCCATGCCAGGCCACACCGTGTGGCTTTTGAATGAGTTTGATCATTTTAGTGCCAATTTGCTGTTTTTAATAATAAGTGTAATAATATGTACTAATCACAGTAAGGGTTGGATTGATGCCAACAGTAATGTATTACATTCAAACGGCCAATGTGTTGTATTGCTGCTTCACACTGGACAATCTAGGCATATGTTTTTACAATACAACCAGCACATTTTGGTTGGGTGCATTCCCAAAATAATATCCTGCTGCAGAACCAGCAAACATGGCTATAATTATGTATTTTGGAGTTAGAGAACATTACATATGAGCCCAACTGGCTACAAAATAGATTAGCAATAAAAATTGAAGGAAAACACTTGCAAAGCCTCTGAATCCCATCTTGGCCCTTATCTTTGGAGGGATTTAATAGACTGTCCAAATACATAAGGCATGCTTTTTCCTTTTATTTTGTAACTAAGGTTTATATTGAACATCAGAACGCAGACATATATTCCACAGAACAATTTAGGCATGCCAGATAATTAATCAATGAAATGGATACAAGAATGGAAAGAACTTGTGTGACCGTAGAAACAAATTATGTATCCAGGCATATGTTGGAAATAAGAACTTAAAAAAGTATGCAAAGAGAAAAAGCTGTTGGCACATCACATTCATTCCTTCCAACAGTCTGCAATATCATGGATTCTACCCAATTTATATAACCCTCTCTAAGGGAGGTGGCTAACCATACATAAAGCTTCCAAGAAGATAAAGCTCTAAAAATGGCAGTTTTACAAAACTCCAGATCAATCTACATTACATTGTATGACCATAAAGAGTACTTGCATATTTATAGAGCCTTTTACGTTGAAACATCTGAAAGCACCAACAAATTACTTTTTGAATTGCAGTCACTGTTGTCATGTAGGCAACCTTGGCAGCCATTCTATGACAGCAGTGTCCCAACGACTAGCTTAATCCATTCTTGGTTGAGACAGGAATGTTGGCAAGAACAACTTTCTTTCCTTTGAATGGTGCAATGGGATCTCTAATGTCTACTAGAAGAAGCTTACAAGTCCTTGTAGCTGAAGGGTGATACATCCGACAATACAGCACTCTCTCAATACTGCATTGGAGTGTTAGCCTACATTAGCAACTTAAGTCACTGGGCTCAAATCTACAACCTCTGACCCAGAACCAAGAGCACTACCAACTGAGCCAAGCTGACACAACCATGCCCAGTGGAATTCAACAGACACCACATCTGTTGTCTCAGATGTACATGAGCCATTCTGTTTCATAGAGGGGACATAGACATAAGACTAAATGTGAACAATTTAGGACAAAAGCAGAAGAAACATTATACACAGAGGGTTGTGAGGCTGTAGAATGGACTACTGGAGATAATAATTGAAACATAGACCACGTTAACCAAAGGTATTGAGAGATATGGGGCTAAGGCGGGTACATGGAGTCAGGTCACAGATCAGCCATGTTCTCATTGAATGGTGGAACAGGCTCGAGAGGCTAAATTGCCTACTTCTGTTCCTATGTTCCTATGTTAACATTTAAGATTAGGTTAAATAGGTAGTTGTAAGAAAGGGGAATAAAGGGGAAAGGGAACAAGATGGGCACGTGGGGTTAGGACTACTGATGATGTGGAGGACGAGCACCAACATGGACTGGTTGAGCTGAAAGGCCTGTTCTCATGTTGTAATTTCGATGTAATCCTACATAACCAGGAGTGATGACTTTACTGGACTGGGTATAGCACTGATGGCACTTGGTTAAAAAAAATACTGTTACTGATTAAAGTTGTTATTTTGCCCCTGTGGTGGTGGTTCATAAGTATGTAAACCTTCACCTAGTGGGTTCTGTTCGGTGCCACCATGTTCACTGGACTCTGTTGCCATGGCAGTGCCTGATCAGTTGTGTTCTGTTGTTTTCTTCCCCCTACTTTTTAGTGCGCTGGCTTATTACTGGACCTCCTCTCCCTTTCCTCAGAAAGCCTGTAATTCCATCCTGGCGAGGATATATATTTTGTGGCACTTTCTGTTCTGATCTGACTTGACATTTTCTCTTCTTCCAAACTGCCAGAGCTCAAGTTACTTGAAGGAGATTTAACACCATTCATAACATTTTTAGCAGATTTTCACTGGTTTTATGCCAGTAATGCTCACAAGCACGTGTTTGGCAAAGTCAGTTCCCCCACCTCATTATACTGTTCTTTTATATGGCTTCTAAAGGCAGCTGTAGGGATATTGCAGTCTATCAGTGTATGCACTTATCTAGCTGCTGGTCTCTTAGAGTTGTGATAAATCTCCCTTTTGGTGTGGGTCATCTCAAGCTTTGGCCACCAATTCTGCTGGTGTGTGTGATTAGTGTCGAGATTGGTAAAGAATTAAACTGGGAATTGTGGAGTCAGCTGGAATGATTCAGTGATCCGGAATGATTCAGTGATCCGGAATGATTCAGTGATCCAGTACTCCCGGTGGGGAGCAATGCTCATAGAAAGCCCATCTCAACAACAACAACTTGCATTTATATTTAACGTAGTAAAATGTCCCCACGCACTTCACAGGAGCATAATCAGACGAAAAAATTGACACCGAGTCAAAGCAGGAGACTTTAGGACAGGTGACCATAAGTTTGGTCAAAGAGGTACGTTTTAAGGAGTATCTTAAAGGAGGAGAGAGAGGCGGAGAGGGTTAGGGAGGGAATTGCAGAGATTAGAGCCTAGGCAGCTGAAGGTACGGCCGCCATTGGTGAGGCGAAGGAAGTCGGGCTGCACAAGAGGCCAGAATTGGAGGAACGCAGAGATCTCGGAGGGTTGTAGGGTTGGAGGCGACATGAGGAAAAAAAAAAATTACGCAGCGAGTTGTTATGATCAGGAATGCACTGCCTGAAAGGGTGGCGGAAGCAGATTCAACACTAACTTTCAAAAGGGAATTGGGTAAGTACTTGAAGGGGAAAAATTTGTAGGGCTATGGGGAAAGAGCAGGGGAGTGGGACTAATTGTATAGCTCTTTCAAAGAGCCATCACGGGCACGATGGGCCGAATGATCATCTTCTGCGCTGTATCATTCTATGATTCTGTACTGGTTTTAACAATGCAATCAATCACTCTATGATTCTTCCCCCCGACGGACCTCACTGGATTTCTGGATGCCTGGGACACACAAACATCCTTGGCGCCCAGCGTTGCTAAGAGTGCAATTGAGAGAAATATGTTGAATGACATATTCCCTACATCGACATAATATTTTAATGTGCCCACGCTTTTTTAACTCCTGGCCAACTCAATCATGCTTGATCCTGTGCTCACCCAATGTCCACACATTTACTTACAGCAGGGATCACTGGTTAGCGATCAAGAACTGGGACCCTGGCAAGTTTCCCCTCCCTAACCCAGGATGCTGAAACCAATTGCTGGGCCCCTATTGCCACTCCAGCTGAGATCAACCAACTCAACACAGATCAAAAATGTGATTTATGCAACCCCAATCCACACTTCTCTCACTTGCAGATTCAACATTTCCAATGGCTTTTCTTGCTACCCTCCCGAGCTTGCTCTACGTAAACTCCAACTCATCCAGAACTCTGCTGTTGGCACCTGTCCCTCACAAAATCCAGCTCACTTATCACTTGATCCGTGTAGAGCCAATGTCTCCTCTTCACCCTGTGTATTCATTTCAAAATTCTTGTTTTGAAATCCTTGTTTTCGTCTTCAAATCCTTTGAAACATTCCCCAGCCCCATATCCCTGCTCGTACCCTCCACTCTTCCAAATGTGGTCTACTGCATGTCCCCCTCTTCCCCATGCTCTGGAATTCCCTCCCTGAACTCTTTCATCTTGCTACATCACTCCCAGCCTTGAAAAACCTCCTTAAAACTTATCTATTCAACAGTACTTTCAGCCACCTCCCCGGCCCCTCCTACTTCTCCTGCTCAGGTCTGCTCGCCAACCGTGAAATACCTTGGGATGATTTGATATGTTATCAGCTTAGCTCAGTTGGAAGTACTGCCATCTCTGAGTCAGAAGGTTGTGTGTTCAAGCCCTGCTCTTGAACTTTAGCTCACTATTGTAGGCTGACACTTCAGTGCTGCACTGTCAAAGGTGAGAGGTTAAACCATAACTTGGTCTGCCTGCCAGGAGTTTGTGAAGGATCCCAAGGCACAATTTGAAAAAAGAGAGTAGAGTTCTGCCAATGCCCTAGCCAACATTCCTTCTTCAACAAAAACAAATTAGTTGGTCCTTCATCTCATTGCTGTTTGTGGGACCTTGCTGTGCATGAATTGGCTGCTGTGTTTCCCTACAACACAACTGTGACTACAATTCAGAAGTATTTTCTTGGCTGTAATAGTGCTTTGGGGCAACTTGAGGATTTGAAAGGTGCTATATAAATGCAAGTTGTATTATTGTAGAAGGAGAAGAAAAAGTTGGTGAAATTTCTCTTGGGCTATAGTGTAAAATGGGCGGAAGTGAATCGGCAGCTTCAGTGGAAGAGAAAATCGGGCGGAGTATAAAACGTGCTCCTGACCCGCAATCGCCTGTTTTCCGGTACCGCCCGAGGCGAATTTCACCTCCAGAATCTCTTCAAGATGCCAACAGTCTTACTTATTGTCTTTGCGGATTGGTGCATGTTTTACCCAATGTGGCTGTGAAAGAAATATTCAGATATTAAAAATATAATGGACCGACCAAACTAATATGCCTTCAATTTACATCGGCCTTGTGCTACAAAATTATATGAGCAAAACATCAATTTTATGTTACAAAAACCCACTGGTGAAGGAATCTGAAGCTCTTCTTGAATAATTAGAAATTAACGGTATCTGAGGGAATTACTGACTGGCTTCATTTTGCTAAACTCATTAACAAGACACTAATGAGCTGCGGAGCCGTTACCTTGGAGATCTGCTCTCATGTAAGCTCTTGTTTCATGTTCCTCGTGTCATATGTTAATTCACTGGTCAGCAAGGCATCTGAATGCGACCGGCACAGACTCATTGAAGTTTTAATTAAATTTGGGCTAGATTTGTGTTCCTTTGCAATCTGAAAGAGGAGGATGCCCTGAGGTATTTACCAAAATGTGTCCAATATTTCAAAAATTTAATACTGCTAGTTACAAGAAAGCCATCCAGTATTGAAAGGACGAGAGCATGGAAATGATATCATTAAGGGCACATGGCAAATGATCAAGTTCTAACTAACAGCTGATGCTCAGATCAGTGAAATGCAAAGTACGCAATTCTGGGCTGGTAAACAGGAAATTGTGAATTTGTGACTTTCATTTTTTGTAAAAATATTTTGGAAATATTCATTTTTTTATTTAATGAGGGACATCAAATCAGATACGGTAGGATCTAATATAGCTAGGTCAAATCCACATAAAATACTTGAAAAAAGCTTGGCAGTCTGTACTTCCTATTCTCCTTCCATTTGGTCCCACGCAACTATTTTCTGGAGGCTTCTTCTTTTTGTGCATCTAGTTCACATGCTTAGTCTAAGGTAACAGATGCTCTTTTGAAGTTGCTTCAGAGACCTGAAGAGACCATCCTAGCAAATCCAGTTCAGCTGTTGTTACTTGCTAACACTTGTGTATCCTCTCAGCAACTTCAAATGTATCTCCATATCCTCTCTATATTAAGATAGGGTAAATTGGTATACTGAAATTCACTCATTTTGTGTGTAAGAAGTAGCTATTTCAATTTCTATATCCAAATATGTCTATACATAGAATCATAGAATGCTTACAGCACAGAAGGAGGCTATTCGGCCCATTGAGCCCATGCTGGCTCATTGTAAGAGCAATCCAGTTAGTCCCATTCCCCTGCCCTTTCCCCGTAGCCCTGCAAATTTTTTCCCTTCAAATGTGTATCCAATTCCTTTTTGAAAGCCTATGATTGAATCTGCTTCCACCACCCTTTCAGGCAGCGCATTCCAGATCATATTATTCATTTCTTTGCCTGCGAATGACCACTTTTAAATTTATCTCCATGTGTGTCCTTCATCACCATATTAAGAGGGGCTAATTTGACAATGAAATTCATTCATTTTTTGTGTAACAGGTAGCTCCTTCAAGTTTTATATGCATATATATCCATGTGATTGGAAATTCATTCATTTCCCTGTGCAAGAATTATAGCCTAGAAATGACATTACTTGTAGAACAATGTTTGAACGCATAATGCATTCATTTTAGATTTCTTACTTCAATATTTTAACAGCGCCATTAATCCGTTGGAAATAAATTTTGTCCATAAACATAGCGCTTTGCTTTAAAATTCTAATTCATACATGTCTGTTATATTCATATCTGTGCTTTGCTGTTACTTTGTCGTAATATTGTGACCTTACCTTGATGATCTTTTTTATGTCATGAAACTTCTTCCACGTCATTACACATCAGACTCAAAGATCCCTTGTTCTTTGTGGGTTACTGCTTTCTTTGTCTCTATTTACAATAGTTGCCTGCCTTGCAGCACCAAAAAATTTCAGCCTTTTTTCAATACTGTAATGCCATGCAGAATGAACTGCTAGGCTGAAACAGCTACAGCTAGCTGAGAAATGGGGGTAGATTCCCCTGAGCTGGAAGTCCCAGGGATTGCAGGTTGTGTAATCGCAGGCTGTGGGCCCACGACTTCCTGGCTTCCACTCGCTGCGAGCATCACTCCCGTTGGGAGTGCTGAATCTCAGAATTACCCCAATGGAGTCCTAGAATAGAGCCATCTTGCAATTACCTCCAATTATGCTTGTGTGGAGCATAAATACTGGCATAGACCAGTTGGGCCGAATGGCCTGTTTCTGTGCTGTAGACTCTATATAATTCTGTGTCTATGAACCTGTACCTATATATACGTATGTATATTTCGCAGCAGTCACTTGGGAACAGTGATAGAATCAGCAAGCAATGACTGAGCCAATAAAGCCTCTTGTAAATACAGTGTGCAATTGGAACAAAGCCTGATTTTTCCTTTGAATGACTGAATGAACCAGAGAGATAAATAATTAAGTTCAATCCATCAAGTCAAGCTATCAAACTTTCAGATTTACTGCCAGAATAACCAAGATACTTTCGACTTTTAAACATGTCTTTGCCTTATGTGCTGCGGGTCGGTTGTTCTTACGTTGCCCCAGAAATGTCCCTGAGCATCTGAGAGCAACCAGAGTGGAAATACTTTGAAAACAATTCTGTTCCTGTTCTCTCTATATTTTTTTCCCTTCAAGGGTGGCAGATTTGGGGGCACTTTCTGCCCGGGCGTACATCTGGCGTTGCGGATCGGCCGCCCGTTATTGAAACTGCCCGATTTTCATTTCCATTCATCTGTATAACGGGCGGCTGATTCACAATACCAGTTTTACGCCTGGGCAGCAAGTGGAAAATCTAACCCTTGGCTTCCCAATCTTCTTCATTTTGCTCCCTCCACCTTACTCAACAATCCAGTTCCGATGGAACATAATTGCATGGTTTAATTTGCTACTTTAAGAATCTTCTCACTCCCCTGCATGTCAAGTCCAAAGAACAAGAAAAACATGATGCAGGACATGGAATTAAAATCCAGTTTTATTTTATTCACAGAATAGAATCATATAGAACAGAAGGAGGCCATTCAGCCCATCGAGCCTGTGCCGACTCTCTGAAAGAGCTACCAATTAGTTCCACTCCCCTGCATTTCCCCCATAGCCCTGCAAAGTTTTTCTTTTTAAAGTTGAGATCCAAACTTTGAAAGTTACTATTGAATCTGCTTCCACCACCCTTTCAGGCAGTGCATTCCAGATCATAACAACTCGTTGCGTAAAACAAATTCTCCTCATCTGCCCCCTGGCTTTTTTGCCAATTATTTTAAATCTGTTTAATTTTAAAATAGCTCTATATTTTTAACTATTCTGGATATTTATCTTCCTCTTCTCTTCTTTTCTGTCTGAAGATATTGAAACTGCTTTTCAGGTGTCAGCAGGTCTCCATACCTCACCCGAATGGTCATGCTTCATGGATCAGCCTAGACAATATGGCATAGGTTTTCCACTCATAGCACCAATGGTAACCATTAAGATGAATGGCCTATTGGCAGCGTATGATTGGAAACCCTAGGCCATGCTGCCAGTAGGGTATTTGGTATCCCAGCTAAACCCAATCTTGTTCGTACCCGATATCTACTCTCCAGCAGGGGTCGCTGGTTAGGGATCAGCAGGGAGAGCCTTGGGTGATTTTTCTCCTCTCTATCCCAGGGACACTGAGGTGCCCCAACTGTTGTCCTAGTTAGGGGGAATGGGGAGCAAACTTCTAAATGTCTCAGAACCAATTACTCTGATTTTGTTGTGGGTCTTTGTCCGGGAGATGTATATGTAGGTAAGATTTTTTAAAAAGTTCTTGAGATGTGGGCTACGTCCCTAATTGCCTTGAGGGTATACCACATAGTGCTGGACTGGAGTTCCATGTAGGCCTGACCAGTGGGGGGTGGTAGGTTCCCTTCTCTGAAGGACATTTGTGAAACAGTTTGGGTTACAACAATCAGCAGCTTCATGGTCATTTATCTGGTGCTCACCCACAAATTTTTATGGAAATATTAAGAGAAAGAGAGAGGCTAAGGGAAATGTGGGCCCATTAAAGATAGACTCGGTGATACAATAAGGAAATGGCAGATTTGTTAAATGAATACGTTGCATCCATCTTCACAAGAGGATAAAATACCAGCAGTACAAGGGAAACTAAAAATAAATCAAGGGGAAGAACTTAGTGGATTTAATATAAGTGAAAAAATAATAAAGGAGAAAATAGTGACACTTAAGATAGACAAATCTCCAGGACCTGATGGTTTCCACCCCAGAGTATTAAAAGAAGTAGGTGAGGAAAATATGGATGTGTTAGTAATAATCTTCCAAAACTCTCTTAATTTGAGAATTGTGCTATTGGATTGGAAAATTTCAAATGTCTCTCCATTATTTAAGAAGGGTGGGAGAGGGAAACCAGGTAATTACAGATCTGTCTGTCTAATGGTCAGTTGTGGGGAAAGTACTAGAATCTGTCATTAGTGACAGAATGACTAAGCACTTGCACAAATTTGGGTTGATCGGAGTCAGCATAGATTTCTGAAGGTAACTCATGTCTAACTAATTTAACTGAATTTTTTGAGGAGGTCACTATTCTAGTCTATGAATGTTATCCATATGGACTTTCAGAAGGCACTCGATAAAGTTCTGCACAAGAGATTATTAGCAAAGATGAAAGCGCACAGACCTGGAGGTAACCTTATGACATGGGTTGAAAATTAGTTTTGAGGCAGGAGTCAGAAAGTGAGGATAAAGGTTACTTACTGTAATTGGTGGGATGTGACTATTGTGGGGTGTTCCCCAGGGATCTGTTCAGGGGAATCAACTTTTCACCATATATATTAATGACTTGGATGAAGGAATAGAGAGTTGTATATCCAAGTTTGTGGATAGGAGGCATAGTAAGTAGTGCAGATGGGAGCAGGAAGTTGCAAAGAGACATAGACAGATTAAGTGAGTGGGCAAAACTATGGCAAATGGAGTTCAATGTGGGGAAGTGTGAGGTCATCCACTTTGGATCCAAGAAAGATAAATAGGAATATTTTCTAAATGGTGAGAAACTAGGGACTGTAGAGGAGCAAAGAGATTTGGGGGGTGATTTTAACACCCAAGAACGGGTGGGTTGAGGGCGGGTGGGAGTTGAAAATAGTTGTTTTTTTGGGTCGCAACCGCAAAATTTTCGGACTTTGCATTCCCAGTGGGAGGCCTGTACTTTTACGCGCCCACATTAAACCCGGAAGTGAAGCCGGGTTGCGGTCGCGACCCAAAAAACAACTATTTTCAACTCCCACCCGCCCTCAACCCACCCGTTCCTGGGGGTTAAAATCACCCCCTTGGAGTCCAAGTACACAAATCATTAAAAGCCAGTACACAGGTACAAAAAGAAATCAAAATGGAATGTTGGCTTTTATCTCAACTGGGCTGGAATACAAAGGGGAGGAAGTGATGCTTCAGACATACAGAGCCTTTATCAGATCCCATCTGGAGTTCTGTGTTCAGTTCTGGACACTGCATCCCAGGAATGATCTATTGGCCTCGGAGGGGGTGCAGCACCGATTCACCAGAATGATACTGGGGCTAAAAGTATTAAATTATGAGGACAGGTTGCATAAACTTGGCTTATATTTCCTTGACAATAGAAGAGTGAGGGGCGATCTAATCGAGGTGTGTAAAATGATAAAAGGATTTGATAGGATCGTTAAAGAAAAAAATATTTCTTCTGGTTGGGGAATCCAGAACAAGGGGCATAATCTTAAAATTCAGGAGTGAAATCAGGGAGCATTTTTCACACAAAGAGTAGCAGAAACCTGGAACTCTCTCCCCAAAAAGACTGTGGATACTGGGTCAATTGAAACTTTCAAGACTGAGATCAGTAGATTTTTGTTGGGTAAGGGTATCAAGGATATGGAGCAATGGCAGGTAAATGGGGTTGAGGTACAGATCAGCCATGATCTGATTGAATGGCAGAACAGCCTCGAGGAGCTGAATGGCCTACTTTTGTTCCTATGTTCTTATAAATTCTTGTAAAACTCAGTTCTTGCTATGGTGGGATTCTGAATGCACAATCTCTGGATTGCTAGTCCAATGTCGTAATCACTAGTCCACCATACCAGGCAAACTATTTAGGTAATATGGGGGTCATGTGAACTGAAACAGGTAGAATTTTTTAACTCACATTTCTGCTTAATATTAGAGTTGATTGTTCGTTGACTTTATCTTGAAAGTTATTGAAACTGCATTGTCTACAAATCTATCCCGCACAGCTCTCAGATTTTGCAGTTATAAATATATTTGCAGTAAGGCTCCGAATAAAGACCTTTTTTTTACAGGTCACAATTTTATGGCCATGCGCATGAGGCTGTGTCATCAATGTTAGGTTACAGTGAGATAAATCAGAGCATTGAAGTGACACTAAAACCACACGAGTGATCTACAGAGAATCATTTACTGGAGTCTTTGATTTGCTGGACGACCCCAGGTTTTCTTCCTACAAAGAGAAAAAGGTATAGCTCAGGTGGTTTTTCATTGGAAGTGAGAGTTTATCTTTAACCCAGGATTGAGATATATTGGAACACTGCAGAGTTTATTTGTGGATAAAATAAATGAACCGACTCTGTTGGTTATTTGACCCTAAAGGTTTTGCCCGAAATGTGAGTAGTTTTCTTTCTGATTCTAGTTCTTACATTGATGTTATTTCAATGATTTAAATCTTTGCAGTTTTATTGTCACCACTGAAATTGGCCAATAATAAAAGATACTTTTTAAAAAAAACGAAAAATGATTCGATCGCAAAACATTGGGAATTGTCTCTCCAGAGGAACAAATGGCCATGGTTGGGTAAGTAGAGAATCATTTACTGCAGTCTTTGAACAAAGCTAAGTTAGAAGGATACAAAACCTTCTGTGCAGTTTCTCCCATTTTTTTATCCAGCTCACTCAGTTTCTTTTAAACAGCGGCCTATTAAAAGGACTACTTTCAGTGGGAGTGGATGGTGCGTTGGGTTACATATTGGCTTTTCACCTCTAAGACCTGGGTTTACATCCCACCCTGACTGGCAGGTTTCCTTTCACTGCTGACTTGTTCAGGATACTATGTGAAACGAGATTTGAGAGCTTTGAGGTGTGTGGACTCCAGAACACAAAACTGGGACTGCGGGGGAGAATGTCTGCAACTGGGGGAGAAATTACACATCCCCAATCCATCATTCACCACTCATTAAAATTAATTGCCATAAATTAAAGGTGCACAATTTCTCAATATGCAAAATATCTCCCCTTAAATTGGCAATCTCACTCAGACAGCCCATAACACGACTGAAGTGGGAAATAGAAAATTGTCACACTTGTCACACTAGCTGTCACACTAAGGAGGATGGGGCAGAGTCAAGGGAACTTCACGCTGTATCTAAAGGTGTTATAACTGAACTGGAAGTGCTTGATTTTAACCCTGGGTGCCTGAAACAGGAGAATGTCCCATCCACCAACATTGACATCTCTAGGTAAGCACAAAATTCACACAAAAAGGACATTTTCTACATCCCTAGCAAGCTTCCCAAATAAATGAAACACTAATTTCTTATAAAGTTTTGGGTTGACGTGGCTGAAAAAATATTTCTAGATTTGCAACAGGTATACTTATTGGATTAGTCAAAAATATTAGCCATTGTGTACGAAAGGTTAAACTAAGTTCGAGAAAGATGCAGCGTTACCATCACAGGAAACTTTCAGGTTTAATGAAGGAACTAGATTGTGTTTATGTGGACCAATTACTTCAACTGGATAGGTTAGGGAGGACTGGAGGTAACTCTTACAAGTTATGTGAGGACAGAACCAGGTTAGATGTTAGGCAGTTCTTCTTTTCCCAGAGAGTAGTGGGCCTCTGGAACAGGCTGCCGGCTCATGCGGTGGACGCTGATTCGCTGAATTCCTTCAAGCGAGAGCTGGACCTGTTTCTGGCTGGGGTGGAGATCACCTTGTACAAGAGGTAGGTATCCTGTAATATAAATCAGGGTCAACGTGGTCTCATGGACTAGCTTCGATCGCACAAAGGGATCAGAGAGGAATTTTCCAGGTTTTTTCCCCCCTAAATTTGCCTAATATCTGTTTTTTTAACTCTCCCAGAAGATGACTTGTCTCTGGGTGGGTGGGGAGTTTCTGTATCGTGATGTACAGGGCATCACAACGACATGGGACAGGCTAGATAGACCAGTGGGTCTTTTCCTGTCCGTCATCTTCATATGTTCGTATGTTTGTATTTTCGTAAGATTCAATGATAATTCATGGCTTTCAAAAGGGAACTGGATAAGTGCTTGAAAGGAAAAAGATTTGGAGGGCTACGAGGAAAGGGCGGGGGAGTGATACTAGCTGGATTGCTCTCGCATAGAACTGGCCGGGACTCAATGGGCCGAATGGCCTCCTTCTGTGCTGTAACCTTTCTATGATTGTATGATCCTATAACAGTATAATTATGCAAATAGAGATATAGTCATTAACCCAGGAATGGTACCACTTCAACTGCCCATGTTTATTCAGCTATCTTATATAATGAGGCACACTAGCTCTCTATCCTAGTTCCCCTGATGATGTCATCAGCACTCCCTGTTAAAACTATCATATTCCCTTCCAGAAATCAATAGATATAGATACAGAGACACATAGGATGTTAAAGTTTATTCTAATTCCTTGTAACGGTGACGCTCCCGTTTTTAGAAGATCACTAGGTAAGTACAGGTGAGGAAGGCCATTATGCCCAAATTAGTCCATCTGTCCAGAAAGAAAAACCTACAGTCTTCCCAGCACAATATCCAACTGGATCTTGAATGACTCCAAGGTTTCTGCTTCCACTACTCCATCAGGAAGTCCATTCTAAGTTACTGATCACGCATTGTACAAAGAAATATTTCCTGATATCAGTCCTAAATTTTCCTTTCACCAGTGTGAACCTGTGCCTCCTTGTTCTACTCTCACAGGTTACCTTGCAGCAATATTCCTGATTTACCTTTGCTATATTGCATGCCTTCTGTTAGGTCTCCTTTCGATTATCTCTTTCAAAGCTAAAGAGCCCCAGTTTCTCCTGTGTTCCCTCGTAGTTCAGTCCTTTAACTTTAGGGATCCGCCTCGTGGCTTTTTCTTAGCACCACCTCCAGGACTTGAATGTTTCCCTTGTGTCTCAGTAATCAAAATTGGACACAGTACTCAAGATTCGATCTGACCCAGGATATGAGTTGATATGAGCATGATTTATACTCTCCTGAATTAGCAACATCCTTTGTGTATATAAAATGTAACAGAATTAGACTTTTGCAAACACTAACTTACAGACAGTACCTCACTGAAATAACAAAATGGAACTCAAGAGTAACACAATGATTCCCCTGATACGACACACGGATTATTGCCTCCCGATCACCTCTGGTCTCAGCAGATTTGCTGCTCTATGTGCCTATAACCTGAGCTGGGATCCAGCACTGTTCCCTGACCTTTTAAAGCAAGGGGATAGTTTAAAATATGCATGGCTGTCTCAGCATCGTACACTAAGCGAAAGGACTGCCTCGAAACTGTAAACCCATTCTCCACCACTCCATGGTGTTGGATTGGGATTGAGAATGGTTTTTCAGCAAGACAATGCCTAGGTTTGTCACCCTTTCTGAGTAACATTGGTCTTTGACTTTCTATGATCTCAAGACTAATGGAAATGAGGGAGGCAGCTGTGGAAAACATCAAATAATACAGTGATACACATTACATACAAACTCATTGTTGATTTCTTCATTTATGAGTTTCATTTTTGCTTTTGGGCGGCATTTCTGTTATTGCCGTGCATTGGCTGTTGCATTGGGACTTCAATAAAATATGAATAAATAAATGATTTTGCAGAATGAGAATATGGCCTACCATATTTTCACATTAATTTATAACAGTACCAAAACGTCATCTAGTTCTGTTGGCAGCAGTTGCCAAGAGGGCAGGAAGCAAACTAACTGATAAAATTATAGGTGGATGCTGTATGTTTCCTGTTTTCTTTCTCCTCCATTTATACTGTGCCAAAAGCCAGCCTGAACTGGCTGTAGAATAAAGTGAGTGTTGAGTTCAGGCCTGCAATCATGCTTGAAAATCAGCTTTTGCTTTTCTAGGCAGATTTAAAAATACACATGTCCTGTGAGTGACATCTGTTATTCTTTTTAAAAGCAAACAAGTTATTAATTAGGATAGAAATCTCCACAAAACTATGATTGTTATTTTATAGGGTGGTATGATCTACACATTGTTCAGTGACATACAATGTTAAAGCTCTCAAACTCCTCTAACCTCTTAAGTATTGAATGACCTCTGTGTTGGACTGGTGCCCGTCACAGTAAGATTTGAATTATCCATTTTCCAGTTAAAGGGAATGAAAGTATATTTTATACTAGTCTATATCTCATTGCATCAGATGCATTGGCTGCATTTCAGAAAGTGGTGTAAAGATAAAATCATGCTCTCTTTTCTCCCCCTCTTCCTTTTTACATCTCCCAGCCCTTCCTTCGTAGTTTTCCTGATTTGTGTTGAGCCTAAATAAAGCCCGATTATTACAGACTTCCTTCACCATCGAAACCTGCAGTAAACAGAGAATTACAGAAACATGAAGGAAAGTTTGTGGGAAGATTAACATGCCACAGGGGACTAGGTACAGATTGTATTTCTGTTAACTCAATATAACTCACATCAGCCACTGAGAAAGAATAGTCTGTATCTGTCAGAGTGAATAATAATCGCTGGTTTGACAAGCAGTGCAGGTTCTAATAATTAACAGGGAAACCTCAAATTTCACCAAGCCAAACTGAGCAAAGTTAGGCAGCAATGTACTCGAAGGCCTGTTATATATTGGCGGGGGGGGGGGGGGGTACAACTGTATCAGTGGTTATTTTAACTTAGTTTGGAGTCAATTCCTGGCATATTAAGAACATGACAGAGTGAGGTGGGAACGGAGTGAGATTAAGGAACAGAGTGAGAGTATGGACTTCTAAAATGGGAATTTGGTGAGAGTGGGAATTAGGTGAAGGGGGGAGGGAGGTGCTATGTAGACTGGCTGATATCACATGCAAGTAATATAAATTTTTTAAGTAGAACATACTAACTAAACCTAAAACTGTTAGCACAGTGATGTGTCACCCCTGGAAGTTGTGGGAGTTTCAAGCAACAGGTGTCCATTTGGACAAACATGTCTGCTGGAAATGTCAACAGATCACATTGCTTGAGCTCAGAGTCACAGAACTTGAGAAGGAGATGGAGACAATCTTACACGTCAGGGAAGGAGAGCAGTTTTTGGAGCGGGCATTTGAGAGGATAGTCAAACCAATGAGAGATAGGAAGCAGGCAGTGGAGAAAGAAAGATGTGTCACTATCTGAGAGGCAGAGAAAAGGCAGTAAAGAAAAGTTAGAACAGAGCAACTTAGGCTCTCAAACAGAATTGAAGCTCCACCTTCCTGTGGTGAAAATGAAGAGTCTGAGTAGGGCCATCAAATATACATCAATGACACCAACAAACAAGGGGGGGAATTAGCAAAACAGCTAGAAATGTTGTAATGATAGGGGATAACAGCCTGTTATCACAGTCCATGTGGGAGCCAGTGATGTAGGTTAAGAAATGCTGGAAGTCCTGCAAAATTAATTTAGGAGATTATGAAACAACCTTAGGAACAGGACTTCACGGTGGTAATCTCAGGATTACTTCCTCAGCCATGTGCTAGAATAGGGAAAGCCAGGAAGATTAGGGAAATTAATGCATTAGGAAAAGGTATTCCACTTTGTTGGCACCAGTTCTGGGACTGATGGGAACTAGTCCTCAAGGATAGGTTACTACCGAATAGGGAGGGTGCTAATGTAATGGCAAGATTGCTAAACAGGGAAATGATGAGGTATTTAAATTAGGATGGGGGGGGGGGCTGCAAAAATAAAACCATCCAAGATCAACTGATGGTGATGGGAGAAATGGATGAGCATAATATTCATGCAGAAAACAATTTAGTAAAAGGAATATGGAGTAGAGGAATAAAATTAAATGGACTAAGTATAAAAGGGGAAAAGACTGAAGTAAAGGTATGGGGTAGCTTAGACAAAAATGCTTGAATTGCCAATGCTTAGGGTGCAGGAAATAAACTGGGGAAACTGGAAACAATTATTTTATAGGAAGATCTAGACTTAATAGCATTTACATAAACTTGGAGGCAAACTAGACAAGAATGGAAAATAAACATATCGGGATATAACAAATTTAGGAGGGATAGAAAATATAAGAATGGAAGTGGAGTGGCCACATTGGTAAAAGAAGGAATCCATTCTCTAGAGAGGGATGATGGTGACAAGAGTCAATATAGTTAGAACTCAAAGATAAAAAGGGCTTGTTACATTAGTGGGGTCGTATTACAGGTCTCCAAATTGTGGAGAAGAAATCTGTGGTTAGATTAGAGAGGTGAGTAGGAATAACAAAATTATTATTTTAGAAGATTTTAATTATCTACTTATCAATTGGGAAAGAGAGGGAGTACATGGAGAAAAGGGAATGGAATTCCTAAAATGGGTACAGGACCTTTCCTAAAGCATTATGTCAGTCGGCCTAGAGGGATGGAGGTATTGCTCGATCTGGTTACAAGTAATGAACTAGATCAGGTAGTTGAGCTAACTATGGGTGAGCACCTTGGAAGTAGTTACCACAATATGATAATGTTTAAGATAAAAGTAGAAAGGGAAAAAAATCAGTACAAAAATTAGGACACCAGATTGGATTAGGGTAGGTTTTAGAAAGATGAGCAGCGAGCTAGCTGAGGTGAGGTGGAAGGAGAAATTGGCACACAGGATTGTAGAGCAATAGTGGGGTACTTTTAAAAACAGATTGCAGACGTACACAAGTAGATTCCATTAAAAAAGAAGGCAATGACTAGTAGTTTTAGGATGCCATAGGTAAATAGAGGTTCGAACCAATTAAAATTGAAGAAGAGGACAATGATAATAATAATAATGAAAAAACTTAAGAAGATGAGAAAATAAGAGATAAAGAACAGGATAAGGAAAAACTAAGAGGAAGTATAAGGAAAAAACTTCAATAAACATCAAAAGGAACAGTGAATTATTTTACAAGTGTATCAGTAAAATGAGAATTGTTAAAAGCAAGCTGGACCCCCTGAGAGGAGAGGAATGTCAATTTGTAGACAATGATCGAAAATGGTATAAGTGTTTAAGAAGTGCTTTACATCGGTCTTTATGAAAAGGATATCGGAGTGGAGATGAACCCTGAAGTAGTTGAGAGTGGGATTAGCAATGTTATGACGATAAAACAAAAAATCCAGATAAGTTAATTAGTTAGATGAGGTAAATGCAGTGGATGTGCATTTTTATCTTTGAGTTCTAACTATATTGACTCTTGTCAACATCATCCCTCTCTAGAGCATGGATTCCTTCTTTTGCCAATGTAGGCTTTAGGAAGGCCTTTGGCAAGGAGATTACTAGAGAAAATTAAGCGGAATGGGATTAGGAGGAGGATAGCAAACTGGATTAGAAATTGGTCAGAAGGAAGAAAACAGAGTAGGAAACCTTGGGCCTCTCCTGCGGTGGGCTTTTCCCCCTCCCGCGATACACATAGCAGACTGCCGGGGACCATTCTCGGGCACCCCCTCGTTCCCGCCTGCCAACCTACACATCATTCCCACCGGATTCGGGCGGGAGTCAGGCCTGGGGTATGCTATCAAGGCTCAGGAGTTAAAATGGTTCGGGCTTCACGTGGGCGAGTCGGGGTGAGCCTGCTGCTCGACCTGCCAGCCCCACGCTGACCTCTCACCCTGCGTTAAAACTGGAGCTTGAGTGTAAGCAGGATATACCCTCAGTCAAGCCTGATCCATTCTCAGCTAATGCTTCCAGGGATCAGTGAAAAGTGACCAGGAATCCTGCTAGGTTTCTGCTCCCTCCCTACCACCACCCTAGCTGAGATCAGCACGGCCTATGATCAAATCTGGAGCTTCCCTGATCTGTGCGGAACAGTGCATTTTCCTACTGAGCACATGGGAGATGCCACACCTTTTAAACTTTCAGTACTGTGTTTAATTTCTTTTCTCTTTTATATTTAAACAGATGGAGCGAGGAAGGGAGTGTCAAGCTCCTCCAATTCTGGCCTCTTGTGCATCCCTGATTTTCATCGTTGCGCCATTGGTGTCTGTGCCTTGAGGTGCCTAGACCCTAAACTCTGGGATTGCCTCCCTAAACCTCTCCACCTCTCTCTCCTCCTTTAAGACGCTCCTTAAAACCTACTTCTTTGACCAAGCTTTTGGTCGCCTGTCCTAATATCTCCTTATGTGGCCCGGTATCAAATTTTGTTTGATAACGCTCCTGTGAAGACATGGCACTATTTTGAAGAAGAGCAGGGGAGTTCTCCCTGGTGTCCTGGCCAATATTTATATTTATTCCTCAACCAATATCACTGTAACAGGTTATCTGGTCATTATCTCCTTGCTGTTTGTGAGACCTTGCTGTGTGCAAAATGACTGCTATGTTTTCTACATTACAACAGTGACTACACTTCAAAAGTACTTTATTGGCTGTAAAGCGCTTTGGAACATCCTGAGGTCATAAAAGACACTATAGAAATGCAAGTTCTTTCTTTCTTAGGTCAAATAGTCAAACAGTGACAGCAATACTTTGCTGTGTCAACAGCTTTAAAAATAGGCAGGAAGGGAAGTTAGTTATAGGGATAAGTACAATCAGATATGATCAAATGCTGTGTAATTCCTGAGCTCAGTCCCCATGCAAGGATTAATCTTTTCTAGAATGAATCATTTAGGTTACAAAATTACATGGATGTTCTAGAGATTCATCTGGCTACCTTTTCAAAGGAGAGCGAACTTCTTTCGATTATGTGGGTGGGTTTGAGTCCATGGTAACAGTGACTGCAGATGGTCTGTGGAAGGAACACCTTGATGGGCTCAATGTCCTTTACTCTTGCCATGTGTTCTTATGTTCTTTTCATCATCACTCGCTCCATTATGTAACCAGATTTCATGCTGATAATCACTTTCCTTTAGAGTACAATATTACTTAAAACAAAAGGAGAAAAAAAACCCACAACATCCATAAAACAGAATCATCCTGACATATAAACACTTTGATGAAGTAAACCATGGGAATTCCGTAATATATACCTGAGAAATAACAAAATTAATCAAAAGCAATAGTCATACTGTGCATTCAAATCTCACAGCATATCAAAAATCACACTCTGTGCAAGTTGTTGTTGTTAATATTATTGTACAAACTCTTAATGAGTTCATTACAAACTCCTCTACTATTTTAACAGAGGCATTAACTCATTTATTTCAGTATCGTTAAGTGTAAATTCCAGGTTAATGATTCCAAGTGTGCCAAGATGCTGAAACTGACTTTTAGCAACTGAAACGGCTAAAATCTAGCCCCAGGCTGTAGGCCTATGCTGTTCCATAGCTTCTTCAACATACACACAGCACAAGGCTCCAACCTCACACAAGTCAATTTAATCACCACACGTAATGATGGTATTCCTCTGTAATTTTTTTTACAATGAGTCATATTGGTTAGTCATCATGATATGATAATATATTTAAATAACTCATGGGCTCAGCTGGAAGTTGTCTACTTGTCACTTAGTTGGTGATGCGTTCTGTGCTCAGGCCCATTATCGTAGTGTCACACTATAAGCCATATGAAGTCCTCTACTAAACTAACATTACAAATATTTTGTCAGTTGCACTGCTCATCTACCTTATAGCATCCCACAACTAATCTAGCTCTTTCCACAGCACTCTGTTCTTCAGCCCATTGTGAATCAGGGGTTACAGTATCGAGTAATTGTGTTGATCATTGAAAAGGATCTATTGCACGAAGGAAGATTTGTCTTAATTGACCATTTACTTGCCATAATAACGTCAAGTCACTATAAATGTTTAACAACAACTTGCATTTATATAGCACCTTTAATGTAGTAAAACATCCCAAGGCGCTTTATTATATTACGTGTAAAATAAATCAGTCTGTCGGTTTATAATTGGCCTCATTTCACTAGAGTATTCATCAGTCTAGCTTCTGGAAGAGAGAAGAAAGGGATGTGGGGATTCAGGGAGGCTATACTATCCAGTTCACATAATGAGGTTTCATTGTTATGGATCACACTATCGTAAGATTAAATATTGGCCAGGTAAACTCCTGATCGTAGCTCTGCTATGGGAGAGACCAATGACCTGGAACCCAAAGGAACATTTAGTGCAAACCTGAAATTTGTAACAACTACGATGTACAAACAGTATCACATTTTATCTTACTAGACATGCATAATATTGTTACAAAGTTCACTGATGTCAAATGTTATACTTAGGCACTTGTAAAAATACCACCATGACTTCATGTTGGACATTGATTCATTCAAGTTCTGGATCATGATTCAGAGTGTCACAGATTGAATGGCTTGTTTTGAAAGTACAATTGGTGACCAAGTTGTAGATTATTATGATCAAGATTTTTACTGGCCTGTAGTTGTTTGATCTCTTCTTGTGCATAGGCACAAAGATGTCTCTTTCCGCAAACTCAATAATCTTAGCACTCACTATCTTAAATGGTAGTTTGGCTGCAGTGTGGAGTACTGGTGTTTCATTGGGTAGCAGTGGATTACAGCAAATAAACTATGGCTACACAAGTACAAGTGCAGTTGTGTCGCAGGTGATTTATTTCTGTAATCCATTTCCTGATGTGCCTTTTGCTTATACAACTTGCCCTGGTGAATTTGTTCTGATTTTTGTTGATTATTTTCAAGAGCCCTGTCCTGCACAAAAAGTGTTGAGCGAACATTTTCTCATGTTTGTCAAACAGCTCATTTAAAAAATTCCAACTGCACTCCAAAAGCATCATTGCGTCGCTTGCATGTTACATCATGGTAATGAAAATGGCACCCTGTCCCTAGCAATCCCCCTCAGGTTTCTTCAAGAATTATCCGGCCAGGAAGTGATTTGGTTGATGCTGTTTTGCCTGAGGTCAGTGTTGTTGGAGGGCTCAGTCTGGGATTGCAATTCCACCAGTTTACAGTGGGAGAGCTCAATGAAACAGTGGGAGAGTTCTATGAAACAGTGGGAGAGCTCTATGAAACAGTGGGAGAGCTCTGTGAAATGAAGCCAGAGTGGAAAGTAGAGCGAAGCAAGCAGAATCAGAAAAGAATGACAGGGAAAAGGGAGGAATGAAAGGAAGAGGCAGGAATGAAAGGAAGAGGCAGAACTGGGGTTGCCAACCCTCCTGGATTGCCCTGGAGTCTCCAGGAATTAAAGACTAATCTCCTGGACACTGCTGCAAGCAACCAAGGAGAAAAATCATAGGGGCAATAGAAAACTTATGGTTTTAAAAATCTTTCTTTGAACACTTGTGTCTGGGGAAAAAAGCTGTTTGACTGACAGTCAAGAATCCTCCCAGAATCTTAACGAAGAGTCTATTTGCTTTCCAATTGGTGTGGAAGGGGAATGCACCGCAAGTATGAACATGTTGGCGACCAATGGCAGGAGGGTGGGGGTGGGGCAGTTGGAGGCAGGAGGTCATGTGATGACATCTCCAGGAGTATGTCCAACCAGAGTTGGCAACTCTGGCAGAACTGAAGATGAACTTATGCTTACAGCAAAACAATGAGCCAATAAATCAGGCAAAGAGCAACCAGCAAAAATGATAAAAGATCAGCAGGCATGCAGGAGCTGTCAGATGTGTGGTAGTATTGTAAATTAGTGGAGCTAGAGACCTGCATTGATTGGCAAATGCAACATGTGGCACAGAGAAGATGACTAAAGCTCAAACCACATGTAGCAAAATTAGCTATAATATATAGAGGTTATTGCCATGTATAAATTATATACTGAACTTAATGTCATGTATGAACTTTATAGTGAAATAAGAGAGACATTCCAGCGCTGGAGGCCTGCAGGGAAGAACCACAAGTCTAATCCCCAGTGTCCAGATTCTGACTTCAGTTTTTTATGAGGAATAAATTTCAGATGGAGTAGTAGTGACAAAATCCATGGAATAATTTAAGGTATAATTGGATGCTGTAATGGGGGGACACTAGGATCTCTCTGGATGGATGAATTATGAGGAGCCAGTTGGTCTTCCTCATTTGTAATTACCTTGTGAATGCATATATGAACTTCATGGATAGTTAATGCTATGTAGGAACTTTATAGAAAGTTAATGCTATGTAGGAACTTTATAGAAAGTTATGCCATGTAGGAACTTTATAGAAAGTTAATGCCATGTAGGAACTTTATAGAAAGTTATGCCATGTGGGAACTTTATAGAAAGTTAATGCCATGTAGGAACTTTATAGAAAGTTATGCCATGTGGGAACTTTATAGAAAGTTAATGCCATGTAGGAACTTTATAGAAAGTTAATGCCATGTGGGAACTTTATAGAAAGTTATGCCATGTAGGAACTTTATAGAACATTAATGCCATGTAGTAACTTTATACTGGTGTTAGCTGTGGCTCAGTTGGTATCAATCAGAACGTTGTGGATTTAATTCCCACTCCAGACAGTTGATCATAAAATCCAGACTACCACTTCAGTGCAGTACTAAGAGAGTAATTTCAAATTACATGGAAAACAGAATTCTACTTGAATATTTAGATAAAATCCTTTAAACCACGGCCAACTCTGCCCTCTTAGATAGATGTAAAAGATCCCATGGCTCTATTTCGAAGCAGGGGAGTTCTCCCTGGTGTCCTGGCCAATATTCATCCCTCAACCAACATCACTAAAAAACAGATTATCTGGTCAGTATCATATTGCTGTTCGTGGGACTTTGCTGTGCGCCAATTGGCTGTAAAGAGCTTGGGAGCCCCTGAGGTCATGATAGGTGCTATATGAATACAAATCTTTCTTTCTTTAAAACAAAGTTAATACCATGTACAAAATTTTTTTCCTGTTGTTTTACCAGGAAAAACACTTAATAACAAAATCAGTTAAGGTGAAAATGGCTTATTTTTGATCAAAAGTGTGACCCCAGGGTACTTGCATACCCAATATAATAAACCTTTGCTGCTTTCAGATACTTGGAGTTGGTGGAACTTCCTGCGTAATGTGAGTATAAAATGACAGTGAGTGCAATCTGTGTTTAATGTCCATCAGCTGAGGACTGTAACAGCTGGTAACTCCTTCCTGAGCATCGGGATACAGGTGAGTGCAATGACATCAAGTGGGTGGATGAGTGGCAGCAACAAAGTGTTCCTTAATTCTATAAATATGTTAAAAAATTTGAGACATGTCCATCATACTTTAGGTTGTTAAGTTTTTTAAAAAAAGAGGAAGAGTCATTTCATGCTGGTTTCTTCTGACCTGGCGCTAGGAATTTATAAGTCCCAGCAACAATTAATCTCCAGATGTTCCATAACAGAAATTAGATTTTGTACCTTAAATGGATAGACCACATTAACAGGATGATAATGCATTGAGACACGGTATAACATTTTTGCCTTTACTGTATTCTCCGACTGTTGTGAGCAATGCCAGGGGCGAGCAGATATTAATGAAGAAAATAAGATGACTCTCACTGAAGGAAATATTGTTTCTGGGTACACTGAGTTTGTTTTAAACACTTTACACAATATAATTTTCCTTCTATAGATACATCTGTGGAAAATGATATTGCAAAATTTGTTTTTAAATGTACAGACGTTTCTCTGACCTATATACAACATCAGTGCAGGTTGATGTCATTTTTAGTTTATTGTCTGACTGCAGTACCTAAAGACCATATTTCAAAGTGACTCTTTGATTATTTACTTCCTCTTTCTTTTATTATGTCTTGCGATTTATCATGGAGCTGCCCTGAAACCAATGGTAACTGAAAACAAACACACCTCTGACCTTCTCTTGAACCTGCTTCATTATACATACTGCGCTTCACTAAACCAATGTGCAACAAATAGGCTTTTTTAATGGATGTTAGGGCCGCAGATTGAAGTTACGGCACCTCTAAAGCAACGAAGGTAATTCTTTGTGAAACAACTCTTTTTTTTTAACTTGCGTTCAGGCTCATTTTGATTTCGCTTTTGCAGCACTCGTGCCTTTCTTCCAGTTTTCTTCCCGTTTGACTCACGGAGAATGGTTCCAAAGGCACTGGCGCGCCCTCAGGTAACTTGCCCAAGTGGCTGTTCTTCACGTGTGAGCCCAGACAGTGATTATCGGCGGATTGTTCGATCTTGGAGGGGAGCATCACCTCCAAACATCCTCCTACCTCACCAGATGTCTGCACATCTGCATGCATTCCAACCGCAATCACTGGACTTTAAAAAAATTCATTCTTGTGATGAAGGCGTCGCTGGCAAGGTCAACATTTATTGCCAATCTCTAGTAACCCTGAGAAGGTGATGGTGGGCCTTCTACTTGAACTGTTGCAGTCCATATGGTGAAGGTGCTCCCACAATGCTGTAGCAGTTTGATACAACTAGGCCACTTCAGAGGGCAGTTAAGAGTTAATTATGTTGGCTAGGGCTTGAGCCACATTTCGGCTAGATCGGATAAGGACGGTAGGTTTTCTTCCCTAAAGCACATTAGTGAACGAGTTACGACAATCCGACAGCTTCATGGCCACTTTAATTGATAGCAGCATTTTATTTCCAGGTTTTTTTAAAAACTGAGATTCAAATTCTCAAACTGCTATGATGGGATTTGAACTCTCATTCTCTGGATTATTAGTCCAGGCTTACTGGAGCACTAGGCCGGTAACATAACCACTACATTACCGCGCCCCTAATCAAGAGCAGGAAACCTGGGTTGATTTGCCCCTCAGCCTGAGGACACTAAGGCTAATTGTAGTGTGGCTACTTTGACTAAGACTAGGGATCAGACCAAGGACCATCTAGGTCTGCATGGCTCAGAACGTATTTACACATCATTGTGAAGGTAAAAGAGCTTTGCACTGACGCGGCAGCCTGAATCCTGTGCCATGGCAATGGAGTGAAACTCTTTGGGGGAGACAGCTTCCCTCCACTTCACTTAGGAATCAGTTCAGGCCTTCATAGCTGATTTACACTTCAACTTTAACATTGGTGCGAAGCTAAACTTGTGGAGTGCAAATGCACTGTCAGTGACATACCACTTGTGCATATGCTGCCTGGTTAACTGGAGCAGCCTGGCAATCATTTTAATGCAATTTGTGCTTTGTATCAATTTTTAACAATACAGTTTTGAGCAAGCACTATTTTGAGTACTGTGTGGGAGAGGGTGTAACATTTACTCAAGAAAACAGTTTCAGCCTTTCAAGCATCCTTGGAGCACAGGACGTTGGTCCCTGAAATTGGCCCTCATTGCGCCCATTTTGCGCCTGTAAAACGGGTGCAATGAGGAGCAATCTCTAGGACCCTAACTGTCCTAGAAAGATGTGGAGATGCCGGTGATGGACTGGGGTTGACAATTGTAAACAATTTTACAACACCAAGTTATAGTCCAGCAATTTTATTTTAAATTCACAAGCTTTCGGAGGCTACCTCCTTCCTCAGGTGAACGATGTTCACCTGAGGAAGGAGGTAGCCTCCGAAAGCTTGTGAATTTAAAATAAAATTGCTGGACTATAACTTGGTGTTGTAAAATTGTTTACAGTCCTAGAAAGAGGTGGTTTTGCTTCACAGGGTACAGCTGAAACTATTTGGGTTCAGATAGATCAAGGTATTGGCTCACAATTGATCACTGGCACCTTTTATAGGTGTCCAGACCAAAGGTCTCATAATGAAAGGGCAGTCTGGGCACAAAATTACAAGGGCAACTAAATTAAGTCATGTCTGTATAATGAGGAATTCTAAGATCATAGATATATATGAGGAAAGCTATCAGCCAATTGCAGCTCATCTGAATGGAAAGACACTCTAGTGCCCCCATCATAGCAACCGACTGTTTCCTGTGTGGTTCCAAGATTTTTGCCTCCACCAGACTACCCAGAACTTCATTCCATATGTTGATCACTCTTTGTGTGAAGCATTTCTACCAGTTTGAAGCAATGCCCTCCAGTCCTACTGTCACACTTCAGTTTGAAATAATGCACCAGAATGACCTTTGCTGTACTGTTTGCAATCTGACATACTTCTCTCAGGTCCTCTCCCAGGCACCTCCTCTCAAAGCTGAACAGCTCAGGTTTTCCAGTCTTTGCTCATAATTCAGTATTCTGAGGCAAGGGATTGGTTTCAGGGCTCATTGCACTGCCCAAGGCCCTTGTGTCTTGATGACTAAAACTGCACACACTAACCAAGGTCCATTCTCCATCATGGCATCTAATTGTATTTTGAAGAAGCCTAATGTTTTTGCACCCATTACCTTTCTGGACAGATTGATGTGAGTTCAAGCCCCACTGCAGAGATTTGCGCACAAGAAACTGGCGCTTCAGTGCAGTACTGAGGGAGTGCTGCATTGTCAGAGGTGCCATCTTCCTGATGAGATGTTGAACTGAGGCTCTGTCTACCTTCTCAGGTGGATGTAGAAGATCCCATAGCACTATTCGAAGAAGAGCAGGGTGTCCTGGCCAATATTTATCCCTCAATCAACAACAGAATGAATAGATTATCTAGCTATTTATCTCATTGCTGTTTGTGAGACCTTGCTATATGCAAATTGGTTGTCGTGTTTGCCTACAAGACAACAATGACGACACTTTAAAAGTATTGCATTGGCTTTGGGATTTCCTGAGGCAGTGAAAGGCACTAGATAAATGTAAGTTTTCTTTCCTTTCTTCCCTGTGTTAATTCAACTCCATTCATTGAATACTTACACCTATATTATTTGACCTATATTGCAATACTTAACATTTATATCAGTGTTAAATTTTATTTGTCATCCGTCTGCCCAATTGCATAACCAATCTAAACCCTTTTTTGAATCTTTTGCTGCAACCTGTGTCTCTACTGTTCTCTTTTTTGTGTTTTCAGTAAATTTGACCACTTGGTTTTGGTATTTAAATCATTTATGCAGTTACTGGGTTGACTTCCTCCCTCCCGCCTCCTCCTTCCCCTGATGATACTGGGGCCACAGAGGCATCTCTTTAATAATTTATATAGGGCACCCGGTTAATCAAGCAAAAGTGATTTAGAAAAAATTAGTTCGAAATAATAAGGTATATTTTCCGATTGCCGCTGCTTTGGTATGAATTCTTAATGCATTCCTAATTGAAATAAATGGGGTTAATGCCTGCCTTAAAATAGCAGGGACAAGAATTTAATATGAATGGTGGAAGTGCAGGGCCCTTTCTTGTTGATGGCTGCTCTCCACTGAAAATGCAATGAAATCTCTGGCCCTGACTCACAATGCTTCTGTTGCCTGTTCGATACAATTGTGGGCTAAAGGCTGGCAGATGTGACAGAGATCTGCCTTTGCCTCGATGGAACAAAAAAGGTTTAAAGCAGGTGACAGCTACTGATACAACTGTCCCAATTTTGTTCCAGTTTGAAAAGTATCATAAAGAAATTGCAACTTCAATACAAGTGCTGAAAAAAATAGGAATAGAAAAGCATTTGAGAATTGAGCCCAACATGCTGACATAGAAAATGATAAGCAGATTGTGGAGAACTTGAACGTGGGAATGATTGATAATAAACAGTGATAACATCATTTTGTTTCATTAGCAGCTAGGAGTTCTGATTGCTAATGTTCTTCTTTCGGGACAGTAATCACTATCCCAGGACTGTTAATGAGCACAATGTTCTTTGGAATGTTATTGTATTAAACAGCTTGCTTGTAAGTACTATCCAGGCAGTTATCAGGGGCTCACTGGACCCTTGCGAATTCTCTAAAAGTGTTTTATTTTAAATCATTTTTTTTAGTAACTTTATGCAATAATACAAAACGTAGGCAGATGAATCTGTGGAGTCCAGGGTCTTGACTACATCATGCTGCGGACTGGGTGACACCGGTTCAAGTCTCAGCCTTTGCTGATATTTGCATCCAATATAGCAAGATCTGATCTTGGGTCATTGAGTGCAGCAATAAGCAGAAGCGAGGAGCTGAGCCAAATGGAACAAAGGGGTTTACGCACACTGTAACAGCACCTCCCAGTAGCTAAATTAGGAACTGCACTGATGCTTGTCAGAGGTGGCCAAACCTTCCAGTCAGAGAGTACAAGGGGCCAGTTTGTGGATGGGGAATCAATTGCAAAAACCATGAATAAACCGGTAAATATCCCTTTTTCTGCCAATTTCTCACTGTCTCTCTCCCTTTGTCAGTCTCTTTCTGTCTTATTCTATAAAGCTTTGCTTTGATGCTCCAAATGCACATGACTTCATATTGGTTTGTCATACAGCTAAAATAAATTCTCCATTTTCCTACAATCAGATCTCCAACACAAATGCAGGCAAATTAACTTAGCCCTTATTGTGAGTGTGAATCTCATCAGAATCTGTGGCTATGGTCAGTTCTGTAATAAATTGGACAGCCAGGTGGTGAAGGATAGAAAACCAGAGCCCGGTCTTCAGTTGCTTCCAAGCCTTTATTCTTAGCGATCCCCATTACACACCCAGCACCCTCTAGATAAGCTCCCTCTTATAAATGGATACAAGAGAGTCCCCAATTGATACCCACCACCTGAATACAATTAACACTAATTGATATAAATCACATGGATACAATTAACAAGTTCCACAGTCCTATATTAAGTTGGTTTAAAACTTGTCTCGTTATTAGGTGGCACAGTGTGCTGGGGCTCCAATGTATTGTGCCATGGTGTGGTAGGATGCATGTTCACACCCATCATTACTCCATCTGATCTTATCAATATTGCTGTGTTGGGGGCCACTGAGTTGTGGGGGGGGGGGGCTATCAATGGGATTACTCTCAATCACCTTCCGATAACCAGCCATAGAGTAGCATTGGCAGAGATCTGAGTCCTCTAACCCAGAGAGTATGGGTGGCACAGAAAGAACACAGAAGGGGAAAGAATGAAAATAATGTGGAAAGAATGGTTGAAGCAGAAACTATGTCAACATTCAAGATTAGATTGGAGAGGCGGATGAAAGAAAAAGGGATTGAAGGGATGTGGGAACAGGGTGGGTAAATGTGATTAGAACTATTTGCTCGCATGGAGGGTAAATGACACAGGATTGAATGGCCTGTTTTCATGTTGTAACTTCTATTTACAAAAGAAATGTGGCAGAAATGACTGAGAAGTACCAACATAAAAAGTAGACTTTTATATTGAAAATGATGAGTGTCAGCCTTGGCCCAGTTGGCAGCATTCTTACCTCCGAAGTCAGAGGTCATGAGTTCAAGCTCCGCTTCAGAACTTCAACATATTGGCCCAAAAATTGCAGTGGCAGGCCAACGAATGGTGCCCGCGGTTAGTTAGACTTGTCCTTGCCTGTTTAATCTCCATGATATTTTGCCCTGCAAGTTGCTGGAAGTGGGAGATGGAAATGGTGCATCGCCCTCTACAGGGCATCTAGGACCTGAGTGAACAGGGCAAGCAACTGTGTATCTCCTTAACCAATCAGATTGAAGGATTCTGAAATTAACAGCGCAAAGACTGAGAAGGAAATGTAAATTAGTGAGGGTGAATTCAATGTTAGATCCGAAAGAGAAATAAAGAGAGGGAAAGAAAGATTGGATTATGAGAGAGGGAAAAAAGAGACAGAAAGAAAAGGTAAAAAAAAAAATCAATTTTAATTTTTTCATTTAAAAAAAACTCCACCAACAATTAAAACCTGAAGGGATGAGACTCCACACTTCACTAATTTCATTTACTTTATTCACTTCACTGAATTAATTTTCAGTGCCAGAGAGGTTGACTGGCAGTAATTAACATTGATCACGTCATTAAAAAGGGTACTTAGACTGCAATGGACATGCCCTAACTTTCTGTGGCGATTGTAAACAATTTTACAACACCAAGTTATAGTCCAGCAATTTTATTTTAAATTCACAAGCTTTCGGAGACTTTCGGAGACTTCCTCCTTCCTCAGGTAAATGTGGCGAGTTCAGTTTGTATCTACTGTGCGAATACAGGAACTTCACGCCATTCAATGCATTTGAATGAGGAGCCAGACAATGAAATGCCATTTTCGCGAAGCTAACGGTGGAGCGGCACATCTTGGACAGCAACTTTTCCATTTCCGCTTTAAATCGCTCTTCTGCCTCTGCCTGAAGTTGCTGTGGAATTTGTGCATTAATAACGGTGAGCGCCATTAGCCTCACTGTTATTTTGACAATTGTAAACTTTGGGCCATTATCTAAGCTGACTCTTCAGTGCAGTGCAGTGATGCGCTGTCGGAGGTGCTGTCTTTCGGATGAGATGTTAAACCGAAGCTCTGTCTGCCTGTTCAGGTGAATGTAAAAGTTTCAGTGGCACTATTTGAAGAAGAGCAAACAAGTTTCTTCTGGTGACCTGCTTGATATTTATCCTTCAACCAACACCAGCAAAAACCGAGTAACCGGTCATTTATCTCATATGTGGTTTGTGGGACCTAACTGTACAAATTGGCTGTCATGTTTGCCTGCAGAACAACAATGACTGTCCTTGATAAATAATTCATTGCCCTGAAGGCATCAAAGGTGCTATAGAAATACAAGTTCTTTCTTCAAGCTAATATTTTGTTTAATATACAAATATATCGAGGTCTTTGAGATTATGAAAGGGTTTGATAGGGTAGACTTAGAGAAGATGTTTCCACTTGTGGGGGAGATGAAAACTAGGGTCCCTAAATATAAGATAGTCACTAATAAATCCAATAGGGAATTCAGAAGAAACTTCTTTACCCAGAGAGTAGTTAGAATGCGGAACTTGCTAGCACAAGGAGTAGTTGAGGCCAATAGTAAAGATTCATTTAAGGGGAAGCTGGATAAGTACATGAGGGAGAAAGGAATTTAAGATTATACTGATCGAGTTAGATGAAGAGAGTGGGAGGAGGCTCGCGTGGAGCATAAACCCCGGCATGGACCAGTTGGGCTGAATGGCCTGTTTCTGTGCTGTTCATTCTATGTAATATGTAATTTATTTCAGACACAGTGGGCGTTAAATTGGGCCGTATAGCGCCCATTGTTTTGACTTTACATGGCCTCCCCGACATCCAAGATGGCGTCATAGATGCGCACGCACGTTTCCAGCGTGATGTGCGCTGGACACCATCTTGGAATAGAAGTTAGCGCATGCTCAGATAATGAATGCTGGAATCATGTAAAGTAGGGAGAAAATAGCTTCAATCAGTATGCTCAACTCAACGCACAGTCTTAACCCCGCCCATCTGAATGTGTCGTAGAGTGCCTGGAGGACCCCCCACCAGCGCTATTTAAAGGGGCCATGCAGGATTTACAGGTTAGTGGCTGGATTATTGCTTCTGGCTGCTGAGACATTGGTAACTGTTTTTGGAGGTCTCCTAGACTTCAACACTAGGACACGGGGACAGAGCCTAACATTTAGAGCCAGGACGTGCAGGAGTGAAGTTAGGAAATGCTTCTACACACAAAGGGTGGGAGACGTTTGGAACGCTCTTCTGCAGACGGCAGTTGATGCTAGCTCACTTGTGAATGTTAAATCTGAGATTGATAGTTTTCTGTGAATCATGGGTATTAAGGGATATGGGGCTAAGGCGGGTATATGGAGTTAGGTCACAGGTCCACCATGATCTCATTGAATGGCGGAGCAGGCTTGAGGAGCTAAATGCCACTGCCACTTGCTGCCTCCTGATATGCGCCACCTTCTCCTGCAAGAAAGTGGGACGTGTGTCTGGGTGGTGTGCCTGTCATGGTTGAATAGCTGCCAGTGTGTGTGGCCTGTGAGTGGTGGGTGGGTGGCATGCAATAGTGGTAATGTGTACGGGTGAGAGGAAGCATCTGATTGGCAGAGTTGAGTACTGATGGAAAGAGTTTGTTGGTATGTGAGTTATGAGGGGTGTAGTGCGTGGTGCAGTGGATGCGGCTAGTGGTGCAGTTGGTAGGAGACACCACTTGACAGTTGACCTCATTCACCTTGACCATTCATGTCAAAGCATTGAACTTCTTCCTGTACTGCATCCATGCTGAGCGCCTGGCATTGACTTCGTCCCCTGCTGCCTGCCACTGCATTTTGGATATATGTCTGGAGGGCCTTTTGTCTCCCCCCCAGCTCTGTGGATATAGGATTTCCCTCCTTCTGTCCACCTCTTGCACCAAGGTCTCCAGTGCATCAGCAGAGAACCTTGGTGCACGCACTCTCGCAGGCCTGGTACAAACTCAAATCGGCTGATTGGTAAGATCTGGCATGCAGATTGGAGCATGTGGGATTTAGTAGTGCGCAACCTTTATTCAATGTTTTAACATAACTCATCAGTGTGTAAACATAGGGATGGGACCTGCATCTGTATTTTATGTGTGCAACCATGCAGACAGTAGACTGTTATTTTCAGCAAATAACAAGTACCAGCTACCTTTAAGAGCTTTCAAATAAGCATTCTCCCTTTAAGAGATTGAGCTCCCGCTGGTGGTGGAAAGTGCAAATTGCATTGATTCCAAGGTCCGGAATGGAACACTGAGTCCTCGGGTGGGCCGAAACTTGAGTCCTACCTGGGCAGGGGTCATTGGGTACGGGGTAATAGCACATCACGCTACCTACGCCCAAAAACAGCCCTTATCCAATTCTTTTCCCCCAGTTATTCCGACAGTTGGACAGACACGAGCAGCCTCATAATAAGACCTTTTTAGGCCTAACAAGAATGATAGACAGAGATCACTAGATTCAGTTCATCTTAGATTATCCATTGGAGGTGGGGTCTACCCATCACATCATACAACTGGATCTTGAATGAATCTAAAGTTTTCATTTCACTACCTTACCATTCCAAATATTGATGATTCTTTGCATAAAGAAGTTCTTTCTGACATCAGCCCTTAGTTGACCTTTCACCAGTTTCCTTTTGCTCCCTTGTTCTGCTGTCATAGCTGACCTTGATTTACCTTTTCCATGTGATTTAATACTGTACGTATTTCTGTAAGTCTCTCAGTTGTCTTGCTTCAAGGCTGAAGAGCTCCAGCTTCTGTAGTTCTACCTCATCATTCAAGCCTCTGATGTTTGTGATCAGCCTTGTGGCTGTTCTCTACATTTAAACACGTTCATTCAGCTGAAATAACGTACATTTGGTTTAGTTGCAGCCTCACTTCTTGCAGAAGTACCATCCCCTGATACTGCTAGCTAGTACTTTTATGCATATTAATTATCCCTTCCAGTACCAATGTCCTCTCCCTGCAAACACCAAGCAATCAAAATATGTATCTGAATGTAAACTCTTGAAAATTCAGTTTAGAAAAAAATTAAGATCCTCCGACATGTACATTTAATGCAATCAAAGACTGTATCATCTCAAGTTCAGAAATTACTACTATAAGCATGCTCTTTTTTTTAAGAATTTTAGTTTGCATATATTGAGCTGCATATACAGCGTGAGTGGCCACTACAGCAGTCCAGATCTTGCTATGGTCTGGCATCGGTCCAGCTTGGCATTTGTAATGCACAGATAGCTTGTGTTGCTTGACTTCTACCCTGTAGCTCAAAAAGTGTATAACAGTTTTACACAGGCTTGAGGTTTTATTATAGTCTGGCACTAATCCAGGCTCTATGTTTAAGCTCTGCCACACAGCTCACTGCGGCTTTGTGCAAGCCCAGCTGTGGCCTGTTGCCTGTCCAGCTTCTCTCTGTTTATGTTTGTTCTCCCAAATGACTTCTCACTTCCTTGCAATCTTCTACACACTGCCCTATGTAAGACTGATTCCTAGTAGGCTTGGGGCCCTCAGCACAAGCCCCTAACTTGTTACCAATTGGCAATAAATTGGGCAATCTTATTCAGTGAGGCCATGGGATGGCTGGAGAAGAAAATGGAAAAGTGCCTCCTTGATGCTATAGAGGGAATTCTGAGGTTGGTGTTGAGTCACATTGTAGTGGGAATATATTACTGAAGTTGAGGTGGTAAAAAGCCTTTAATTGTATTAAATGTGCTGATAATCGGGATGGTGTGTGACTTGGAGGGGAACGTGCAGGTGGTGTTGTTCCCATGTGCCTGCTGCTCTTGTCCTTCTAGGTGGTAGAGGTCGCGGGTTTGGGAGGTGCTGTCGAAGAAGCCTTGGCGAGTTGCTGCAGTGCATCCTGTGGATGGTACACACTGCAGCCACAGTGCGCCGGTGGTGAAGGGAGTGAATGTTTAGGGTGGTGGATGGGGTGCCAATCAAGCGGGCTGCTTTATCTTGGATGGTGTCGAGCTTCTTGAGTGTTGTTGGAGCTGCAATCATCCAGGCAAGTGGAGAGTATTCCATCACACTCCTGACTTGTGCCTTGTAGATGGTGGAAAGACTTTGGGGAGTCAGGAGGTGAGTCACTCGCCGCAGAATACCCAGCCTCTGACCTGCTCTCGTAGCCACAGTATTTATATGGCTGGTCCAGTTAAGTTTCTGGTCAATGGTGACCCACAGGATATTGGTATATAAGATTATTAAAGGCAAAGACAACATAATAGTAGACAGTGTGCTTGATGTGCTGGGGGCAGGTAGAACCACAGACCGTCCATATAAACTGAGGAAGCAGGGAGTGATGTTAGATGACCAAAGGTTTTACTTTTCCTCAATGGTGGTCGACCTGTGGAACAGGATGCCAGAGGAGGGAGTGAAGATTCTTTACAGTCCTTCAAGAAGGCAAAAGATCAACTTCTGAGAAAAGAAGTGATCCCAGCATATGGAAGGGAAGAGTAAATAATTCTGGATAATAATGAATGGGCTTGGGACCTCATGGGGCTTGCCCGATCACCCAAGAGGAGTCAGAGAGGCATTCTTGACAGGCTCTTGAATTGGTTGTAGGTCTCATCTTTTGCCTTTCCCAGAGGGCGGGGGCAGAATGGGTTGGTATACGGAGATGAAACCAGCCAAGGATGGGGCCAAGCACATATGGGCCTGATGGCCTTTTCTCATCCTTGATACATGAAAATACATTGTTGATG
The DNA here is from genome assembly GCF_035084215.1 of Heptranchias perlo. Taxonomy (NCBI): domain Eukaryota; kingdom Metazoa; phylum Chordata; class Chondrichthyes; order Hexanchiformes; family Hexanchidae; genus Heptranchias; species Heptranchias perlo. The sequence goes on from NC_090338.1 coordinate 66,967,320, forward strand.
ATGTGTTATGGCGCCTATTTCTGGATTAACGGGCATTAATGCAACTTTGGTGGTAATGTCCATCTACCATCTCAGCGGAAGAATGCCATTTGCCAAATAGCTGCGTTAATGTACTGCCACTGGGGGAGGATCAAAAGAGGCATTCCAGACAGGACCACCATGCCCCGATCTTTTCCGATTGTCGGGGACCGTACCCAAGGGTCCCCGGCTGCGGCCTTCTACCACAGGCTTTCTAGCCTCTCAATTTGACTGGCTGCTGGGCGGGAAACGGAGTAAAAAAATGATAACGTGGGTGCTGCCGTTAATTTTGGGAGGACCTCTGCGTTGCCAGCATTTCCGGGTTTCTCGGCGGCAAACAGGCACCCCAGTTCCTTCCCCGCCTCCCCGTAAATGTCAGGGCCACTATTTCCTGTGCATGGACCAGTCACATTGAGTGCTACAGTATAGCCGAGTCAAGGCCTGTCAGGATATTGTTGTCAGTTGTTTGTCCTGCCTAATAATCGAAAAGCTGGGAGAAGAAAGACAGCATGAAGCTGGAAAGAGAGACCAGGCTGATCACAAGAGAGAAGAAGTGCCTGTTAAACGAGCTGCTCTGACTGCTGCAGTTACCGGACGGACCCAATCGCCCAAACCTTTCTGTCAATGCATAACATTCCTCCCCGCGTGTGCCCAATTCCCAAGCCAGTGAAACTGTTCCTCCATTGGGCCCAGCTGTACATCAGCACCGATGAATGTATTGCTCCCTCATCTCTCCCCAACAAACTGAGCATCATTTCAAAAGAACTGTCAGGGCACATTCCAGTGTCAATCAACTCAACATTTGTTAACCCTTCCAGTGTCTGGTGCTCCTGTGTTCAGGGTGTTTTTGCCCTGATGCTGCTCCTTAGTCAGTGTGAATGGTGTGAGTCTTCTGCTTCCTACCCTTGTGCTCCTTCTAATCCTTCCCCCGATGGGAAGAGAAAGTGAGGTTGTTGGCTGCTGGGTGGCAGTGCTTAGTTAGGGATTGAGGCAACTCAGTCCATCCTGCTGAGTCCAAAGACAGCCCTGCAAGTGAAGTTGCTAGGGTTAGTGAGGAAGTGGCAGCCTGGGCCTGTATGATTCACGACTCAACTCTCGTTATTTGCGTGAGGTGGCAGGGCATTTGAGATAAGGCTTTGCACCGAATCATCATTTCAATCATCTGTGCCAACTCCTGCCATTCCCCTGATGTTGGGCATCCCCTCAGAATGGCCAAAGACTTGTGTGGGAGTAGACCTCTGGCAGCAGTGGGATAATTGAAACCTTGCGTTATTGTGGCCTCAATCTGATTCTCCAGCATGGAGAAGACAGACTGGTAGTTGTAGTTCAAGATCTCCACGGCATTCATGAGAGAAGCTAAGCCTCAACTTAGAACCTTGGCCAAGGGGCGCTCCGTTGCAGAAAGCCCTGGAGTGGTCACATTCTCCATAGTGGTCAGCAGTGCTGCTCCATGGAAACCTCCAAACTGTACAGGCAGTGTGGCACAGTCTCAAATGAACCCATTAAGTGCTGATTTTGAGCTACCAAAGAACATTTGTTTGTAGGCAGGTCCGAATCCCTGGACTTAGCAGATGATGGAGACCCTGAACTGGCTCTGTGACCATCTCCCCCAATTCTTCCTGTACTCTCTCCTACTTGCTCGTACTCAGTGCTTCACCAAGTGCTCCCTCCTGCAACTTACTAACAGACCCACCAGGAATGGATATATCCGTCGTGGTGCCTGCCACTGTAGGAGTTAGTGGCACAGAGTGCTGTGAAGTGTTAGGTTCAAGCTGCATGGCTGGCTTGACCACCTCGGCCTCTTGAACGCCTAGAGTAATAGAAGATTAACATACTTTATATCATTTTGCAGTGAGAAATATCTTGAAACATAGGTGCACAAGGCAAGAAATTGCAATGTGTTACATAAATATGCTACAAGTGGGCCTATGTGTGAGGGAATCAGTTAGTGGGTAGATAAGGTGATAATCAATGAAAATCAAAGAATGTTACACAGGAGCTTGGGGCAACCACCTAATTAACCTCCGCCCACTTCCTCTATCATCTCTATGCTCGTAAGCTTGATTGCCCGCTTCTTATAACAACAACAACTTGCATTTATAGAGTGCATTTAATCTAGTAAAACGTCCCAAGGCACTTCACAGGAGCGTTATCAAACAAAATTTGACACCGAGCCACGTAAGGAGGTGATCAAAAGCTTGGTCAAAGGTTTAAAGGAGCATTTTAAAGAAGGAGAGAGAGGTAGAAAGGTTTCAGGAGGGAATTCCAGAGCTTAGCACCTAGGCAGCTGAAGCCATGGCCGCCAATGGTGGAGTGGTGAAAACCGGGGATGCACCAGAGGCCAGAATTAGAGGAGCGCAGAGATTTCGGAGGGTTCTAGGGCTGGAGGAGGTTACCGTGATGGGGAGGGGCGAGGACATAGAGGGATTTGAAAACAAGGATGAGAATTTTAAAATCAAGCCACTCCCATATCGGGAGCCACTGTAGGTCAGCGAGCACAGGGGTGATGGGAGAACGGGACTTGGTGCGAGTTAGGATATGAGCAGCAGAGTTTTGGATGAACTCAAGTTTATGGAGGGTACAAGGTTGGAGGCCAGCCAGGAGAGCATTGGAATAGTCGAGTCTAGAGGTAACAAAGCATGGACATGGGTTTCAGCACAGATGTGCTGAGGAGTCAACTGTTATAGCTTTGGGGACCTCTATCTTCCCTCTGCAAGCATTGCCTCCTGTTACATGTAGCCTTCTCCTGCAAGGAGATATGTAAGAACAAGGATTGTGAGTTTTACCAAAGTAGCTATTGCAACAGCCAAATTATGTGAGTGTGCAAGAGTGAAACTATAAGGAATCTTTAAGTACTTGGTGCTTGATACATAGAAAATAGCAGCAGGAGTAGGCCATTCGGCCCTTTGAGCCTGCTCCGCCATTCAATATGATCATGGCTGATCCTCTATATCAATACCATATTCCTGCTCTCTCCCCCTTGACTCTTTTAGTGGCCAACAGTAGAACAGAAGAGAACTAGCCTGCTGGTGCATCAACAGAGATGGCAGTTGGCAAAGTTCCCTGCAGTCTTCCTCTCTAATGCTGTGCCAAGTTTACACTGAGGGGCAATGAAGAATGTTGGCAAAACAACCCTCACATGTATGAACATTTAGCTGAGCAACCTTGTGTGGGCCAAACCAATTCTCTCTCACCTGCTTCCAGGCTCAGGCTACAGGTGAGAGAGTATCACTTCCACACTGCTCTGGCTGTACTCACCCAGGAGAGCAAAATCAGCCAAGGTTCTGCCCCTTACTGCTGGATGAGGTTGGCTGTGAATGTGGATGAATGGCCTGCCAATACTCACTATTTAGGCTTGCACAATGGGACGATTACTTGCACCCTTATAAACAATGCCATAACACACCAGCTGTGCATTATTTAATGAAGTTTGCCTTTTGAAAAAGCAGCAAATGCAATAGGACATGCAAACTGTACCTTTTTTTTATCCGGTTCTCACTCCGACCTCTGCCCCTTCACGTGCCAGCTTATGATAGAATATGGTTCCTCTAGTTCCTCACCCATGACTATGCCAGCCTAGATCATCATAGACTCTTACAGCATAGAAGGAGGCCATTCAGCCCGTTGTACCTGTGCCGGCTCGGAAAGTGTTTAGTCCCACCCCAGATTTTTCCCCTTAACCCTGCAAATTAGTTCTCTTCAAACACATGTTCAATTGTCTTTTGAAAGTTCCTATGGAATCTGTTTCCACCACTTTTTCAGGTAGCGCATTCCAGATCTTAACAACCCTATTTGTGAAAACATTTCTCCTGATTTCCCCTCTCGTTCCTTTGCCAATTATTTAAATCTGTAACCTCTGGTTATCAACCCACTTGCCAGAAGAAACAGTTTCTCCCTACTTGCTCTATCAAAACACCTCATAATTTTGAATACATCTACTGGGTCTCCCCATAACCTTCTCTGCTGTAAGGAGAACAATCCCAGCTTCTCCAATCTCTACACATAACTGAAGTCCCTCATCCCTGGTATCATCCTGGTAAACCTCCTCTGCACTCTCTCCAAGGCCATGACATCCTTCCTAAAGTGTGGTGCCCGGAATTGTACACAATACTCCAGCTGAGGCCTAACCAATGATTTGTAAAGGTTTAGCATGACTTCCTTGATTTTGTATTCAATGCCCCTATTTACTAAGCCAAATAGCCCATACACTTTCTTAACCGCCTTATCAATATGCCCTGCCACCTTCAAAGATTTGTGAATATGCACCCCTGGGTCCCTCTGTTCTTGCACCCCCCTCGAAATAGTACCATTTAGATTACACTGCCTCTCCACGCTGTTCCTCCCAAAGTGCATCACTTCACACTTATCCGCATTAAATTGCATCTGCCATGTGTCTGCCCATCTCACCAGTCTGTTTCTGTCCTCCTGAAGTCTGCTACTATCACTATTTACTACATTGCCAAGTTTTGTATCATCCATGAACTTTGAAATTGTACTCCCTATACCAAAGTCCAGGTCATTTATATATAACAAGAAAAGCAATGGTCCTCATACTGAACCCTGGGAAACACCACTGAATGTTGATAGTGAGTGTTGTCAGGCTACTTTCCATATTCAAAGCCAAAACTCATCCCGTCCTTATTGCCCCAGAGGTCATTGCATAGTACTAAAGAACAGGAACCCTGGATGATTTTCCCTGTCCCAGGAAATCTCAGCTGAGGCAGCAGTTGGGGCACTGAGGCCAAATTTAATTCAACACAGAGTAGGGAATTCAACCTGGGACCTTCTCATCTGTTAGTGGTAACACTCTCACCACTGAGTCAAAAGGTCAGGAGTTTAAGCCCCACTCCAGAGACTTGAACACATAATCCAGGCTGCACTTCAGTGCAGTGCTGAAGGAGTGCTGCACTGTCAGAGGTGCCGTCTTTCGGATGCGACATCAAACCAAGGCCCCACCTGCCCTTTCAGGTGGACGCAAAAGATCCCACGCTACTATTTTAAAGACGAGCAGGGGAATTCTCCCCGGTGTCCTGGTCAATATTTATCTCTCAACCAACATCACAAAACAGGTTATCTGGTCATTACCACATTGCTGTTTGTGGGATCTTGCTGTACGCAAATTGGCTGCCACATAGCCTACATTACAACTGTGATTACACTTCAAAAGCACTTCATTGGCTGTAAAGCGCTTTGGGAAGTCTTGAGGTGGTGAAAGGTGCTACAGAAATGCAAGTTTTTTATTTCTTTACACATTCATTGCCTTTACCAACTGAGCCACTGGGGGTGTTGAGAGCATGTGTCCCCGTTTATTTCCCCAATTAAAAACAACCTGCATAATTGGATCTGTTAGCAAGCAAAATAAATGCAATCTCCATCTCTCCAGTGAAGACAATGGATGTCTGCACAAGCCAACACTAACACAATGTTTGGCCTGGGGCTGTACATCTCCCACTTGTTTTCAATGGGAGCCGCTGTCAAACTTCAGACAAATCTAAGAGCTTAAAACAATACTCGCTAGGAAAATAGGGAGGGGGTGAATCAAACAAACAAATTGGGATGCAGGGGAAAAAAATGTCATCCGTCGATTACTCACTACACAACATTTTCTGCGTTCTTGGGGCATTGTCAAGGGACTTGCTGCTAAAAATAAAGAGATGGGATCTGAAGAAGCAAGTCAGCTGTCCTTCAGTGTATAAATAGAGCAAATAAGTAAACAACTAGTCAATCATTGCAGCCTGTACATTTGTTAAAAATCTACTCTGCTCAAAAAACCATATTTGTCACAACTGTTAATTTCCCAGCTGGTATCCAAATGCTTGTGTCTGTTGAGACTAAAAATATCGCACTGTAAAAATAAATGCATTTGCTGATAAAGGTGAACAAGCAGATTTCCCAGGATGGCTCGGTGGGTAAAGGTACCACAATCTGTAGTACTGAGTCATACAGACCAGAGGGTCAGTTTCAATTGCTGGTCTGTGCTGAGTTAGTGGTCAGCAAGGGCAACAGTAGAGGTGGCTCAATTGATTTCAGTGAGCCCAGGCTAGGCATGGGAAAAATTGGCAGATTTCCTTCCCCAGATCGTTATACAATGGCCACCTGCTCCAGACTTTTATACAATGACCACCTGCTCCAGACTATTATACAATGACCACCTGCTCCAGACTGTTATACAATGACCACCTGCTCCAGACTATTATACAATGGCCACCTGCTCCAGACTTTTATACAATGACCACCTGCTCCAGACTGTTATACAATGACCACCTGCTCCAGACTGTTATACAATGACCACCTGCTCCAGACTGTTATACAATGACCACCTGCTCCAGACTATTATACAATGACCTCCTGCTCCAGACTGTTATACAATGACCTCCTGCTCCAGACTATTGTACAATGACCTCCTGCTCCAGACTATTATACAATGACCACCTGCCCCAGACTATTATACAATGACCACCTGCTCCAGACTGTTATACAATGACCACCTGCTCCAGACTGTTATACAATGACCACCTGCTCCAGACTATTATACAATGACCGCCTGCTCCAGACTGTTATACAATGACCACCTGCTCCAGACTATTATACAATGACCTCCTGCTCCAGACTGTTATACAATGACCTCCTGCTCCAGACTATTATACAATGACCACCTGCTCCAGACTGTTATACAATGACCTCCTGCTCCAGACTGTTATACAATGACCACCTGCTCCAGACTGTTATACAATGACCACCTGCTCCAGACTGTTATACAATGACCACCTGCTCCAGACTATTATACAATGACCACCTGCTCCAGACTATTATACAATGACCACCTGCTCCAGACTATTATACAATGACCACCTGCTCCAGACTGTTATACAATGACCACCTGCTCCAGACTATTATACAATGACCCCCTGCTCCAGACTATTATACAATGACCTCCTGCTCCAGATTGTTATACAATGACCTCCTGCTCCAGACTATTATACAATGACCACCTGCTCCAGACTATTATACAATGACCACCTGCTCCAGACTATTATACAATGACCACCTGCTCCAGACTATTATACAATGATCTCCTGCTCCAGACTATTATACAATGACCACCTGCCCCAGACTATTATACAATGACCTCCTGCTCCAGACTATTATACAATGACCACCTGCTCCAGACTATTATACAATGACCACCTGCTCCAGACTGTTATACAATGACCTCCTGCTCCAGACTATTATACAATGACCACCTGCTCCAGACTGTTATACAATGACCTCCTGCTCCAGACTGTTATACAATGACCACCTGCCCCAGACTATTATACAATGACCACCTGCCCCAGACTATTTTACAATGACCTCCTGCTCCAGATTGTTATACAATGACCACCTGCTCCAGACTATTATACAATGACCACCTGCTCCAGACTATTATACAATGACCACCTGCTCTAGACTATTATACAATGACCACCTGCTCCAGACTATTATACAATGACCTCCTGCTCCAGACTGTTATACAATGACCACCTGCTCCAGACTATTATACAATGACCACCTGCTCCAGACTATTATACAATGACCTCCTGCTCCAGACTATTATACAATGACCACCTGCCCCAGACTATTATACAATGACCACCTGCTCCAGACTATTATACAATGACCACCTGCTCCAGACTATTATACAATGACCACCTGCTCCAGACTATTATACAATGACCACCTGCTCCAGACTATTATACAATGACCTCCTGCTCCAGACTATTATACAATGACCTCCTGCTCCAGACTATTATACAATGACCTCCTGCTCCAGACTATTATACAATGACCACCTGCTCCAGACTATTATACAATGACCACCTGCTCCAGACTATTATACAATGACCTCCTGCTCCAGACTATTATACAATGACCACCTGCTCCAGACTATTATACAATGACCACCTGCTCCAGTCTATTATACAATGACCACCTGCTCCAGACTATTATACAATGACCACCTGCTCCAGACTGTTATACAATGACCCCCTGCCCCAGACTATTATACAATGACCTCCTGCACTTAACTGTTATGCCTCGTCCTCACCAATCTACCTGTTGCAGATGCATCTGTCCATGACAGTATTGGTAGGAGTGACCATCGCACAGTCCTTGTGGAGACAAAGTCCCGTCTTCGCACTGAGGACACCATCCAACATGTTGTGTGGCACTACCACCGTGCTAAATGGGATAGATTTAGATCAGATCTAGCAGCTCAAAATTGGGCATCCATGAGGCACTGTGGGCCATCAGCAGCAGCAGAATGGTATTCCAGCACAATCTGTAACCTCATGGCCCGTCATATTCCTCACTCTACCATTACCAACAACCCAGGGGATCAACTCTGATTCAATGAGGAGTGTAGAAGAGCATGCCAGGAACAGCACCAGGCGTATCTAAAAATGAGGTACCAAGCTGATGAAGCTACAACACAGGACTACATGCATTCCAAACAGCGGAAGCAACATGCTATAGACAGAGCTAAGCGATTCCACAACCAACGGATCAGATCAAAGCTCTGCAGTCTTGCCACAGCCAGTCGTGAATGGTGGTGGACAGTTAAACAACTAACGGGAGGAGGAGGCTCTGTAAACATCCCCATTCTCGATGATGGCAGAGTCCAGCATGTGAGTGCAAAAGACAAGGCTGAAGCGTTTGCAACCATCTTCAGTGCTGAGTAGATGATCCATCTCGGCCTCCTCCCGATATACCCACCATCACAGAAACCAGTCTTCAGCCAATTCGATTCACTCAATTGATATCAAAAAATGGCTGAGTGCACTGGATACAACAAAGGCTATGGGCCCCAACAACATCCCAGCTGTAGTGCTGAAGACTTGTGCTCCAGAACTAGCCATGCCAAAAGCTAAACTGTTCCAGTACAGCTACAACAGTGGCATCTACCCGACAATGTGGAAAATTGACCAGGTATGTCCTGTCCACAAAAAGCAGGACTAATCCAATCCGGCCAATTACTGCCCCATCAGTCCATTCTCAATCATCAGCAAAGTGATGGAAGGTGTCGTCGACAGTGCTATCAAGTGGGACTTACTCACCAATAACCGATGCTCAGTTTGGGTTCCGCCAGGACTACTCGGCTCCAGACCTCATTACAGCCTTGGTCTAAGCATGGACAAATGAGCTGAAATCCAGAGGTGAGGTGAGAGTAATGGCCTTTGACATCAATGTAGCATTTGACCGAGTGTGGCACCAAGGAGCCCTAGTAAAATTGAAGTTAATGGGAATCAGGGGGAAAACTCTCCAGTGGCTGGAGTCATGAAGGAAGATGGTAGTGGTTGTTGGAGGCCAATCATCTCAGCCCCAGGACATTGCTGCAGGAGTTCCTCAGGGCAGTGTCCTCGGCCCAACCAACTTCAGCTGCTTCGTCAATCACCTTCCCTCCATCATAAGGTCAGAAATGGGGATGTTCGCTGATGATTACACAGTGTTCAGTTCCATTTGCAACCCCTCAGATAATGAAGCAGTCCGAGCCCGCATGCAGCAAGACCTGGACAACATCCAGGGCTGATAAGTGGCAAGTAACATTCGCGCCAGACAAGTGCCAGGCAATGACCATCTCCAACAAGAGAGAATCTAACTGCCTCCCCATGACATTCAACGGCATTACCATCACCAAATCCCCCACCATCAACATCCTGGGGGTCACCATTGACCAGAAACATAACTGGACCAGCCACATAAATACTGTAGCTACAAGAGCAGGTCAGAGGCTGGGTATTCTGCGGCAAGTGACTCGCCTCCTGACTCCCCAAAGCTTTTCCACCATCTACATGGCACAAGTCAGGAGTGTGATGGAATACTCTCCACTTGCCTGGATGAGTGCAGCTCCAACAATACTCAAGTAGCTCGAGGACAAAGCAGCCCGCTTGATTGGCACTCCATCTACCACCCGAAACATTCACTCACTCCCCACCGGCGCACAGTGGCTGCAGTGTGTACCATCCACAGGATGCACTGCAGCAACTCGCCAAGGCTTCTTCGACATCACTTCCCAAACCCATGACTTCTACCACCTAGAAGGACAAGAGCAGCAGGCGCATGGGAACAACACCACCTGCACGTTCCCCTCCAAGTCACACACCATCCCGACTTGGAAATATATCGCCGTTCCTTCATCGTCGCAGGGTCAAAATCCTGGAACACCCTACTTAACAGCACTGTGGGAGAATCTTCACCTCCTGGACTGCAGTGGTTCAAGAAGGCGGCTCACCACCACCTTCTCAAGGGCAATTAGGGATGGGCAATAAATGTTGGCCTTGCCAGCGATGCCCACATCCCATGAACGAATAAAAAAAAAACAATGGCTACCTGCTCCAGACTATTATACAATGACCACCTGCTCCAGACTATTATACAATGACCACCTGCTCCAGACTATTATACAATGACCTCCTGCTCCAGACTGTTATACAGTGACCACCTGCTCCAGACTATTATACAATGACCACCTGCTCCAGACTATTATACAATGACCACCTGCTCCAGACTATTATACAATGACCACCTGCTCCAGACTGTTATACAATGACCACCTGCTCCAGACTATTATACAATGACCACCTGCTCCAGACTATTATACAATGACCCCCTGCTCCAGACTATTATACAATGACCACCTGCTCCAGACTGTTATACAATGACCTCCTGCTCCAGACTGTTATACAGTGACCTCCTGCTCCGGACTATCATCTAATGATTCCATGCTGGAATGTGTACATGTCTGATAGTAACAGGATTTGACGTTTGTCTGTGATGCTCTCCACGTTTGAATAACCTGGGACCATCACCGTCTGGTCTGTCACATGAGAATGGCCACTTAATTGCAACACACCGGAGTGCTGGTTGCACTCATGGTATGGTATCTCATTGTGAAGCTGCGTCTTACAGAGAAAACAAAAAGCTGAAAAAGTCAGTGGATCTGTTGATGCAGTCCGCTTGTAACTCAGTGGATCTGTTGATGCAGTCCGCTTGTAAATTAATGGATCTGTTGATGCAGTCCGCTTGTAAATTAATGGATCTGTTGATGCAGTCCGCTTGTAAATTAATGGATCTGTTGATGCAGTCTACTTGTAAGTCAATGGTATTGAATTTGAAATCTGTGTTTTCAGCAGACTTCTTTGTGCTAAAGTACTCTATTAGTGTCCAATTTGTCCAAAAAAAAATCAATAACTCAGTTGGAGAAACCTTAATTTACCTGATGTACATGAATTAACTGAGTGCGGAAAATGTGAACTTTTAAAAATATATTTAAAATGCTTATCTTTGGCTGTAAGAACTTACGTGAAATGAGCTTGGTGCTCTCAATCCAGGGCACGGGTCCACAGCTCAAAACTGCCCCTGGTACTCAATTAGCATTCTTGGGGTGGCTGGTGTGGGAAACAGGAGAAAAATGTCACTGTGCTACAGCTGGGCATTTGTTTTGAAACTGGGGCTGAGACACATTTTTGAGACATGATAGAGGGAGCTTGAAATACCTGACCTGAGAATACTTGATGATGACACTGGGTGCCTGAAATGGAAAGTGTCCCATTTCCCAGTACTAACATCCCTCATATTGATGAGCACAGAACTCACAGAAGGAAAAGAAAGTTTTATAAAAATAAACCTTTCTAAAACTAATTTTCTCAGTTATGTCGTGTCCTCGGCCACATTGTGCCATTCCCGTGTGGAGTAGGCAGCGGGTAACTTGCTAATAGGCCTTTGCCAATGCTGATTTTGAGTTGGCTGCTATGAGCTAGGAGACAACCTTCAATGTCACTCCCTCTGATTCAGCCTTCCTTTCAGCAGGGATGCTTCTGATCTCAGTGCAACAAACAGTCGTGGCTCATCTCCTGAATTTGAAAACTCAGCATCTGTGGAATGCCAGGCACATCCTTCAGCTCCACAGCGCTACACATTAATATGCCAAAGAATTTGTTGATTTGAGCTTTGCTAGTGCAACTGCAAAGTAAATGATGGCACTCAGTGCAAACTGCCATTTCGTACATATGCAAATGCTGCAGCAGTGCAGAAGAATGGTGAGAGAGACTGAGGAAACTTACGAAGCACTAACACTCATTATAAATGTAAGGAGTTGTACAACACCAGGTTATAGTCCAACAGCTTTATTTGAAATCACAAGCTTTCGGAGCTCCGAAAGCTTGTGATTTCAAATAAAGCTGTTGGACTATAACCTGGTGTTGTACGACTCCTTACATTTGTCCACCCCAGTCCATCACCGGCATCTCCACATCGTGACTCATTATAAAGGAATCACTTGACACTAATTAGGTACCAGTAAACTAGAAACATGCTAAGTGTTGCCCATGTTCAAAAAAGGGAGACAGAACAGCAACTATAGATCCATTAGTCTTACTTCCAATCCATGTAAAATAATGAAATTGATTATCAGGGGTATTATCTGCACAATAATAACCCAGTTAACTGTATCAACATGGATTCAGAAGGGAAAGTTCCTGTCTGACCAACCTCCTTGACTTCTTTGAGGAACGACAACACAACTGGACTGTGGAAAGCTCTACGGCCTGCTGTACCTAGACCTCCAAAAGGCATTTGACAAAGTTCCACACAAAAGATTATTAAACTCAAAGCTGTGGGAGTCAGGGTAATTCCTGGAGATGGATAAAAAAACTTGGCTGAGGGTAGAAAACAAGAAGTACTCATTAGAGGAGTTAGGTCAGAGTGAGGGCACCACTGCTGTTTCTAATCTACAAAAATGGTTTGGGTTCAGAAACTCAATGCAATGTGGTCAAATATACAAATGATATCAAACTAGGAGGGCAGTGGATTCAGAGGAGACTGCTGCAGAATGAGATGGATAAAATATGTAAGTGAGCAGAAGAGTGGCAGAAGAAATTTAATGCAAACAAGTGTAAAGTACTGTGCATAGGAAGAAAACGTAAATGACATATGTACTTCATGAATGGTACAGAAATAGCTAAGGATGAAGTTGTAAAAAACATAGGAATCTTAGTCGACTCAATCCAAAAATATCCAACCAATACAGAGCAGCAATCAAGTAAACTAATTGAATGCTGAACTACATAGCCAAAACAGTAGAATACAAGTCAGAGGAAGTCGTGACCGACCTATACAGTGCTATGGTTAGATGGTACTTTGAGTACTGTGTCCAGTTTTGGTCAACGAGACACTGGGTGACATTCAAGCACCAGAGACAATGCAGAGATGAGCCATGAGGCTGATTTTTGTGTCAAAGGAACCAAGAGAAAAAAACTGGTGCGATTTGAGCTTTTGAGGCTGGAAAAGAAATGTCTCAGAGGTGATCTTATATGTAAGATAGTTGTGGGAATGGACAATGTAAATCCACAGTGTTACTTTTAATTAAATTGTGAGAGTAGGATAGGGGACACAGAATCAATTAATAGGTAAACTTAGGACTGATATCAGGAAATTCTTTTTCACACAAAGCGATCAGTGTGTGGAATAAACATCCAGATGGAGCAGTGGAGACAAAAACCTTGGAATCAGTTAATAAACAATTGGATACAAAGGGTACTGTATGGTGTTTTTGGATGGATGAATTAAGATGGGCCGAATGGCCTTCCTCCTTCATGAGCAGCTTGTGAGGTAGAGAGTGGCCATATTGGAATCAGATCCAATAGAAAATCAGATGTTCAACACAGAGCTCGGAGAAACAGTTGTAAAAAAATGCTACGGTAGGAAGCAAAGGCCATCAATGACTTGTCATACTGTGGACAGGAATCAATGTATTTTTAGAACATACTAGTGAATCTCCTGTGGCATTGCTCACAGTTTGTAGAGGAAATGGCTTGTTTTTTAACCGAGTTTGTTGTAACAGCCCCACCTCTGCAGAAAGTAAGAATAGCAGGTGTTACCCTTACAGCATCAACCATTAATTGCAATGGACCGTGGTAATGACAGCATTACCAAGTCAAGGATTTTAATATATGGACGCTCGCCTTGCTCTGTGTTACTGTGAGAACAATTAGCCCTAATTGTGTCGGGGGAAATCTTGAGAGTGTTGTGCAATGGGCACCAGTTCCCCCGACGCCTTCCTTCCCCATTCATAGCACAAACAGGAGTTATCTTGTAATGCCACGGAGGGTGAGGCAAACTCTCCAATGTTGCATCTTTAAACCTGCAAAAATACATCCCTGTGGCACAAACAGAATTTGTGGCACTATGTTAAATGGAAAATACTGCCCTAGGTCATGGCAGCAGTGATTCCTGGCCAGCAGCTTCACTAAAAATAGCATCCCTCAAAGTTTTGGAGATGAAATCTAATGATATTTAATAAACTGCATGACCCTGAAGCAATTAATCTACAAAGTGATCATCCACATCACTCTCCTGAACTAGATAAAGAAACTTTAAACTTTAAAGATTACAATAGAAACCAGTAAAAATCGACTAGGGATAATGCTCAAATTAGCAGGATGTAACTAGGGGTGCCCTCGGGATCTGTACTGAGGTCTCAACTTTTCACTATATTTATAAATGGCTTAGACAAAGGAATATAAAACCATATATCCAAGTTTGCTGATGACGCTAAGTTAGGTGGCACAGGAAATAGTGTAGATGGGAGCAGAAAGCTGTGAAGGGACACTGATAGATTAAGTGAGTGGGCAAAACTGTGGCAGATGGGGTTTAATGTGGGGAAGTGTGAGGTCATCCACTTTGGACCTTAAGAAATATAAATCAGAGTATTTTCTAAATGGTGAGAAGCGTGGATGAACAGAGAGATTTAGGGGTCCATGTACAGAAATCACTAAAAGCTAGTGGACAGGTACAAAAAATAATTAACAATGTTAATGGAATGTTGGCCTTTATCTCAAGAGAGCTGGAATATGAAGGGTTGGAAGTTATTTTACTGTTGTATAAAGCCCTGGTTAGACTCCATCTGGAGTACTGCGTTCAGTTCTGGGCAGCACACCTCAGGAAGAATATATTGCCCTTGGGGGGAATGCAGTGCAGATTCACCAGAATGCTACCGGTGCTAAAAGGGTTAAATTATGAGGGCAGGTTGCATAAACTAGGCTTATATTCCCTTGAGTATAGAAGATTAAGGGGTGATCTAATTGAGATGTTTAAGATGATTGAAGGACTTGATAGGGTAGATAGAGAGAAACAATTTCTTCTGGTGGGGGAGTCCAGAACAAGGGGGCATAACCTTAAAATTAGAGTTAGGCCGTTCAGGGGTGATGTCAGGAAACACTTCTTCACGTAAAGGGTAGTGGAAATCTGGAACTCTCTTCCCCCAAAATACTGTTGAGGCTGGGGGTCAATTGAAAATTTCAAAACTGAGATTGATAGATTTTTGTTAGGCAAGGGTATTAAGAGTTATGGAACCAAGGCGGGAAGATGGAGTTAAGATACAAATTGAATTTGAATTTAATTGAATGGTGGAACAGGCTTGAAGGGCAGAATGGCCTACACATGTTCCTATCTCTTTAATTCTGATCAAGCCAAATTTTACTTAATGTCCATTTCTCCCTGTACAAAATCATTCCAGTTCACCGAGTAAAATTCATTATGTATGAGATTAAAACCGGTTGGAAATCTCATTTTGAGGCCACAGCTCCACTCTAGATTAATTTGAAGCCAATTTTCTGCCTGCTTCATTCTACAATGAACTGATAATGGCTACACATCAAATCATTGACACCTGCTTTATAGGTGAGTGGTATTCAAAGTTCATTTTTTTTATCATTTCGGTATTTGACACGTGTGGAAATACATTTGAGTCTCCAACCAAGCTACTGTCATTTTGCTTGATATGGCGTTCACACACTCTCCCCATAGGAACATACTCTGCTTTGATAAATCCAGAGAATTTAGATGTAGGTTGGCAAAAGCTAAAGCTTAGGAACATCAAGTTTTTACTGCTGGAATCTAACCAGTTAAAACTGTGCATTTTACCAGTACAGAGCATGGGCACATTTGACTATCTGGAGTTAAAGAAGCTCCTTTGTTAAATGTTCCCTCACTTATCTCCAGTAGCATTTTATAACTTGACAGTGGAGCTCTTCCCTTTAAAATTCAAAACATGCAATCAAATGAATGGATTCTTATGCGATTGGATATGCAAATCTAAACTGTCCAATGATCTTTCAATCCTTCTTGGATATGGGAATGGTGCCAGAGGACTGGAGGATTGCAAATGTTACACCGCTGTTCAAAAAAGGGGAGAGGGATAAACCTGTAACTACAGGTTAATCAGTCTAATGTTAGTGGTGGGTAAACTACTAGAGATCATTATCAAGGACAAAATTAATTCTCACTTGGAGAAGCATGGGTTAACAAAGGACAGCCAGCACGGATTTGTTAAAGGCAAATCGTGTCTGACTAACCTGAGTGAATTCTTTGATTAAAGTAACAGAGAGGATTGATGAAGGTAATGTAGTAGATGTTGTATATATGGACTTTCAAAAGGCATTTGCTAAAGTACCACATAACAGACTTATTTGGAAAATAGAAACACATGGTATTAAAGGGACGGTGGTAACTTGGGTACGTAATCGGCTACGGCATAGGAGGCAGAGAGTAGTGGTGAATGGATGTTTTTATGACCGGACAGAAGTATGCAGTGGGGTCCCCCAGGGGTCCATATGAGGAACATTGATTTTCTTGTTATATATAAATGATCTGGACTTGGGTATAGGGAGTACAATTTTGAAGTTTGCAATTGATACAAAACTTGGCAACATAGTAAATAGTGATCCAGATAGTAGCAGACTTCAGAAGGACATAGACAGACTGGTGAGATGGGCAGACACATGGCAGATGCAATTTAATGCGGATAAGTGTGAAGTGATGCACTTTGGGAGGGACAGCATGGAGAGGCAGCATAATCTAAATGGTACTATTTTGAAGGGGGTGCAAGAACAGAGGGACCCATGGGTGCATATTCACAAATCTTTGAAGGTGGCAGGGCAAGTTGATAAGGCGGTTAAAAAAGTGTATGGGATACTTGGCTTAGTAAATAGGGGCATTGGATACAAAAAACAAGGAAGTCACACTAAATCTTTACAAATCATTGTTGAGCCGTACACAATTGTACTGTGTACAATTCTGGGTCCCACACTTTAGAAAGGATGTTAAGGCCTTGGAGAGGGTTCAGAGGAGGTCTACCAGAATGATACCAGGGATGAGGGATTACTGTTATGTGGAAAGATTGGAGAAGCTGGGATTGTTCTCCTCGGAGCTGAGATGGTTAAGGGGAGATCTAATAGAGGTATTCAAAATTATGAGGGGTTTTGGTAGAGCAAGTAAGGAGAAACTGTTCCTCCGTCAAGTGGGTCAGTAACCAGAAGTCATAGATTTAAAATAATTGGCAAAGGAACTAGAGGGGAAATGAGGAGAAATATTTTCACAGACAGGGTTGTTAAGATCTGGAATGCACTACTTGAAAGGGTGGTGAAAGCAGATTCCATAGGAACTTTCAAAAGGCAATTGGACATGTACTTGAAGGGTTATGGGGGAAAAAGCTAGGATGTGGGACTAAATTGGATAGCTCTTTAAAACAGCTGGCACAGGCATGATGGGCCGAAAGGCCTCCTCCTGTGCTATAAGGTCTTATGATTCTATGATTCTATGAAATAGCTGAATTATTACACACCTATTGTGCAAGATTCACAAAGATAAGCACAGATGATGGATCCAGTTAATCCTTCCATAGGAACCTACAATCCCCCCAATAACGTCAAACTGTTTCCTGAATGATTTTTTTTGCCTCTAATGCCTACCAGGGTGACAATTCTGGGTATTGGTCACTCTTGGTGTGAAGAAAACATCCTTTTGCTTTGGTCCTGAACTTACTTTTTACCAGTTTGTATCTATAACCCCATGTCCTAATGTCATGGATTAAATAGTCAAGATTAACCTTTCCTATTCCATTTAGTATACAACCATAAGGCCCCTTTGCATCCACCTTCTTTCAAGGCCGTAGACTCCCAAGTTTATTTCTAAACTTTCCTCATAGCTTGGACGCTGAAAATCAGCCATGCTGACCTTCTCTGCACTCCTTCCAGGGCTTGATGTTTCCCTATTGCCTTAGGGGCCAGAACTGAATGCAGTGCAGTATTCAAGATGTGACTTGACCAGAGCACTGCACAACTTCAGCACTTGTATTCTGCTGAGTGGACAATAAAGATTGAGTATCTGTACAGTCACTGGCCATAGCTAGTGGCAAAATATCATCAATGCATGGATCTTTTATCTTGGTTGTCTATAACACATATCTCTACACAGCAAATTGCACTTGAGATCATTCTTCTTTGACAAATTGGAATTGATCTCAAATGGGCTGGATCTTATAACTTGGAGGACTTAGCCTCAACTATGAAACAGGTTTGAACTATATTTGATTAATGAGCACTGGTTACATTGTGGGGCCCATTTTCTGAATGCACACTCTCGGTGCAAAGCCTCACCCGCTGGAAACGCACATTGGAAATTATGCGGAGTGCTTCTATGATTTCCCAATATGTGCAATGCCGGCAGGAGAGGCTCCACCCTGGAAATGCACATTCAGGAGATCGACCCTTGCACGCCTAAGGACTTAGTTCTTCAGCAATGAAGACAACGGGGGTAATTTTGACTTTGGGTGATAACTGCTCGTTATACATCTCTCTGATTTTCATTTCCATTGAAGTCAAATCGAGAGAAATGTATAACGAGCGGCTGCTCCACCAAAGTCAAAATTGCCCATAATGACTCACAATTCTATCCAGGCAATGCACCACACTTCATTGCCTAACCTTTTATAGTTCCCAAGTTTTTAAAATCTTTAAAGGTTGCTTTACTATTCTCTTTGTTAAAGAGGGGTTATAGCCTCAGTGGGGAGTCCCCAGGTAGGCTCAGTTTCTGAAACAGCCTGCTGTGTTACGGTATTGTCCTTTTGGCTGATGTGCGATTTGTACTGCGGCGGACGCTTCTGCTGTTGTACCTGGATTTAATTTCAAATTATTATTGTATTTCCGCCCCTTTTCTTCTCTTCTCTCCTAAAGGTGCTGATTCCTGTTGAGTTACACTTCCATAGGTGCTGGGCACCCTCCACTACTTCACTAGTGATCCTGGATAGCGAAAATCAACAGGCTATTGAACCATGAGGGGCATCACATCCAGGCCAACCCCATCCTCACCTGATATCCATATGGGTACACTTTCCAGCAGGCTTTATGAGATAATGATCAAGAGCAGGAATCCTGACTCGTTTTTCCCTTTACTGAGCCCGGGGCACTGAGGCGAGTCTGGGTAACCCAGGGAATTGAACCTTCAAAATACATTTTTATAATTCTTAGCGTTTTCACCAAAATTAGGGTTAAAGAAAAACATAGATTGCTAACGGCAGGTACATCCTTCCATTCCTAGCAGTGCCATTGTACGAAGTGCCTTGCAACACTCTTCATCCTGGTAGCACTGCATATTTAAGTAGTACTGCCATCTTCGGGAAAAAAAGAGAGATTCTAAGATGGAAACCATCTCACTGGGAGGTGAGGCTGAAATTCTTGCGGTTGATAATTTTACCAATAAAAGTTGGTGTGAATACAAACCAGGAAATCTCATTTTTTACTCATGTTGATTGTTTAAAATTAGCAGCAGGACAGGAACATAGGAACAGGAGTAGGCCATTCAGCCCCTCATGCCTGCTCCGCCATTTGATAAGATCATGGCTGATCTCTAATCTACCTCCATATACCTGCCTTTGGCCCATATCTCTTAATACCTTTGATTGCCAAAAAGCTATCTATCTCAGATTTAAATTTAGCAATTGAGCTAGTATCAATTGCCATTAAATTTGATCCCCCCTCCCTCCCATCATGATTTAATTGATAGTGAAGAACACTAATTGTATCTATGTACAATTCTGTTTACGTCTGACTCCAGTTTCCTTCTTGTTCCCTCCCTCCTTCTGCTCCACGTTTGAAGTCACCATGCCCCTGCCCCCCAAAACTCTCTTCCTCAAACACTTCCTTAAGACCTATCTCTTCTTTGAACCTTCAGCTTGATGCCCACTACTTCCTACTTACACTCTTTGAGAGATTCTTTTATGTCATATGTATAAGATGGTGGCTGTCAGATTGGCACCTGACAACTCTTCAACTCCCATGGGCTCGGAAGAGAAAACAAATCAGCCAAGGTTCCCACTCCCGATCGGGACTCCTGTTGGAAAATGCACGTGCGTGAACATTGAGTTGAATGTTTTTTTCCAAGGCTGGCAAAAAATTTGTCCGACCCCAGTTGCCCTGAGAAGGTGTTAATACAACTGAGTGGCTTGCGAGGCCACTTCGGAGGGCAGTTAAGAGCCATTCACATTGGTGTGGGACTGGAGTCACGTGTAGGCCAGACTGGGTAAGGACGGCACGTTTTCTTCCCTAAAGGACATGATCATTTTTACTGATCCCAGCCTTTTATTTCCAGATTTTTAAAAAACCGAATTTAAATTCTCAAACTATCACGGTGGTATTTGAACTTGCGTCCTCTGGATTATTAGTCCAGGCCTCTGAATTATTAGTCCTATTAACGTAACCACTACACTGTAATCTGTGATGAGCTTTTGGAGCTGAATAGCCTACAAGCACTCACTGTTCAGGCTCACACTTAAGGAACAGCTGCTAGGTT
Source organism: Heptranchias perlo (assembly GCF_035084215.1). Classification (NCBI taxonomy): domain Eukaryota; kingdom Metazoa; phylum Chordata; class Chondrichthyes; order Hexanchiformes; family Hexanchidae; genus Heptranchias; species Heptranchias perlo. Next base: position 66,988,002 of record NC_090338.1, read on the forward strand.
GAGGTCCTGGAGGGCTGACAGTGCAGATGGAACCATCAGCACCTTCAGGAGGGGAGGTGAGAAAGTCGGAAGCAAAAAATAGAGCTGGATAATTGAAGACAACTATCTTAGCAAGACTGTGTTCTTATCAAGAGTGACTTTGAAAGAGTTAATTGTATGCTGCTGGGAAAAAGAATACAAGTGGTGAAGGAAGACAATGGAGACATGATTAACAAACTTACTACAGAAGACAACTTTGGGAAGATCTTTGCTCCAGCTTCTTGTCCGGACTGGAAGGATGAGAGATGTTTACTTTCTCGCAGCTGGGAAGGGTGGATGTGGGATGTAATATGTGATGTCATGGTGTAGGGAATAAGATTAGGATGTGGAGCATGACAATGACTGAAATGGGATTAAAGCAGATTGGAAACCAGAAGCAGTTATCATGAGTAGTGTGGATGATGGCACTGAGGAATCTGACCCAGTAGACTACTGGGAATCAGACACCCCCTTCCACAAGGCAATCGAGTACAAAAATAAAACAAAGCAAAAACAAAAAATCTTTATTGCTGTCTTTACTTCCACGGATAGTAACCGCAACCAGCACATCTTAACAGCAGGAAGCTGATAGAAAGATATGTACAATGGTTTTGGACATTCAAAAAGGGCCATTCTTCTCTACTGCAGATGCACTGTGCAGTTTATTTAAAGGGATAGGTCGAGTCAAACCCAAGTTGTGCCATATTTAGGCGAAGTATCGACCTAAGGTGGCTCAGTTTAATGGTAAGTTGATCATATTAACAGGACTTATGATGCAAAATGAAATTAGAAATTGATTATGCAAACGTGGTATTTTACTTCATGAGTACAATAGCATAGCAGTTGAGATGCTTTCTCTACCACCTCAGTAGTCCTGGTATTGAGACCCTGAATAGCCATATGTGCAATGAGTTGCAATATGTCTTAGCTAGATCATCAACTGAGACAAGTCTAAATTGGGGAAGGAGGTGAAAGAAATACCGACCTGGATCATTTTTGTTGAAGTATATTGGAAAATACTTTAGGTCACTGAGATAAAGGAATTGCCTCCCATTGAAGCCAAGCTGAACCTAATTTGCTAAACTCTCATCCAGCATGAGAGCGAAGGTCACACTCGGTTCAGATCCACGCTTATAAGTCACAATTCAATGACAGAATCCAGGCTTACCCAAGCCTGAACCCTGCCACAGCTCACTTCTGGTTCAGTCCCACCAAACCAGCAAAGTCTAGACAAGCCTGAATTTTTAGCCTAGGATTTAAGACCATCCACGGTGCATCACTCAGTTCCCCTCCTGGCTGATGGGATGTATGTGGCCATAAGGAACCTGGAAGGATAGAAAAATTGGGAAACGCGAAAGAAAAAAAAGCAAGTTGTTTGAATTCAGCATACGAAAGGTGGATGTTTCATACCACCAAACACTAATACTCCCTGCTGCTACCTGCTCTGGGTCTTTTTTTTTCCGTTGGAAACACAATTGTTCCTTTGACAGCTGTCAAAAGAGGCTGTCAACCTTCACAGTCTTTTTTTTTCATATATATTTGTGGCTGGACACATTTAAAAGTTCCCAGAGGCAGGAACATTTGTCCTTCTGAATGACTACCAACCAATTTATTGCCCACAATTGCTGAAAAAAAATGCTTTATTAATAAATGAATGGGGCTATTTGTGATATATTATTCAAACCCTTGATACCAGTAGGTTTGAATGATACATGAAATATAGGCCACTAATTTATTTATTACAGAAAATAATGATTTTTACATTCCATTGCCCCAGGTGACCTGGGCGATAAGATGTCCATGAAGTGGAAGTTGAGTAGCATGTCTTCTGAGGGCTTTGCTGTACACCATGATTGACAACCATTTTACATAAGTACACTGAACAAATAATTTATAAATCCATTTTGTTAATGTTCTTTGACTATTTAATATATCTGTTTGAAAGTCTTGAGAACTCACAAGAAACAGCAGCATATTATTGCAAATTAAACAGGGAAGCCTTCTTTGGTGTTTAATGATTTAACGCGGTGAATTAAATTCAGCTCCCTTTGTGTTTTCTTGCATGTCACAATAATAATTACAATGTCAGTTGTTCAAATAATATTCTGATGAAAAATATAACAAATCAAAAACCTCATTTCACTTAATAAATTAGCTCATAAATATTTGAATAATCATAAATATGTCATTTGTAAATCTACCGTGGAGTCTGCCTTTTTGGGGGGAGGAATTTTTTCCCCCTCCTCCCTCTGACGTTAGCCCTAGGCTTCAGCATTCCTAACTCATCCTGCTCTCCTGCCAGGTTGGGAGGTTGGCATAGGCCGAGGATGTATGTGGTCATTGACAATGCCTCTCCACATCCATCGATAGGAGGCACAATTTCCAGGGCATAACAAAGCTCGATCGTTGTGATTTTTCTCCGAAAGAGGGAGCTCTTTTTCCATGAAAGCAGACTCTTTTTATTGGCCCCATTCAGGAGGACAGCCAAACTCGGTCAAGGACAGGGCTCAAACTTATTTCTTATGAATGGGAACCCAAAGGTCTTCATTTAGAGTGAACACACCATTCGGTTCAGAAATTTTAAACTTCTTTGTCTCAGTGCTTATAGTAAACCCTTTTTTGTTAGTTGAAATGGCAAAAAAGTGAACCACATGGACCAAAAGTGAGTAATGATCGGCTTATATACCATTTACTCTGATGCTGCATTGCTCTGATGACAATTACCGCGCAATAAAGTAAATGAGTGGTTTTGCATTCGCTGCCCCACAAACGATATCCCCCCCACCCGTTGTGGAAGGCATGGTTGGCCAGGATTTAACAACCCCTCAAGCACAATCTTTTTTAAATTCCAGCTGCCGTACAAATTGGGCCACAAATAAAAGCAGACCGGTTTCTGCAAGACTTTGGACCTGAGCTGGCATTGCAGAGCTAGTCCCACAGCAATCAAATTGCATCTTTAGTGAAGCTTTACTTCACAACATAAATATGGTTGAGAAAGGCCTTTCAGCCCATCTAATTTCATCCATCCTGAAAGATCCCATTGCAGCATTCCAATTGTAAAATGATTCTAGAGTTTTTGACTTCACTGTTCTATCCGGGAGTCCATTCCATGTGTTGATCACTCTTTGTGTGGAGAAGAACTTCCTGATATTGTCCAAATTTACTTTTTACTGGCATGAAGGTGTGTCCATTTATCCAACTCTCACAATTTAGCTTAAAGTCATTTTCCAGATTTACCCTTTCCATATCGTTAGCTATCTTATATAGCTCTAACAATCACCTCTACAGGAGTATGATAGTGAAGTGATTATGGTTCTGGACTATCAACCCAGGCCTTGTTAGTTCAAATCCCAACTTGGCAGGTTGCGAAATAGAATTTAATAATTTGGTTTGCCCCAGAAAAGATGATGATGAAAGCTGATAAACTGTTGTAAAAACACACAAAACACACACTGGCTGATTAATGTCCTTTAACTTGCCACCCACTGTGTGATCAGGCCTATAAGTAGGCCCAATCCCATGCATGAATGTCTCCCTTATGTTTCAATGATCAGAAGTGGATACTGTACTCAAGGTGTGGTCTGAGCACTAAATAGTTTGATCATGACTTCTTCTGACTTGTACTGTACTATTTGGCTGTATACAGTGAAACCTGTATAAACTGACTCTCCTAAAAACGGTCACTTATTGAGAGACTCAAATAACTTGCATGGTAAAATATACAAACGGCAGTCTGAAACCATGGACACTCGCAAATTACGAACTACAGACAGCCTTCAATGCACCAAACCCTTTTACTTAAAACACGGGACACAGCCTGACATCACACTTTAAAATATTCAAAATATGTACTATATCTGACTCTGAAGCTCGTGATGACCGATGGACTGTTACTGGAGTCCTTTTTGTCCATGCCGGTATTGGGGTTTGAATCCCCCCTGCAGCCACTGTCCCTGCTTCCAAGCAACCTTGTTGCCAACACACGGCAGAAGATGCTCACACACCCGACCCCACTCCGACCCAGGAATTGTTCACACTCCCGACCCCAGTCAGACCCAGGAATTGTTCACACTCCCGACCCCACTCAGACCCAGGAATTGTTCACACTCCCGACCCCACTCAGACCCAGGAATTGTTCACACTCCCGACCCCAGTCAGACCCTGGAATTGTTCACACTCCCGACCCCACTCAGACCCAGGAATTGTTCACACTCCCGACCCCACTCAGACCCAGGAATTGTTCACACTCCCGACCCCACTCAGACCCAGGAATTGTTCACACTCCCGACCCCACTCAGACCCAGGAATTGTTCACACTCCCGACCCCACTCAGACCCAGGAATTGTTCACACTCCTGACCCCACTCAGACCCAGGAATTGTTCACACTCCCGACCCCAGTCAGACCCTGGAATTGTTCACACTCCCGACCCCACTCAGACCCAGGAATTGTTCACACTCCCGACCCCACTCAGACCCAGGAATTGTTCACACTCCCGACCCCAGTCAGACCCAGGAATTGTTCACACTCCCGACCCCACTCAGACCCAGGAATTGTTCACACTCCCGACCCCACTCAGACCCAGGAATTGTTCACACTCCCGACCCCACTCCGACCCAGGAATTGTTCACACTCCCGACCCCACTCCGACCCAGGAATTGTTCACACTCCCGACCCCACTCAGACCCTGGAATTGTTCACACTCCCGACCCCACTCAGACCCAGGAATTGTTCACACTCCCGACCCCAGTCAGACCCAGGAATTGTTCACACTCCCGACCCCACTCAGACCCAGGAATTGTTCACACTCCCGACCCCACTCCGACCCAGGAATTGTTCACACTCCCGACCCCACTCAGACCCAGGAATTGTTCACACTCCCGACCCCACTCAGACCCAGGAATTGTTCACACTCCCGACCCCACTCAGACCCTGGAATTGTTCACACTCCCGACCCCAGTCAGACCCTGGAATTGTTCACACTCCCGACCCCACTCAGACCCAGGAATTGTTCACACTCCCGACCCCACTCAGACCCAGGAATTGTTCACACTCCCGACCCCACTCAGACCCAGGAATAGTTCACACTCCCGACCCCACTCGGGCCCAGAGGTTACATATGCACCTGACCCCACTCAGACCTAGAAAATGCTCTGGGCTTCTTTTGGCTTTGCATAGATTGGAGAATTGGGGTAAAAGTCAACGCGCCCTATCTGCAGTACTCCGCATTTTATGTTGATTCAAATGAATCATTGAAAAATTGGGGGCATTGATCTTTGTCCCCAGTTCTCCAATCCACACTGCATGTTGAGCTGGGCTCTGCATCTGGGTCAAAATATTTACCTTTCAATAACATCTTCCTATGTTACTATTATTACCATGTGCTGTATCCCAGTACAAAGGAAATGCATTATAACTTGCTGATTGTCCACTGAATCTTGACCACTGTGTTGAGGATGCAGTGACTCTAGGTTGAGTGTAGAGTGACCCACCTCTTTAATTGAACGGACCAGCAATGTTAGGATCCCATTTACAACTAGATATGGAGACAAGTTGACAAATGGGAGTACGGTGGTGGGGGTGGGGGGGAGGATCTTGGAAAGGCTGTTTATTGAATCTGTCCATTACATCTGTCTTCAACTTCATGGGTTCTCACGCAGGCCATTACAGACTTTCTTGTGAAAATGGAATGTTTCACATCAAGGGTGGACATGATAGGACACATTATCCATTCCAGTCCACTGTAATCATGCCTTTGAAGTCTTTTTTTGTCATTGAGAAACCTAAGTGAAGGCCCAAATGCTAAAACTAAAAAGAGCAGGCGAGAAAAATCAAGAGGTTGTGGTTGGTTGATGCCAGGCTTAAAGTGCCACCTTTCTGCCTGTTGTACTCCGAAACACAGTTGCCAATAACATGTCGAAATCACAGTAGATAATCGAGAGGCTTAGAGAGGCAATTTCAGAAATGAAGGAGCATTGGTGCAATAGGGGTTACTCTTTTTGAGTGTGAGGCTGAAACACATTAACTGGACTCACATTAAGTTAATAGTACTACTTTATTTTGTTGGCATCTTTGAATCTAGTGAACAAATAGGGATAAAGCTATTCTACCGCATTAAAATGTATTCAAAAGATGTTTCATATTCACCAACAAATTTCTAGCCATCGATTAATTCTAGAATATTCCCAAATCCCTTCCACACATGGACCTAGGAAGGTAAATGCGTATGCAAGTAAAATATTTAGCGACTAAGTTCCATTTTGTTTGTTGAGTCGTTAACAAAACTTTATTGACTAGTTTTTTTAGATTGTGTTGATAAGTTTCCCAGTTTTGCAAGTAGTGTAAGAATTAAACAGACCGTCGTACCGGCTAATCCAGTCAATTACATGTTAAAACGCCAAAACTAACTGACAAATATGTTGACAGCAAATTTGTCACTACACACTTCACTTAAATGGAGCAGTTGTGATGGCAGTGTCGAGGGAGTCCTCCACTGCATCCGAACCTTATTACTAAATTGGAAATGCTTGATGCTGTCACTGGGTTTCATTCCCCCTTGCACTGCCAATCCTTATCTTCATGATGAGTGCACACATACGAAAGCTGCATGAAAGTCACAAGGAAAAAAGGGGAAGAATACGCCAATAATAAAAATGTTTAAAAAACGATTAGATCTTTTAGCCCCAGGGTAATCCTGTCTTTTGGATGAAAACAGTTTACACAATTTACTCTCAGCCCACTCGACAAGGACATCGTTTCACTGAAGTGGATGCTGGATAAGTTTCAAAAAACACAGTTATTTTTGCCCATTTGTCAATCTTCTCCCCTCGAGGAGCCGACTCCTGCTGGCATAAAATTCCATTACTGTGCCACCAAGTGCCCTGATAACCTTGCCAAAGTGGACATTCTACAGATGTGAGCCCAAACAGTGAGGACTGGCAGAGCATTCCACCACAGGGGGCACCACACTGAGCCAGATCCTGCCTTCACTCCACAGTAACCCAAAATGCACTTTCCAACATGCATCGTGATCAGAAGTGGGAACCTTAGCTCTCTTAGCCTCTCCTTAGCCTGGGGTATTGAGGCTAATTGTAGCTCTCTGACTGCCATCCTGCTGAGATGGGCAAGCTAAATGTGATCTAGGTACGTCTGAACAGAATTTAGTGCTCAATTTGTGAACCTGCCAGTTCACTCTACCACCGAACGGCTCATGCATGTCTCAGCTTCTGCTTCTATGCGTGCCTGCAGCTAACTGGGGACACACTGTGCCTCCCGCAGCCAAGGTGCTGATATTTAAAGGGACACCACCTCCATGAATAAACAGTTTGTTAAATCATTTTTTTTTAGTTTGAGAATGGAGGAGACCTAGAAGATCTGGTTTTTGCATGATAATGATACTGTAATAATGTAATTGTCGCGATCCTGTGTTTCGAATGATCTTGCATCATTGGTTATGTGTTTGTAAACCGAGGAAGGAAATTGCCAAGTACTGTTTGATGAAGCAGCTGTCCCTTTAACAGGATGCCAAATTGTTCTGGCGATAGAGGAGCTGGTATTGTATAAATTTCTCCAGCACCTCCGATCGATACAATGCCGGGATAGAATCGTGAAGGGGATGGAGAGGTTTTAGTGGACTCAATGCAACCCACAGCAGAGCAGCAATCAATAGGGCAACTGGATTGCTGAACTATGTAGCTAAAGCAGTCATGAGCAAGTTGGAAGAAGTCATGCTCAAATCGTTTGGTTCTCTGGTCAGTGCCCACATCCCATACAAACCATATCTGCGTCACTACACGAGTATAACACAGATCCCATATGTAATGAATATGATAGAGCGATGGAAAGTAAAGTTCTCTGTACCCTGTCCCAAGAATGTGACCCAGCCCCAGAAGAGAACCCCCTCCCCCCCAACTCCATCAGTGTGATATTTCTTCACTTGGCACATCAGCTAGCAGCCTTTCTGAGCGACATTGCCAATTTAGTACCAATTAAATGGGGGCAGTTTCTGACGAGCATACGTAGCCACTAGGAACTGGGTTGAGCCTGGCCAAACTCACTTCATATAACTCCGTTTACAGCCAGCGGAAACCACTCTGGGCCAGATTTCCACCCAGGTCCCAAAGGTAAAGGTCCACTCTGTCACCCATAGCCCCTACACTGTAGCTTTATAAAAACAGAACGTAACATTTTAGGTCAATTTTACATTGGGGGGAACTTAACATTCAAGAAAGCCCCAGTGAGCTAATTAAAATTAATCATGCATTTAATAACGAATATATTTTAGAAACAAAAACACAAAGCAATAATCTTTGCAGCAAATCATTCCGTTCGAAGCCAGCGTTAATAAATTGGGGAAAGTATCAACGTATTAAAAGTTAGTCTGACAGTGAAAGGTCCATCTTAATTACGCGATTGGATTTCTAATGTAGTTTTAAGCATAACCGCAAGCCTGGTTTCAAAGTGTTGAAGCCTGGCGTGCTCAGCTTGAGCTGCAGCATTTTCCTCCATCTCAGCCTCACATGGTCAACTAAGCTGCAGAAACCACACAGGACTGCTCTTCGGGAAGCCCTGATTTTCATGCTGTAGCTCACCTCCAGTAATAGTGAGGTTAGCTTTGTTCTTAATATTATGGATATAAATAAGGCACGGGGGACTTTAGCTCCATTAATTATTAAGCAATGTAAAAAATCTAAAAGTCAGATCGTTCTGGTGTACGCTCGTCAACTGTGACATGATCACTCCAGAGATCACAGCCAGCAGAAGCCTCAAAGATTTCTTTTTACACAAGTCATTTTGCACTAATAAGGAAAAAGGCCGATGAGAAAACTTATGTTAAGAATTATCAGGCAAGAAAAAAGGGCTCATTGCTTGAACTTAAAAGATGTATAATTTTTATGTTGTTATAAAAACAGTGGGCTGAAATTTCTCCTGTCAAGAATTGTACTGGAAAAATCGGTGCAAATACAAAGCCTGATTCCCATTTTGTACTCATGGCAACTTTTCAGATAAAATGATCAATAAGAGGAAGTTTCATTCCATTGCCTCAAGATGGACCACAAGTGCCCAGTTAGCAAGTGCTAGTGTGGAAGGTCTCAAGTCCCGTCCCCTGTCTGTGGTCCGTTAGATCATCTCAGAAGTAGTGGCATTTGGGGTATCCCATCAGTTGTGATGTCTCCAAAGACCAAATGGTCTTCCTACACTTACTATCTAGGCTCACACATGAAAAATGGCCACTTGGTGAGATACCTGAGGGTGCCTTGAACCTGTGGAGCTGTGTCCCAACATGAGTCAGCATCTTTAGGAGAAGAGGGGAGAAAATTAGGGATTTTGACATATGGTGCTTTGGTGATGGAGTCTGTTGGGCATCACATAATTGCAAGTTGTTATTGTTGTCTATTGGTTAAGACATGGCTCAACATTCTGTGGCTCTAGGTCAGTTGCTATGGGAGGGAGGTGACTCATTATGGGTGAAAGGCATCCCAGTTAGGTGCTTGGTGGGGAGGGAATGCACTGACATCATACTTGCCGACCTAGAAAACTAACATAAGCTCACAACATGCCAAAAAAAGCAAACTTGAAGTCAAGGATTTAGTTAGGGCTGCAGATGTGCCATCATTCTATGACTTCATTTTGGCAGGAAAACCTAAAGTAGATGAAAGCACATTTTACCACAGTGGTGGATTTGGCGATTATTGAAAGGGGGGAGGAGAATGTAAGTGCTGAAGGGACGAGATTTTCATTTTTGATTCTTTTGGCATTTTGGAGCCTACTGTAATTCTGCCTTTCAAACCAAATATTATTTCTCTTGGAAGGCTTAGAGACATTTTAAATATGAAAATAAAAGTAGCTGTAGGGATCTCAGTACAACTTTACAGGTTCCAGTTCCTTTCATTGGGCATCTAACCCCAGGTATATCATGTTACTTTGCAAACATCACACATCTACAATAATTCCAACCACCCGTGCATTCCACATTCACAAGACAATGCTGACTCACTCGTGCATCTGTCCCTGATGAATGGTGGAACAGGTTCGAGGGGCTGAATGGCCTACTCCTGCTTTTATCTTCCTATGTTCCTATGCCCTGCACACTCCATGGGAGCCCAGAGTCAGGCAGAGATCATCTAGATTGAGGGGACGCCGATTTAAATAGTTTTCCTTTTTTAGACAGCGTCAGGAAGGATAGGGGTGAGTCACTGTCATCGAAACAACATCTTAGAGATGAGTTCTGATGGAGGGTCGCACCCAAACATTAACCTGCCTTTTCCTCTTTTAAATTCCGATCGGCCTGCTGTGAATCTCGAACATTTTCTGTTTTCAAAATCTGAAGGTACACGAGCTACAAATGATGATAATAGCAGACAAACAATTAATGCATCTGTATAACATTCCCCTGTCTGCAATTTTAACTGAGGCAATAGTCCATTCAAAATAGACGAGTTAATTCTTTCAATAAAATAGCGGCAGAGGAACATCATGGGGGCACATTAAGCATCTGCCTCCGATTACCACCAATAGTAATTTGCAACCTATATTCCTCTTTGGACCTTGCAAAAAAAGATTTTTTGTACTGGAATTAAAATGATTACACACCACAATCATTTCAAAAAGTCACAAAAAGATGGTTTGCAGGAACAGACACAGGGAGTTGAATTTTGTGAGCCTGATTGACTGCCCAGCGGTCTCAGATTTGCAATTTATCATTATTATTATTAATATAATTTTTATTAATGGGTTGTCACCCATTACTGCATGGTAACAAAGAACCATCTATAGCGAGCGTGTTAACTGAAAACAGTTTTCAAAGTTACGGAATATAACCTTGCATTATCAATCACGCACAAACATGCCAAGGGTCTACATTGTAATAAAATCGTAAATACGGGAATCTGTATAATTAAAAAATATAAATAAATAAAACTAATTTTATTTCCAAACTCTGGAAACTCTGCAAGTGTGGATTCAGATGAGGCGCTTACATCAGAGAATAACCTCCTTATCTCAAAAAAGTAATTGTGACTAGCCTTGAAGATAATAAACCTTCACGTAAAAAATCGCTGGGCATGCACCAGAATGTTCCTTTGTGGAAAATGATTTATTTTTAAAATGTAACTTGTTTATATATAAATTTGGAGAAAAGCGCTCAATAAATGCATCTGCAATTGTTACTCTCATAAACCGTCAGCTCATCTTAAAACCTCTGCCTCAAGTCCAGGTACAACCAGCAGTGGGAGAAAGTACTATTTGATTGGTTCTGACAGGTTCGCTTCCACCCTCCAATTGATATGATAGGTTCTGACAATCCTCAGCTGCACCCTCTGATTCTGACAACCTCCAATCCCAGAGGAAAAGATTGGCATTTCGCAAAAATAATCATCAGCTGATGCGAGTTGAAATGCTATTAGCTCAAAACACTGATGACTGGCATTAAGCTGTAAATTCCGATTCTTGTGATTTAATGGTGTAAGTGTAATTTTGTAGTTTATTTTTTATTCTTATATTCGAGTATTTTATTTTGTATAAGAGATTACCACTCACCTGTCTCTGATTATTACCAATGCAATGATGTAGCCAGACATTAAAAGATTCACACGAGTGGCTCATGTAGACGTTTTATTCTGGTGCTTTGCCATCTTCTATCTTTATATACTGGTTAATTTTCTCTCCTCCTCTGCTAAAGATGTTGGCTACCAAAAGATTGCTGGCACCCGTGCATCTCTACCCCAGAAAGAGTCAATACCTTCAGCAGGGGAGGGGAGAACATTGGGCTGTTTTCAAAGATACGAGATGGCTATCTTTGAATAAGAAGTCAACATTAGTCGCTCACGTGCATCTTTCAATGCCTGGATACAGCTTTGCGTTGGTGATAATCTGAGTTAGGTGAATGGTGGGTTAGTCAGCCCCAGATGTGCTGGTCACATCTGTAGGAATGGGTTTGTTTTCATTTGATCAGCTTCTCCAGCAGTATCTCACGATGTTCCCAACAATTTAGTTTAGTGCAAGAACTGAGACAGTGATTTTAGAGCGATGAGTGAATTTGCCCATTATTCATTCCTCCACCATTTGACATTCTCCATCAATACAAATCTATCCTCAAGATCCTATTGTCAGCAAGAAAGGGGCTGGGCTAGCAGAGCCTTTCATATAACTCAAACCAAACCATTATGCCACCTATGTTTATTCTTAAAGGGAAAGTCATCTTCATGAAAACATGTCTGGGAAAGCTTTTTTTCCCCATTTACTTGCAGACATATTACATAAATTGCATCAAAATACATTGCGTCTCACTTGCAAGTGGCCTCATTATGATAAACAGTGAAGGATTTTCAGGTTTTTATCCCTCCCAAATAAAACCAGGTTTGGCCAAACATGTTTTCATGAACATACCACTCCTTTAAAAAATCAGTTCCTGTACCTCTCTTTCTTCACACCGAATGGTTTTGGACAGCGACTAAGCACACGGCCCCTGATGATCCCTTGCCCTTGGTGTTGGCACTAATTTGTTCTCAATTTCCATCATTGGTGCATACCTAATTTTCACTTCTAGTTTGGCAATGAATTGTGCCAGTGGTATTTTATGCAAAATAATCATAATAGGCATGAAAATGTTATTAAAGTATAAATGTCAATTAGATGGTAATGAGGCATGGGGTGGATATGAAGTTCCCAATACTTTGAGAAACTGGATTCAAATCAAGGAAGGAGTGTCTCCAATGGCAAAGGTCATCGACCTGGAAAGTTAACCTATCTCCCTCTCTCCACCGATGCTGCCTCACCCATTGAGTATTTCCAGCATTTTGTGGTTTTATTCCAAGTCTCCTTTGCCTGCTGACTTTAAAAGTCCCACAAGCAATGAGTTTGGGCAGTCTCAATCCAGCTCCAATTGGGTTATCAGTACACAATCCATAATCTGGGACTAAATAATACCAACATTGGAACTCAGAGAGGCCACAGGACGGCTGATGTGAGAAATACTGATATATTAGGGGACACTTTTCTGAGGTTGGAGCTGAGGCATATTGTTGGGGCAGAGTACAGGGAGTTTTACTTTGCATCTCACTGCACTATACCTGAACTGTTTGATACTAATATTAGATGTCCAGCACTAACATAAAAATAAAATCCTTCATATCTATAGTGTAATTTAATACAGCCCACAAAAAAAAACATGAGGGACCATGAATAGCATGGCAAACATTTTCTTTTTTTGCAAGCTGCCACATTTTGTTATTACATGGAGATAAGCTTTACTATTTGGACTAAGTGAATCCAAACATAACTATTGCTCTGTATGTTCACTTGCTGTTGAACTAAAGCAGTTTAACGACTCGTGCTTGGGTTCGAATTGCCAACTGTTTTCTTGGTAGACCTTTGCAGAGAATGATGAAGCTCTGGAGATTGAAAAAGCTCATGTGCGAAAGACACGAGCATCCAATTCGGATCACAAGGGGATCCAATTGTTACACCCCTGGGATACACCATCATATAGTTAGATGTTAGGCAATGCAGGAACACTCCTGATCATTTCAGACGCTCAGCCCATTAATGGAAGTGACCAGCACTGCTGTAGCCGAGAGACTATCTAATGCCAAGACCCTAAACTTGTAGCATATGACACAATAATGTAAAATACATTTAAACATATCGTTGCTCACTAGTGCATTATGTCACTGTGATGAAAATAACACTTGGATCTCCTGCTTCTTCTCAATCCTTAAACAACAACAAAAAATGGTTTGCCAAACATTTTTTGTTTGTCAAGATGATGCCCCTTTAAGAATACCTGGGTATATACTTCACCTCATTCCCTCTTTAATTAGGCCTTTCTGGGACAAGAAGTTTAGTGGTTCTCTCATCTGCATCTGATTCTAAAAGACCAGAGTACAGATTTGAACAATCTTTAGTTAGGACTGTTCTTAATTCACAAATTTATTTTTCTTTTGTTTGAAGTACCTTTTAATGTTTTGTTATTTCACGTTTTATTTACTTAATTTAAGGTGTATAGTCAGAGTCTGGAGGTGCTCCCACCCTACCACACCACCAGATCCCAGATAAAGTTTTCAAGGTACAGAGTAGGTTTTGGAGTGGTTTGACTGGATGGGGACTGTTGATATAGATCTGGGGAGGGAGACTCCCGTTCCCTTACTGCAGAATGTTGAAGCCCCTATCACTCCTCCAAGCACTTTCTGAGTAGTATAGAAAAGTAGTATGCTGAGGCGTTTCCTCTCTTTGGTCTTCCCCCTTGAAGCAGTGTAAAGGCGCAGATGATTTCTGGCTTGTGAAAAAAGATTGAGGCTTACTCCTAGACAGAAGCCTCACTTTAGCTGAACAAGGTGTAGTTCTGTGATTCTATTAAGTGCACACTTCTTTTGTATAGACCTACTTTCTTAAAAATAGGAACTGCAGTTGAAAGCATAATCTAATGCCACAAAGTAAAGCCATCAATCAAAGCACTGCAGGAGAGCAGTGATGTTTAAACTTGGCACGCTGAGATTGTTGCAGGACTTGGAGGTCAGAACCCAGAGGCAGGCTGAAGGTCTGAAAGTAAGGACATGCACAGACTTGGACATGACTTGGCTCAAGAAACTTTATATTTTGACTTTGGTACCATAAAATAATGTGCTTCATGTAAGATGTAATATTCACACATAGAACTGTGTTAATAAACAACACGGGTTTATTTTCTGATATAAATCCCACCACTGACATGATGAAGATAAAACATTACAAAGAAAAAACATCTTATATTTCTTCAGTGTCAGCAAACAAACAAGTTTGACTTTTTGTCATTCTTCATCCAATCTCTCCAACTCGGGAGAAAATGTTTGTTTTCTCATGAGGAATCCTTTCACTTCTAACCAATCTTCCTTTCTTTTTCTATCTTTCTCTCTTTTTCTCTTTCTCTCTCTCTTTTATCATTTTGACACTGTGCACTGCTGCTCTGAACCTTCTTCTCTTGTTCATCCAAACATGGTGTCCTAGATGCTCTTTTCCTCAAAATAAAATATTGCTATTGGAGGACAGAGCTTGGTTTCCAGTGAGGCTGATGAAATGTTTGCAATGGTTTTCTTGCAGTTAAACCACGTTTGAACTGCCAGGAGATGCTCCTGTCCTTTGTAACAATTTTCTATCTGTCTATTAGCCTCTTCGTAATGGGATTGTTTGTCATCTGGTATGCAGGTCTTCATTGCACACTCTCCAGAACCATTTATCCCCCTCAGCTGCTTGGATGGACTGCGGGATATATTTAAAAATACCTTTCTATTTGATTGAGAAACTTAATTGAAGAGCTAAGGTACCACCAAGGTTGCATTTAGTAAATAACGAGATAAATCACAAAGTAGTGTTTAAGTGACACTATGGGCCCAATATTAGGAGGGAGGCGGGTTGGCAGCGGGGGGTCGACTGGGCACGTCGCTAACACGCCCAGTGAAATCGGTGGGTTTGGCATGCGATCGTAAGTAAATTGAAGCCACTTACCTTGGCTTCCGGGTTTTGCACTGGAAAGCTGCGCAGCGGGTGGACTGCGCACCCGCAGAGGGAAGGCTGCTCCCAGGTTTAATGATGCCTCACTTCAGGTCTTACTGGATGGGGTGAGGAGGAGGAGGAGGAGGAAGAGGAGGAGGAGGGAAATCTTCCACCCAGCGGACGGGAGGAAGCGGCCTGCCTCTGCCACCACGAAGGCCTGGCTTGACGGCGGAAGGCGTGCCTGGCGAGGCTGGTGATATTGCTCGTCCTCCAATGGAGTGATGAATACAGCTATGGAACCCCCCCACTCCCCACCATCCTGACGGTGTGAGTGTCAGGGGGTCTGCAAAGTAGGTAAATGTGTTTGGGCAGCAGAGTTTAGGGTATGATTTAATAATTTGGAGTGTGGAGACAACGGTGTGGCAGGCAAAACTTTGTCTGAGGTGACAGAGTGCCCTGCTGCAATGAATGAGGGTTTACCCCGCACCTGTTAAATGGACCTTTGCAGCTGCCACTGGCTGCTGGCTGCAACATGTCTGTTTAAACAGGGAGTGTTTCCCCCAGCATGGGAAACACGCTCTGGGTAGTCCAAAATCCGAATCCTCCTAAAATCTCCAACTAATGAGGTCTGTAAACGACCTCAAGTACCCAGATAATGATCTTAAGTGGAATCCCGCCGGCTTTGATTGCCGATGGGAGTCCCGCATGCGGGGGCTGCGCGTGCACCGATTCGCGTTGTTGGGCAACCCGGAAGTGGGCGGGTTGGAGCCGGGCTCCGGACCTGCTCTGGGAATCCCCAATTTTAGGAGCCCCCGCCACGAACGCACCCACTCGGCCATCCAAAAATTGACCCCCATATCTTTTTTTTAAGCCTGGAAGTTTTGGGAGAAAGGGACAAGTGAGATAAGGGGCACGATTTTTAAGGAAAATGCGGGTATGTTGTGGGCAGGGTGGGGGGGGGGGGGGTGGGTACAAAGAAAATTGTGTTTTTGAGGAGCAGCCAGAAATCCTGGCTCCAAGAAGCCAAAGAACGCACACGACCCAGAGTGATCTGGCCACCCGGAAGTCCCGCTGGCAATTAAAGCCTTAAAGTACTTGAAATGTACATAAATCTAATTAAGAATGAAGGCAAGTGATTGCAACGCTGCCTCTACGTGTTTCCCTTGCTGTGTGAAGCACGCCATGGGAAAGTAGCTGGGTTTCAGCTGGCAGCCTTTTGGACATTTAAATCCCTATTTGACAAATGGGGATAAAAGGTGAGTTATTGCAGCAGGGCACTCAGTTCTATTCTAAATGTTTATTGATGTCGCAAGGCTGAGATGTCAAGCCTTACTTTGGTTCATACGGCATAAGGTATTGCAACCGGATAAACCTTGCTTCATATTTTAAGTGCTGATAATTTTACCAGCATCCTGGTAAGTGTGCCTGTATAAGGTGTAACATTTTATAAACAAGTGTCCTGCCATTGCCTTCACACACCATCTTAACACATGGGGATTGAAATTACAGTTGTGTGATAATGAACATGGTAGAACATTGCATGGCAGTCCTCCTTTGTTATTTAAGAAAGGCATTAACCAGTTGAAAATAAACATTACATTTGTTACTAACAACGCCCAGGGTATTTTGAACCCCCATAATGTAATATTATGCTTGCCCCAAATGCCAGACCTGAGCCTTGGGATAGAACGGATGGGGGTCCTATGAAGGAGGCAGAGTAGGAGAGCTAGCACTCATAAAGTTGCAAGACTTAAAGGAGGGGGAAAAAACCAAGAGCATTTTGTGTATGAAATATTCCTTATCTCACCAATTAGGAAGTATCCTTGCTTTAGTAGAGTGTGTTCCACTACCTCAAGTCCTGCTGGTTAAGGCCTCCAATCCAGTCTTGAGTTACTCTTGAGGGATGGGTTATAGGGGCAGCAGGAGCACCTCCCTGAATGGCTCCCCTGAGTTTAGTGGGAGCCAGCATTTTGCACAGGCCAGAAGCCATGGAAAAATCATGAGCAACTGGGTGCCACTGAATGCTCAGAAGTAGTGACTGTTGTTACAATAAGCGGGGTTGAGAATGGGTACTTGTTCCTGTTCAACGAAGCCTACTCTATATAGCTGGAGTCACTCGGGAGCACTGAAATATTGGGCCAATGTGAGCCTGGAAACATAACACTAAAACAGAGCTACTTTACAGGAGATATGTTTTCTTTTAAAAAGACAGATGGGGAGAGCTTTGTACAGGAAGCCTTTGTTTCTTTTGTAATTGGTTGCATTCAGTAAGAACATGTTAGATTTGTGTGAGGGTTAGTTTTCTGTTCTCCAATCGGCAATACGTATTGGATCTACTGCTTTTCCTCGGCCGCACTGTTGCCGATGGCCATTAAAACGCATTCCATCCTAATTCCTTCCCTCACTCCCCGCCACTATCTTCATGGTAGCCATTCTCCCAGAAAGGGAAATAAGATACTTGTCCCTGAGTGACTCCTCATTGGTCACAATATATCCATTTATTAGATCTGAGCATCTCAATAGTTTGCAAACTCAATCTCCCCACTCCAGTTTTCTCCCCTCCTCTCCTGAAGCCACCGCCTCCTGGTGGAATATGGTTCCCTAGGATCTTGCAGCCCTCGGTACATCGCACCCAAATGGTTTTGTCAGCGGTTTTGGGAAAGATGCCTGCCTCAGTGGCAGTAAGAGAGAAAGAAAGAACTTGCATTTATTTGCATTTCACAACCTCAGGGCATCCCAAAGTGCTTTACAACTAATGAAGTACTTTTGAAGTGTAATCATTGTTGTAATGTAAGAAATGTGGCAGCCAATTTGTGTTGCAGCAAACTCCAACAAAGAGCAATGTGATAATGTCCAGATCATCTGTTTTAATGATGTTGTTGAGGGATGAATATTGACCAGGACACCAGGGAGAACTCCCCTGCTCTTCATTGAATAGTGCCATGGGATCTTTTACATCCACCTGAGACCTCAGCTTAACATCTCATCTGAAAGACAGCACCTCCGACAGTGCAGCACTCCCTCAGTACTGCACTGGAGTCTCAGCCGAGATTACATGCCCAAGTCTCTGGAGTGGGACTTGAACCCACGATCTACTGACTCGGAGACGAGAGTGCTACTGACTGAACCAAGGCTGACACCTTGTAGGTTAATCGGGCACCGTCATCTTCTACCATTCCTTCTCTCTTCCCCCCCTCCCCGCCCCCACCCCCCTTTAATTTGCATCGTAAGTGTTCAGCGGTTTGTAAAAGTTTTCGTCGTTTGTCCCTGGTGAATGTGGGCAGGTTATTGAAATTCTATTTTTTGTTTTAAATTAATCTTGTGCCGCAGCAGCAGGTCAAAGGCAGCAGCTTTTCTGTCTGACGTTGCTTATCTAGCAGCCCAAGGTCAATACCAGTTTTGTGCTGGTTTGAAACGACCAAAATAGCAATTCTGGGTCTGTCTTCAAGCTTCCTGCGTGCAACTTTTTTTTAAAGGGGGCAGCAGCACCGTGTGTGGAACGGGAAAGCTCAGTGTCGTTAGCTTCACAGTAACGACAAACATAACCAACACAATGAGATTTTTACTTGCTGCACTAATGATTTTGCAACTCAAATGATGTCATGCATTGACAGATGGTTGGAAAGTTGTCAATTCTCCTTATAAATGCCTTTATCTTTCAGACCCGATAAAAATATACCTTTTTAAAAAAACTTTTTTTTTTGGCCCAATAGTTTGCAGCAGTACAAAAGAAACAAAATTGAAATTAGGCCAGTTGATTTTTTGTTTGCGTTTGTAACATTCCTGTTAACTGAGCTACAGAACACTGTTACAAACAATCGTATGGCAATGACTTGGATGTTGAAGGACATTTTACAGAAGTTGTCAGTAATAGTCGGCAATCAATCGGTGACAGGTTGCAGGTTGTTATTATTCCTCCTCAGAATATCCATGGACATTTCTGTCTTCCTGGGGCAGCTGGTTTTATAGGTTTTGGATCATATGGTATGACATTCAAACAATATTGCAGTTATAAAGTAACCCAAACATCAGGAATAGGTTTATCAGTGGAATAATGGAATCCAAAAACTTAAAACACAATTCTAAATAAAAATGAGCATTTGTAAATTCTTAAATTCTGCCCCACCCCCATTCTATGTTTATCATTTATTATTTTAAATTTATTCCTTTTCTAATACAATCAGATTTCACATGGTGTTCCTTGTAGTACGGCAGATGATAATGCTGTTTCATTAGGACACAATGGAAGGTGGTTAAAATGTTAATGAGGAAATCTTTGAAGTTGTTTCCCCAAAAAACCATAAACACAAAGGATTTTGTTAGCTTGTCTTAGTTAATTGATAAACACTGATTGTGTTAGGAGGCTTCTAGCTCAACAGGAGTTGTCTGGCGTAGGCCATCTTCTTGGGCTCTGAACACAGAGATTAAAAGAAACAATAGAGATGAAGGCACAGACAGTCAGGTCAGGTTATTAAGGAGAAAGCTGTAAGAGTGAGTTTTCACCCAGCTCAGAAGGAGAATTCAGCAGAGCAGTTAGAAGTTATTTTGTTTAAGGCGAACAAGATGATGCACTGATGTAGGGAAATGTAGGTCATTCATTACTTTGTATTATTACTCGAAGACACATTGCACTGATTGAACTAAGTGAATTTGATCCTAATTGTTGCCCTGTGTGTTCACTCACTATGATGTAAAACTTAACAATTCACACCTGGCCTCATTTTACCGTATTTTCTCAGTCTGCTTCAGAAAAGATTGAAGAAGCACATATGAGGACAGGAGCAAAGAGCACAATAATTAATTCATATATCAAGGAAGTCCTATTGTTACTTCTCCTGGGTTACACTATCGTACAGTTAGATATTGGGGCGTATAGGCTCCCCGCTAAATGTAAGATGCTCAAACTGCTTATGGGAGTGCTTAGAGCCCCTGTACCTGAGAGAACATTAAGGTGGGACCCTAAACTTGTAACACTGACCAAAAAAGACATGTTGTATTTCACGTGCTGAACTAAACTGTGTGTGTGTGTGTGCGTGCGTGCGTGCTGAAGGGGGAAGGGAGAGGGGTGTGGTAATACAGGCATGTTGATTACTGGGTGATTACCATTGTTCAAAGGAGTTTGTCTATTTCAAAAACCTGCAAACTATTTTTTAAGATACTACTTGTTAATTGGTTCATTCTTTTATCTGTTCAGTCGTGATTAATCATAGTTTTAGGAATATTTGCACCAATCGCGTAACAGATGTTACATACGAATACGAGCAAATCCTCAGATTTTCATTATGTGGATAGAAATTTGTTTTAACTTTTTTCCTAATTTTTAAAAAAATATTTAATTCCCACCCACCCTCTTCTGATCCCACCATCCATTTTTTGAGATGGAAGTAAGTTTGGAAAAATTTGGTCTTCTGATTGGATAAGAAGCAGCTCTGTAGCGCTGATTGATTCCAGCTGGTAGAGGTCTTAAACCCACGACTTCCACCACCTAGAAGGACAAGAGCAGCAGGCACATGGGAACAACACCACCTGCACGGTCCCCTCCAAGTCACACACCATCCTGACTTGGAAATATATCACCGTTCCTTTATCATCGCTGGGTCAAAATCCTTAAACTCCCTACCTAACAGCACTGTGGGAGAACCTTCACCACACGGACTGCAGCGGTTCAAGAAGACGGCTCAACACCACCTTCTCAAGGGCAATTAGGAATGGGAAATAGATGCCGGCCTTGCTAGTGATGTCCATATCCTAAGAATGAATTAAAAAAAAATTGGCCAGCCTGGCATCTTGAATGTAATCAGTTTAATCTTTGACACAGTTTTATGTGTGCAAGCAGGAAAGGGTTTCTGAACGATTGATACATTAGTTGAAGGTCCTCGTAAGAAGAAGGAGCCCAGCTCAATAAATGTGTCTACAGTGTGCAACGAGGTGGACCTCTTTATAAAGGCATTCACTCACTCCCATTGTAGAAAATCCGACTTACCAGCATCAACAAATAAATGGTTATTTAGTCACTGGCTTTGTTATTTATTCCTGCATTTTAATGTCGAGGGAGGCTGCTGTTGAATGAAACATATTTTTGACTTGTCACCCAGTGCCCACATAAAGCACTTCCAGATGAGGTAGACCACAGCTGGCCACAGAGTTAAGCTCCCCTATCGTACGTCAACCTCAGAAGGGCACCTCCTACTCACACCAGTATGACAGTTTTCTTTTTCATTTCCCATGTCAGTTATGGTCTCTCTGATTGTGGTTGCCAACTTAGTGCCAATTAGTGCTGAATTATGGGCAGTCTTGTACAGTAAGCCCATGGTAATTAAGGAGTGGGTTGAACCTGTCCACACTCATTTCCTGTTGAACTCTTACAGCCAGCAGCGGGAGGAGATATTTCATTCCTTCCATTTTATTTTCTTTACTTTTGTATTTTACTGATGAAGGAATAAGATCCTCGGATATATGGTGCTGAGAGATTCAGAAAGTCTATAAGTAAACAATGGCACTTCAAACTTAGGCATCAGAACACACACACACACAAACACACACACAAACAAACGCCAGATCAGAAAGTCTCAAGTCTCATATTAATCCCCTGGGCTCTGTAGTTGGGCAATCTCCAAAGCATTTAAAGTGAACACAGAACTGAAGGTTATGAGGGTACGTGTTGAAGAAATATTCCATGATGGCTCCAGGTGATGCTGCGATTGGCCTGGGGGGTAGGGGGATGGCGGGGGTGGGGGTGGGGAGGCGAGTCTAAACAGGGGTTAAAAGTGGAGATGTGGGGATGGATAGATGTTTTGGAGCTTTGCTTGATTATCTTTGTGGGGAGCTCTCCGCTTCTCCACCTCTCTCTCATTTTAAGACGCTCCTTAAAACCTACCTCTTTGACAAAGCTTTTGGTCACCTGTCCTAATATCTCCTTATGCGGCTCGGTGTCAGATTTTGTCTGATGACGTTCCTGTTTTACGTTTAACATTTTACTGGCGCTATATAAATGCAAGTTGTTATGTAGAACTTTCCCTCAGGAGATTGAACAGGTCAGAGTCCTTGACCAGATAGACTGTATATGGTATACGGAAAGAATGAGCTGGACTGCTCAAATGACCTTTTACTTGTTGCATTCATTCTCCTTTTCACATGAAGAATAGCAAGTCATCTCTGTGCAGCATCAAACCTTGGAGTGTCGGGATTGGAGGAACATGGTAAGTGCACCACAGGCAATAGAAAGATTTAACAATTAGGAAATGAAGTTGAGTGACCAGAGCTGGCACTGACGATGGCAGTAGATTGGGTATCTTATGTGGAACATCAGAGTATCTCTGCTTCCATATTCATTCGTCTTGAGGGCCAAAAAAGTTCTTAAAAAGGCTGAATATGTAAAGGGAATAACCAGTCTGGCTAGGGCAGCATTATGGGGTTAGCCCTAGCTAATCGGCCGGGGTTCTTGCTCCTGATCACTATCATTTGACTGCTGGTAAGTTTGCATGTGTAGATGGATGAGATGTGGATCAGTGTCAAATGTGATGACCATCACAATTGAACAAACTGCCTAAACTCACTGCCTCAGCTCACACATGTAAAATGGCCACTGGGCAAGATACCAGAGGGCTACTGACACCCACTGAACCCACCCTGAGTAAGAGTCGGCATCTTCGGGGGAAAAGAAAAGCAAAATAACCAACTCTTAGTTCCATTTTAAAGCTGATTTTTTTTACTTGGAGTCTTTCCTTAGAGCAGAGAAGGTTAAGCGGAGATTTAATAGAGGCAATCATGAAGGGTTTTGATAGAGTAAATAAGGAGAAACTGTTTCCACTGGCAGGAGGGTTGGTAACCAGAGGACACAGATTTAAGGTAATTGGCAGAAGAGCCAGAGGGGAGATGAGGAGAATTTTTTTACGCAGCGAGTTGTTATGATCTGGAATGCACTGCCTGAAAGGGCGGTGGAAGCAGATTCAATAATAACTTTCAAAAGGGAATTGGATAAATACTTGAAGGGAAGAACATTACAGGGCTATGGGGAAACAGCAGGGGAATGGGACTAATTGGGTAGCTCTTTCAAAGAGCCGGCACAGGCAAGATGGGCTGAATAGCCTCCTTCTGTTCTGTAAGATTCTATAAGAACCACGTTTTAAAGCTAAATTCTGATTGGGCAGTATTTATAGGCTCTGAGCTGCAAAGCAAATTTCGAATCTTTAAGCATTACTCCAAAATCAATAATGTGATTTTATTTTTTTACAATACACCCTCATGCTATTTGTATACCTAATGTAACTTTATGAACTTCAGCATATTAAACTGAATTTAGAACTTGTTTTACAACATACTCCACAACCTTCAAAAACCAAATACTTGTAGCAAGAGGACAAGAAATGCTTTCGAGCAGACAACGGGCATTCTAGAAGAATCTTCCTCAGTAGAGTAAAATTAATAGTGACAATAATATATTATACTCCATCTTGGTAATATTTTATTCATGCGATATTCAACCAAGTATTTTTTGGTGAATTGATTTTTTCCCCCTTAATTTACATTTACTTTTTAAACTTTGACAGAGATTTTGACACGATTAACTGAGACAAGTGAATAGGCTACAAGCAGAGCCAATATCACCGGCTGAAATCTTCGTTACAGAAATGTTTCATTGCTGAATTATAATTATATCAGCATAAATAAAAGTTTAATGAAAGTGTGTTTGAATTCAATTTTCAGTTCCTTTCTCCTCTTTTTTTCTCCTCCTCAAAAGTCGTGGTTGAGGGGGAAATTTTCCAGCTCATATTTAATCGTGATTTTGTCAGAAGAAAAGATTGGAAATTAATAATAAAAATGTAACATTTTTGGGCTAAGATTTGATTACAGAATGCCTTGAGGTGTTTTGCCTTGTGTGGAGGAATTCAAGGCATTGTGTGCTGTTCTTTCCATGCATTGTGTATGGTCATTTTTGACTTTCTTAGTGTGTTAATTTTGTATTTTGTGTCTCTGTAAATTCAGTATTTAGATGCTTGATCAAAATTCATTTGTGAAAAATGAATTTTAAAATGTGATTATGCTTAGGCCTTTAACCCTTCAAGTGCTGCAGGTGAATTTACTCGGCCAGGTACCGCTGGGCTGAGGCTGCTGGGTGTTTTCTCTTTCACACCGGTCATCTGCATCTTGGCTACTCATTGGCTGGAGCCACCCTTTAAAGCTCGCTTTCAGCTAATGAAAGCTCTTGTTTTAAATAAAACATTTAAAAACGAATGTACAGAAGGTATCGACAGCTGGATTAGGTTGTGATCCAGACACTGGACCCAATTCAGAAACAGCTGGACAGTGCAATGGGATGACAGCAGAGTTGGTGTTTTAGAAGGATGAGATTAAATTGATTGAGCTTTCTTTATCTGTACTATCTTGTGAATGAACAGAATACAAGTCAACAGAAAGTGCTCCTCACCTAACATTTAAATCTACTTTGCTCTTTTGGGTGGTTATTAACTTTCTCTGCTGTAATTTTGTGAAGATTTAGCTTGATTTCACCCTTGGCCATGGGTATGCAGTTATATAATACTGGACTAGGAACCCAGAGGTTGTGAGTGCAAATCCCACCATTGTGAAATTGAATTCAATAATGCTAGTGAGTTGTGGGTTATTACTAGAAAACATGACCATGAAATCTCCTGTTTTGCTAAATGTCCAACTGGTTCACCTGTAACTCCAGTCTCACACTCGGGGCATCAAGGGTCAGCTTTGTAGTATGACCAGAACTTTACTTTAAATTTGGTTTGACCATTGCACTTACTTAACATAGATTCTGTAGGCTTCTGCTTTACTGTATGCCCCGTATTCTATTAGCTTTTTAATTGCTTTACCACATTGATATGAAAGGGATGAGTCTGTTATTAGTTATTGGCCCCTGTCTGACTCTCCATTTGTTCAGTTCCTTACTTAAAACAGATAATTTTTTGACCAGTGCACATCGCTATACATTTGTGTTAAATCTCCTTTGTTATTTTTTACTCATTTGCATATTTTTTTCTTAAACCTCCTGCACAATCTTTTGCTGTGTTCTTTTAACTCTACTGCTCTTCCTATTTTAGTGCTGTCAGCAATTTCACCAGTTTACATTTTGTTTTGCCATCCAGGTTCCGTTATAAGATAGTCGCTAATAAATCCAATAGGGAATTCAGGAGAAACTTCTTTACCCAGAGAGTGGTTAGAATGTGGAACTCGCTACCACAAGGAGTAGATGAGGTGAATAGCATATATGCATTTAAGGAGAATCTAGATAAATATATGAGGGAGAAAGGAATAGAAGGTTATGTTGATAGGGTTAGATGAAGAGGGATGGGAGGAGGCTTGTATGGAGCATAAACACCGACACAGACCAGTTGGGCCGAATGGCCTGTTTCTGTGCTGTACATTCTATGTTATGTAGATTCGGAACAACAAAGTTCCAATCACTGATCCATGTGGGACTCTACGCAGCACCAACCTCCATATGATATTACACCTTTCATGAGTACTTTGTTTCCATTATATTTTCAAACCAACCTCTTATCTGGTTCCATGTTCTATTCTGGGTCCCTGTGGCATTCTGTGGAACTTTGTTGAAAGCTTCCTGAAAGATGATAGAGTTAAAGATGAGGTCCTTTTTAAAAATTTGTTCTCAGGACGTGGGTGCCATTGGCAAAGCAACGTTTATTGCCCATCCCTAGTTGCCCCAAGAAAGCGGTCTATCCCCCGTAATATCCATTAACCTCCATTTTGGTAGGGCTGCTTGATGCCATATTCTGTTGAATGCTGTCTTGATATCAGTGGCAATTACTCTCACTTCAGCTCTTGTATCCATGTCTGAATTGAGTGGTTCTGGCAGAATCAAAACAGGGCATCAATGAGTAGCTTATGGTGAATAGCTGCTGCTTGGAGACAACACTGATGATTACTTCTGTCATTTTGCTGATGATTGGAAGGTGGGCACTAGGGCAAAATTGGCTGGGTTAGATTTGCCCTTTCTTTTGTGAATAGCACATAGTTGGGCGAATCACAAAGCAATGATTTTCTTGGGTTTTAAAAGCCTGATGATTATAGCAGGAGGTAGAGAAAACAAGGAGGGCAAGGAATTTTGAGGAATTGGGAAAGATTGAATTAGATGAGTGTTGACTTCAATACAAGGTGGCAGAAGGAGCATTTGGAGAGGAGTATCAAGAGATGAAACTTCACATGAGCACTGAGCACAATATCAATAAAATGGATACACACAGAAAAGGCTGTGACAGTGAAAGAAGTTGGGGGTAGAGGTGAGAGAGGAATTGCCTATCCGGCAAACTTTTCCTTGTATTCTGTCCAAGTGCCAGATATTGGAACAGTATTCAAGTCTCGGTTGGACTTCAGCTCTATAACGAGTTGAAAGTTGTTGAGGACAAGGGAAGTATTTGGCATAAAAAAGGAAAATCAGTGACTTGGAGCCAACTTTTACCATGGGAGTTGTAGGAATTCCATTTGATATCAAGATATGAAGCCAGGAATTTTAATATTAGGAGATCACTGTGTTGCGATTCAACCACTGCACTGGGAGCTGGAGGATATAAGCACTGAGGGAGAGAGATCTAAAGGAAGTTGATGAATTCAGAGTGGAATCATAGGAGTAGAAAAAGTTGGATGAAGAGCCGAGGAGGTTGTCATATTTGTGGGTCTTTTTGTCCTTTTTACTCTACTTAAGTTTTTGCCCTCTGTGTCTCAGACTTCACCGGCATTGCTCTTCACATCTTTACGTGTTTATATCCATGTAACTTTGATAATCTGCAAAGGATAAAAAACAGAAAACCTTTCTTTACAAAGCTTTAGGTACTGGGTATAACCTGTGCATCAAACTCATGCCTTTGAGAAGTGGATGACACCTTCAACAGTTCACTGTCGCTACACTCTCCAAATTGAGGGCAAGGTGCTGGCTAGGTTCTTGGAGATTAAAATAAATATTACCATGGCTTCTAACACCATTGAGAAGGACTGCTAATAAAGTGAAGGAACCCTACAATGCGGCTCACAGCCACACTCTAATAAAAATTGAATAGGCCATTGTCATGTTGAACATAGGAACAGG
Source organism: Heptranchias perlo (assembly GCF_035084215.1). Taxonomy (NCBI): domain Eukaryota; kingdom Metazoa; phylum Chordata; class Chondrichthyes; order Hexanchiformes; family Hexanchidae; genus Heptranchias; species Heptranchias perlo. The sequence goes on from NC_090338.1 coordinate 67,015,560, forward strand.
AGTAGGCCTTGAGCCTGTTCCACCATTCAATGAGATCATGGCTGATCTGTATCCTAACTCCATAAGAACATAAGAAATAGGAGCAGGAGGGGGCCATACAGCCCCTCGATCCTGCTCCGCCATTCAATAAGATCATGGCTGATCTTCGACCTCAACTCCACTTTCCCGCCCGATCTCCATATCCCTTGATTCCCTTAGAGTCCAAAAATCTATCAATCTCAGTCTTGAATATACTCAACTGAGCCTCCACAATTCGCTGGGGTAGGGAATTCCAAAGATTCACAACCCTCTGAGTGAAGAAATTTCTCCTCGTTGCTGTCCTAAATGGCCGATCCCTTATCCTGCGACTGTGACCCCTAGTTCTAGACTGTCCAGCCAGGGGAAACAACCTCTCAGCATCTACCCTGTCAAGCCCCCTCAGAATCTTGTATGTTTCAATGAGATCACCTTTCATTCTTCTAAACTTCAGGGAATATAGGCCCATTCTACTCAATCTCTCCTCATAGGACAACCCTCTCATCTCAGGAATCAATCCAGTGAACCTTCATTGCACCTCCTGTAAGGCAAGTATATCCTTCCTTAGATAAGGAGACCAAAACTGTACAGAGTGCTCCAGGTGTGGTCTCACCCAGAGCCCTGTACAATTGCAGCAAGACCTCCTTACAAGAAGACTTTTTTTACACAGCAAGTGTTTATGGTCTGGAATGCACTACCATAGTGGGTGGTGGAGGCAGAGTCAAACATGACCTTGAAAAGGGAACTGGATAAGTACTTGAAAGGAAAAAAATTGCAGGGCTACAGGGATAGGGTGGGGGAGTGGGACTAGCTGGATTGCTATTTCACAGAGCCAGCACGGACCCCTTCAGTGCTGTAACCTTTATATGATTCTATGATTCTTGTACTCTCTCCCCTAGCCATAAAGGCCAACATACCATTTTCCTTCCTAATTGCTTGCTGTACCTGCATGTTAACTTTTTGTGTTTCGTGTACAAGGACACACAAATCCTTCTGAACACCAACATTTAATAGTTTCTCACCATTTAAAAATATTTTGTTTTTCTATTCCTACTAAAGTGAATAACCTCACATTTCCCCACATTATACTCCATCTGTCACCTTCTTACCCACTCACTTAAACTGTCAATGTCAGTTTGCAGACTCTTTGGGCCCGATATTAGGAGGGAGGCGGGTTGGCAGCGGGGGTGGGGGGTCGACTGGGCGCGTGGGTATCCCGCCCAGTGAAATCGGTGGGTTCCCCACGCGATTGTAAGTAAATTGAAGCCACTTACCTTGGCTTCCGGGTTTCGCGCTGGGAAGCTGCGCAGTGGGCGGACTGCGCACCCGCATCACAGGCTGTCAGCTGGAGGAGCCCTATTTAAAGGGGCAGTCCTCCACTGACTGATGCTGCAGAAAATAGGCAAAATTACAGCATGGAGCAGCCCAGGGGGACGGCTGCTCCCAGGTTTAATGATGCCTCACTCCAGGTCTTACTGGATGGAGTGAGGAGGAGGAGGAGGGAGATCTTCCGCCCGGCGGGTGGGAGGAAGCGGCCTGCCTCTGCCACCACGAAGGCCTGGCTCGAGGTGGCAGAGGAGGTCACCAGCACCACCAACATGCCACGCACCTGCATACAGTGCAGGAGGCGCTCCAATGACCCAAGTAGGTCAGCCAAAGTGAGTACACTTACTCATTCCCCTACACTCCGTCTGCCACATCACTGCCCCCACCCCACATCTCTTTCTGCACTGCCAACACTACTCTGTCACATCACCCCTCACACCCACTCAAACCTCATCCTCATCTTACCTGCACCTACTCACCTCGCCAGTACTCATCCCGCCACTACCACTCAACCCAATCCTCATACAATCTCATGGCTCTATCTCATACTCACCCTCTCATGCATCTCTTTCACGGTCAGCCTCACCCCACCTGCCACCAACTGTGCTGCGTATATGTAGTAGGAAGCGTAAGGCAAACGTGTCGTGAGCATGAAGGGGATGCACAAGGGTGTTTGAGGGTTTGTCATGGTTTTTACTTATATTTGATTTCTGATCAACTCACATGACATATTATATTCTCACCACTACTGCCACGTCTTGGCCATTCTTCACTGGCTTGTGCAATAAGTCCCTTTCATGAGGTTCTCCATGAACACCCTTGATGCCACCCACTGGGTCACCCTACAGTGGGTGCATGTGTAGTTGCACGACTACTTTGTGCAGGTGCCTGTTGCGCAGCACTGTGTTGTGTAGCTCCACGTGATGGAGGTGGGCGGCATGCCTGGTGAGGCTGGTGATTTTGGTCGCCCTCCAATGGAGTGATGAATGCAGCTATGGAACCCCCCCACTCCCCACCATCCTGACGGTGTGAGTGTGAGGGGGTCCGCAAAGTAGGTAAATGTGTTTGGGCAGCAGAGTTTAGGGTATGATGTAATAATTTTAAGTGTGGAGACAACGGTGTGGCAGACAAAACTTTGTCCGAGGTGACAGAGTGCCCTGCTGCAATGAATGAGGCATTCCCCCCCAACCGTCAATGAATCCTCTGCATCTCCCAATGGCTGCTGACTGAAACACGTCTGCAACAACAGGGAGTGTTTCCCACAGCATGGGAAACACGCCGAGGAGAGTCCAAAATCACATCCCTGCTAAAATCTCTTCCCAATGAGGTATGTCAATGACCTCAAGTACCTCCCTAACTATCTAAACTGTCATCCCGCCGGCTTTAATTGCCGGTGGGAGTCCCGCATGCGGGGGCTGCGCGTGCACCGATTCGCATCATTGGGGAACCTGGAAGTGGGCGGGTTGGAGCCGGGCTCCGGACCTGCTCCGGGATTCCTCAATTTTAGGAAACCCCTCACCACGAACGCACCCGCTTGGCCATCCTAAAATTGACCCCCTAGTGTCCTGCTCACAGCTTACTTTCCCACCTAGCTTTGTAGCGTCAGTAAACTTGGATACATTACATCGGTCCCTTCATCTAAGTCATTAATACAGATTGTAAATAGCTGAGGCCCAAGCACTGATCCTTGAGGCATTCCAGTTACAACCTGCCAACCTGAGAATAACCCGTTTATTCCTACTCTCTGTTTTCTGTCCGTTAACCAATCCTCAATCCAGCAAATATATTACCCCCAACTACATGAGCCATTAACTTGTGTTAACAACGTATTGTGTGGCACCTTATCGAATGCCTTTTGAAAGTCCAAATATACTACATCCACTGGTTCCCCTTTATCTACCTTGCTAGTTATATCCTCAAAAAACTCTAATAGATTTGTCAAACATGATTCCCTTTCATAAACCCATGTTGACTCTGCCGAATCACATTATAATTTTCTAAGTGGCCTGTTACCACGTCCTTAATAGCATTTTCCTGACTTCTGGGGCATGCTTTTAACATGGCAGTGGGATCTCAGCGGGGGGTCAATAACCGGGTCGGAAGCCGGCGTGAAAAATCCTGCGGTTTCCCAAGTGATCCCGACTCGATTGAAGCCAGTTAACCCAACTTCCGGGTTTTGTGTCCTCAAGCTGCGCAGAGGGCGGTCTGTGCACCCGCATGATGCGTTTAAAGCCCACTATTTAAAGGGCCACTGCAACAATGCATTTTGAAGGAGAAAGGAGGCTACAATGATCATGCAACGTTCCAGAGCCAAGGCAGCACCTCGGTTCTCTGACTTCGCCCTGGAGACATTGCTGGGCGCAGTGAGAAGCAGGAAGGAGGTGCTTTATCCACCAGACAGGAGTAAGAAATCTGGCTCTGTCACAAAGAAGGTGTGGCTGGAGGTGGCAGACCAGGTCAGCAGCAGGAGCAAGGTGTCCCGGTCGTGGCTGCGACACAGAAAGAGATTTAATGACCTAACCAGGTCAGGAAAAGTGAGTACAGTTACTGATTGACCTGCATTCTGTGGTGAACATTACCCCCCATCACCCTGCCCTGCGAAGCCTACTCCATCACATCACTCCTCACACCCACTTAAGGCTCAGTGACAAGTTCCCTTCACTTTCTGTGCACTTGTTCACCCCCCAGTGTGTGCACCGACCTCTCCCACTCACCCCATTCCTGATCCAATGTGATCAATCTGTCTGATCGTCGCCCTCTGATTCATCTGCTTCATTGTCATCCTGACCCAAAGCAATACATCCAACGGGTGATCACTTCCCCCTCACTCACTCACACGTCTGTACTTTCTCCCCTTGTAGGAGAAGAGAGTGCAAAATGCAAGGGAGAGGGCGAGGACTGGAGGAGAGCCTCCACAAATAGTGGCCCTCACAGAGGTGGAGGAAGAGGCATTGGAGATAAGTTGTATGGTGGAGTGCCTGGTTGTCGGGGATGCCCTGCAAACATTTGGGGTCAATTTTTGGATGGCCGAGGGGGTGCGTTCGTGGCGGGGGCTCCTAAAGTTGAGGATTCCTGGAGCGGGTCCGGAGCCCGGCTCCAACCCGCCCACTTCCGGGTTCCCCAATGACGCGAATCGGTGCGCGCGCAGCCCCCGCATGCGGGACTCCCACCGGCAATCAAAGCCAGCGGGATCCCACTTAAGATCATTATCTGGGTACTTGAGGTCGTTTACAGACCTCATTAGTTGGAGATTTTAGGAGGATTCGGAGTACCCAGAGCATGTTTCCCATGTTGGGGGAAACACTCCCTGTTTAAACAGACGTGTTGCAGCCAGCAGCCAGTGGCAGCTGCAAAGGTCCATTTAACAGGTGCGGGGTAAACCCTCATTCATTGCAGCAGGGCACTCTGTCACCTCAGACAAAGTTTTGCCTGCCACACCGTTGTCTCCACACTCCAAATTATTAAATCATACCCTAAACTCTGCTGCCCAAACACATTTACCTACTTTGCGGACCCCCTCAACCGGTAACAGCAATGCTGCCTCCTCTCCAGGTGGCCGAGTCTGCCCCTGTGCAGGTGCAGGTGGAGCAGTCTTTGGCGGGGCCCTCACGGGCTCCAAAACCCAGAGGGCATAGACCGAAAGCATCTAAGCAGCCCGGGCATGAATCTGAGCAACCTGCCACCACTTCTGCTGCAACCACAGGGGATGCACCACGTAGAAGCTCAGCCTCTGCCTGTAGACCCTCTCATGTGGGTAGTGCCTCCTGTGACGTCGGGGCCTTCATGTTCCCCTCTCTGCTGTTCTGCAGGTCCCCGTGGCGCACCTCTATCTTATGGATCTGCAACTCCCATAACTGCACGCTGTGCCTGGTGCAGATGGTGATGTGTCTCCTCCTCAGATCTAGTGCTGAATACATCCACTACTCCCCCCAACCCTGATGTTGTTGGTTTGAGGGGGTCCAAAATGCAGGCATATATGTCTGAACAGAAGACATGAAGAGTGTGAATAAAGAAATATGAGTCTGAGCACTAAGAACTTCCAGCCAGATGTTTGTCTGAGGGAACTGCTTGCCCTACTGCAAAAATTCACCTTTTATCCCCATTTGTCAATCACTGGTTTAAATGTCCAAATGGCTGCCAGCTGCAACTCGCCTTCTTTTCCATGGCGTGTTTCAGAGGCCACGGGAGACATGTTCAGGCACCCCCCCTACCCCCGCTCCCAACCCACCCATTCTTTGGGGTTAAAATCATGCCGCTAATGTCAGGCTAACTGGCCTATTGTTCTCTCTCTCCCTCCTTTCTTGAATAACGGTGTAACATTTGCAACCTTCCAATCTGCTGGGACCGCTCTAGAATCTAGGGAATTTTGGAAGATCATAACCAATGCATCCACTATCTCTGCAGCCACCTCTTTTAGAACCCTAGGATGTAGGCCATCAGGTCCAGGGGATTTGTTGTCTTGTAGTCCCATTAATTTCTCCAGCACTTTATTTTTACTAATATTAATCACTTTAACTTCCTCACTCTCATTAGACCCTTAGTTCCTCACTATTTCTGGTATGTTTTTATGTCTTCTATTGTGAAGACAGATACAAAATGTTTGTTTAACATCTCTGCCATTTCCTTATTCCCCATTATAATTTCTCCTGTCTCAGCCTTTAAGGGACCCACGTTTGCTTTTGCTACTCTCTTCCTTTTTACATACTTGTAGAAGCTCTTACAATCTGTTTTTATATTTTTTGTTAGTTTATCCTCCTATTCTATTTTCTCCCTCTTTATCAATTTTTGTCCTCCTTTGCTGGTTTTTAAAACTCTCCCAATCCTCGGGCTTACTACTCTTCTTGGCAACATTATAAGCCTCTTCTTTTAATCTAGTATTATCCTTAACTTCTTTAGTTAGCCACGGATGGATCACTTTTCTCCTGGAGTTTTTATTCTTCAATGGAATGTATATTCATTGAGAATTATGAAATATTTCTTTAAATGTTCGCCATTGCTTATCAACCTCATATCTTTTAACATAATTTCCCAATCAACCGTAGCCAACTTGCCCCTCATATCTATGTAATTGACTTTGTATAAGTTTAAGACTCAAGTTTCGGACTTAAGTATGTCACTCTCGAGCCCAATGTGAAATTCTATCATATTATGATCACTCTTCCCCAGAGGATCCCTTACTATGAGATTACTAATTAACTCTGTCTCATTACATAAGACAAGATTTAAAATAGCCTGTTCCCTGGTTGGTTCCACAATGTATTGTTCTAGGAAACTGTCTCAAATGCATTCCATGAACTCGTCTTCCTAACTACTTTTGCCAATTTGATTTGCCCAGTCTATAGGAGGATTAAAGTTCCCCACGATTATTGCATTACCCTTGTTACAAGCTCCTCTTATTTCTTGATTAATACTCTGTCCAACAGTATAACTACTGTTAGGGGGCCTATAAACTACTCCCACCACCTTGTTATTTCTTATCTCCGCCCATACTGATTCTACTTCCTGATTCTTCCGAGCCAAGATCCTTTCTCACTACTGTCTTTATCTCATCCTTTATTAACAGGGATACACCACCCCCCATCCCCCGCCTTTCCATTTTGTCTGTCTTTTTGAAAAGTCAAGTACCGGGAATATTTAGTTCCCAACCTTGGTCACCTGGCAACCACATCTCAGTAATGGCTATTAATTTATCTCTATTTGTGCCATTAATTCGTCTATCTTGTTACGAATGCTTTGTTCACTCAGATAAAGCGCCTTTAATTTTAACTTTTTACTATTTTTCCCTGATTTGATCTTATTCGCTGATGCACTATTACCATTAAACTCTCTGTCCCTTCCTGACACACTCTGCTTATCTTTACCCAAATCGCTGCACTGCTCTGTGCCCTTGACTTTTCACTTTAGATTTATAAATTTACCCTGACCTGAACCCTCCCTCCCTCTTTTTAAGGGGTGGGGGGGAATGATTCAGGTAAGGGTAAATTTACCCACCTTGGTTCCAAATCTATTAATAACTTTTGGCTAGCAAAAGTCTATCGATCTCAGATTTAAAATTATTAATTGAGCTAGCATCTACTGCTTTTTATGAGCGAGAGTTCCACATTTCTACCACCATTTTCGTGAAGAAGTGTTTCTTAACTTCTATCCTGAATGGCCTGGCTCTGATTTTAAGGTTATGTCCCCTTGTCCTAGACTCCCCCACCAGCGGGAAAAGTTTCTATCTATCAATTCCTTTCAAAATCCTAAAAACCTCAATCAAATCACCCCTTAACCTTCTATATTCCAGGAAATACAAGCTTAGTTTATGTAATCCCTCCCCGCAATCTAACCCTTGGAATCCTGGTAACGTTCTGGTAAATCTGCGCTGCACTCCTTCCAAGGCCAATATATTCTAAGATGCGGTACCTAGTGCTGTCGACATTACTCCAGATTAATTTAGCTAACATGTGGAACCTTATTGAATGCCTGCAGGAAGTCCATATAAACCACATCCATCCATATAAACCACATCCATAGACATTCCCCTGTCTAGTACTTTAGTTTCTTCCTCAAAAAATTCCATTAGATTTGTTAGACATTACCTACCCTTTACAAATCCTTGTTGGCTCTCTCTGATCAGCTCAAATTTCTCTATATGCTCAGTCACACTGTCCTTATTTATAGATTCCATTAACTTCCCCACAACAGATATTAGACTAACAGGTCTATAATTTCATAATTTCTCTCTCTCACCTTTCTTAAATAATGGAGTTACATTTGCAATTTTCCAATCTAAAGGGACAATTCTCGAACTGAGAGAGCTTTGGAAGATTATGGCTAAAGCATCTGCAATTTCCTCAGCTACTTCCTTTAAAACCGTCAGGTCCTGGGGATTTGTTAGTTTTTAGTGCCATTATTTTTTCTAATACTGTTTTCTTGCTTACATTAACTTTAGTGAGTTCCAGTCCTTGATCCATTATTAGTTTCCCTGGAATGTCAGGTATATCGGGGCAGAAATTGCATGCGAAATAACAGTGAGCTCAACGGCACTCACCGTTGTTAGTGGCAAAATCGAAGAGCAAGTTCCGGCTTGCACACATGTGCAGTGAAAGGTGAAAGTCTGGAACTTGCTCCTATTGGTACACCGGCGATATGACAGCTTAGAATTAAAGGGCCATTGCACGGTGCAATCAGAGAAATCATTGAAAAAGTGCGAACTTGCTTATCTACCCAGTTGGAAAGTAACTAATTATACCACAAAACAGGTACGCTTAAAAATACCAGGTCTAAACTAAGCTTTAGCAGCGCAGTAAGTCTTAATGGCTGCCAAACAATTAAAAATTAACTTTTAAAAATGAGGAGTCTCATTACTCCTTATTTTAATAGTTTTTGGTCGTAACATTTTTTTTCAAAAATTAAAAAATTAATTTTTTTTTACTTTTCCCTTGTGTCTTTTCTGTTCAATTCAATTATTTCTTGCCATCTCTTTTTTTTTCACCGTCTTTAACTGTTTTTACATTGATTTTAATGTTGTACCTTTCACTTCCTGGTTTAAATTTTCTAAGCTGGTAGAGACGGTGAACGCAGCTTGTCAAAAATGCTGCGATCTGATTGTTCGAGGGGAGAGATTGATCCTCTTGCTTCTCCCAGGGTCTTAGCTTCGCTTGAACTGACGCTGGGCTCGTCCCTGCTTCCTATTCGAGCAGGTCAGAGGCTGGGTATTCTGCAACAAGTGACTCACCTCCTGACTCCCCAAAGCCTTTCCACCATTTACAAGGCACAAGTCAGGAGTGTGATGGAATACTCTCCACTTGCCTGGATGAGTGCAGCTCCAACAACACTCAAGAAGCTCGACACCATCCAGGACAAGGCAGCCTGCTTGATTGGCACCCCATCCACCATCCTAAACATTCACTCCCTTCACCACCGGCGCACAGTGGCTGCAGTGTGTACCATCCACAGGATGCACTGCAGCAACTCGCCAAGGCTTCTTCGACAGCACCTCCCAAACCCGCGATCTCTACCACCTAGAAGGACAAGAGCAGCAGGCACATGGGAACAACACCACCTGCACGTTCCCCTCCAAGTCACACACCATCCCGACTTGGAAATATATCGCCGTTCCTTCATTGTCGCTGGGTCAAAATCCTGGAACTCCCTTCCTAACAGCACTGTGGGAGAACCTTCACCACACGGACTGCAGCGGTTCAAAAAGGCGGCTCACCACCACCTTCTCAAGGGCAATTAGGGATGGGCAATAAATGCTGGTCTCGCCAGCGACGCCCACATCCCATGAACGAATAAAAACAAAAAAGAAGTGCCTGAAGAAAAGACCGCTGTAAGTTAGGGGGTCAGTATAAATCTATGGACCGGCGAGCGCTGTTGGTTCACCACTCCGAGCAATTTCTGGCCCATTATCCTCTTCCTCGACTGTGAAGACCGACAGAAAGTAATTATTCAACAACTCTGCCATTTCATTATTTTCATTTGCAATATCACCTGCATCTGTTTTTAAAGGGCTCACATTTGCTACCCTTTTTCTTCTAATATAATTGTAAAAACTTTTTGTGTTAACTTGATATCTCTCACAAGTTTCTTTTCCTATTCCCTTTTTGCAGTTCTTACTATCTTTTTGTCTTCCTTTGCTGTTCTTTATATCTCTCCCAGTCCCCTGGCTCTACACTATTTTTTGCACTATTTGTATGCTTTTTCCTTTAGTTTTATGTTATCTCTCACCTCTTTTGTCGACCATGGCTGTTTTATTTGGTATTCGTGCTCTTGCCCCTTAGGGGTGTGTATACCGATCCTGTATTAAGCTAAATTATTTTTTGAACACCTCCCACTGTTCATCTATAGTTTTAGCCAATAACAGTTTTGGCCAGTTTGCTGACTTCAATCTCTATCTCATCCTGTTAAAGTTAACCTTACCAAAATCTAGAATCTTAGTAACTGTGTTAAGTTTCTCCTTTTCAAACCTAACATTGAATTCGATCATATTATAATCACAGTGAGATAAATGTTTCCTTACTGTTAGATTATTAACTAAGTCTGGCTCATTAAATCTGATATGGCCTGCCCTCTTGTTGGTCCTAGAACATATTGCTCCAGAAAACTATCTGCACCATAGCAACTGTGACATGAGGAGGACACTGCAAGGTGACAGATGTTGGGAGAGAGCTGCAAAATAAATTCATCAGAGAGACTTTCGGTGACATCTGATCATATAATTGCTATACAGCATCTGTAATAACCAGTATGTTTCACATAATTTAAATGTAAAACCAATTCTGAGAAAGTGAAAGTCCCATGAAGAGCTCCAATCTGCACACATCTTTTTCAGTTCCAGTGCAACTTTATATTTTCAACAGAAAAATCACAACATTCACAACGATCATGCCCTCCACCCTATCACAGACCTGCCCCTTTGTTCTTTCCTGCCTCCCTCCCCCCCCCACCGTCCCCACCCCATTTCCCTGGCTCTGTACTTGCTTAAAATCTGTTAATCACTAACATGCCTGATGAGGGGTCATCGACCTGAAACATTGGCCCCGATATTTGCGTGGAGGGTGCGGGGGAGGCCAAAAATGGCCAAAGAGCCTGGCAAGGCCCGGGGACGCCAAGCTCCTGCTGAATTTAACAGCAGGACCTCGTTAGAATTCTTTTCTTCTGTTTCCTGCCCAGCAGCCATCCAAATTGACAGCCTGGCCGGCTGCCGGGCGGGAAAACCAGCGGCAGAAGGCCGCAGCCGGGGGCCCTTAGGGATGGTCCCTGGCAATCGGGAGGAGTTTGGGGGGGGGTGGGGTAGATCGACCAGGGTGGCGGCATGGAGAGGTCGGCAATCGGAGCTTGAGGGGTGGGGTGGGGGAGGGGAAGAGTGGTGGGATCAGCCGTGATTGGCTGGAGGGAGAGAGGTCATTGGGGACGGAGGAGGTGATGTTGGCGATCACAGCAGGACAGAAGAAAGGCCGTGATTGGCAGAGGGGAGGCCGAAGGCTATTTTGAGGGGCCAGGAGGAGCCGGGTTTCCCGACCCCTGGGAAACCAGCATGGCATTCAAATTTAAATCGTCTCCCGATTGCACTGTGGGAGTTGGGCACAGTGTAAAACAGGCTGCCTATTTGTTTTCACCCTCACTGTGCGTTAGATTATAGTGTCTGTGTTTTTTGAGAGCTTGTGCTTCCTACATGTATCTAGCTGCACGTGTACGTCTGGGCAATCTTGCTCCGAGTTTCACAGAGAGCCACAGTGTATGTAGCCAGTATGACATGGCCCCAAATGTTGAATCACGTTGTATAATATTGGCCCAAGGAGTAGGACCTGTGAGAATAAAAAAAGTCATGAATGAGATTGCCAAAGTTGTGCAATTTAGTGGCAATATGCTATGGACTAGTGAAGAAGATTGTATTTGCATTTATATAGTGACTTGTCACATCATTCAGATGTTCCCAACACACATAACTTTTTGAAGTTAACTCACCATTATATTTATAAACAGCAAGATCCCATAAACAGCAAATAAATGGCCAGATATTGTGTTTTTGGTTGATGGAGGAATATTGATCAAATATTGCAGCGTGATTTTTTTTTACATCCACGAGTAGATCGAGAGGTTTTTCTCTTAACTTCTCATCTGAGACAGCACCTCTGGCAATGCAGTATTCCATCAGAACTACACTGAAGACTTGGCTTAGATTTTGTGCAGAATACCATAGCTAGGCTCGAACCCCCACCCACTCTTCTTACTCAAAGGCGAGAGTGCTACCAACTGAGCCAAGTTGCCACTTGTACCTGCCTGTGCCTGGGTTGAGATTTCCCAAACTCACTTCATTTGGGGCCTTTAAATTAAATCCGACCATTCAAGGCTAAATTTGAAACCAGGTCTCAGTGTATTAACTATTGTGCCAACTGCTTTAGGGAACTGTGATTAAACCAAGAAGCAGAAAACAAATCCCATACAGGTGCACATGTCCTGAATCAGTTAAAGTGCCTAATCTGTACATTCTAATGATTTAGTTGAAAGTAAAATTTTTTTTGGCAGATTAGGTGCTGAATGGATAGTTTGCACCTGTTTTTGCTACTGAAGATGATGCTAATTTGCCAGTGGTGACAGATAGAGGTGCTTCCAAAATTGAAGCCTTGAAATTTAGTACAGAAATAGGGTGGGGTTAAGGGTTGTCAAGCAGATCCAGCTGCTAAACATAATGGCAACTGTCCTAAATGTTAAAAGAAGAGGGGGGAGGGGGTATTTGAGAGTCATTGGCTCTTATATTTAACAGCTCATCGAGGTGTAGGATTATTCCCATGATTTGGGGTGTGCTAATGTGTTACCACTATTTAGGAAGAGGAGTATGTTTGACCTGGGAATTATAGGCTAGTTAGTTTGACTTTAGTTGTAGGCAGGCATTATTAGAGATGGGTTGTATGATTAGTTAGAGACAGGTGCAGTTATTGGGGAACTTCAGCATAGCTTTTGGAATGGGAGGCCTTGTCTCACTTGGTTAAATTCCTTGAAGAGGTATGGTTGGTGGCTGATATACAATATCTACTAGGCTATCTCCATTTCTAGAAAGCCATTGATGAAGTGCCACATACCTTATTAAGTAAGGTACTGTTGTGTGGGATTGATAAGCAGATTTTATGTTGAATAGCTTGCATTTTCATAGGCAAAGAGTAATAATTAATGAGCAGCTCTCCATGGTATCCAGTCACTAGTGGAGTTTGGCAGGGATCAGTGTTGGGACTGTTACTCTTCATCAGTGGTTTGGATGAGTGCATCAAGGGACCAATTCTTAACTTTCTTAGGACCAGTGTGAAGAAATTTAGAATGTAGGTGAAATAAATAGGGTACAGGCTGATCTTGATCCACTGGGGGAATGGGTGTGGCATGTGACCTCCAATGTAGATGAATGCAGTATTTGGGTCTGGGTGAATATAGGCATATACCATGCAGGATTATCTGCTTAAGGATATGGAGTGTGCTTGGGACCTGGGGGCTGGAAGTGTTAACATTCCACAACCAGTGTCACAAGGCCATAGGGCAAGCAAATTGGGTGTTATGGTGTGTTGTTGGGGCAGTTCAAGCTTGTACAAGACCTTTGTCTGGCTGCTTTTAGCATAGTGTGTGTGGTCCCCTTGTGGGGGTATTGAAATCCTGGAGAAGGTCTATTAGAAGACCACAAAAATAATGATTAATCTTAGTTCCTGTAGCAATCAGGAAAGACTTTAGGAGTTGGAGCTTTTTTTCACAGGTGATTCATAGACTGAGGTGATCAGTAAAGAGTGAATGAATAGATTCTGTTTGGGTGGATAGATTATTTGAGTTAGAGAGGTATGGATGAACTGAGGGGCATAAGTATAAGATCCAAAAACATAGTTAGGTTAGATGTCTTTTCAGAGTCATTGACCTAGAATAGATTGTTAGAATGTGCAGAAAGTATGGATTCACTGCACTTTTGAAAGGAGCTGGAAGAATTTCATGGCATCAGGGCCATCTCAAGTTGTGGAAAATAGATGAGGGGTAATTACTGATGAGTTTAATGATAACTTGGAGGGTGCTCCATTGCCTTTGAGATCGGAGAGAAATTTCCAGCAGTTTTTTTTCTGTAATTAGCCTATGGGTTATCTTCTTTCTTGCCTCTCCCAAGAGATTGCATGACTGGGGTGACAGAGGTGGGGTAGATGGTGCTCATTGGCTTGATGGACCAGTTGGTCTTTACCTGCCCTACTTGTTTGTAGGTAAATGCTTTTAGACAACAGTGCTCCCATTGGCTTGCAGTTCAAGTGATTTGGATCACATTTCTGTAGTGTAGCTGTTACTACTACTCCAATTCCTTCAAAAAGGATCTGGATAAGTGTCGGTCAGGTATAGACTGGCATAGTAATATGCTCCTGTGCTGAGGGGATTTTGGAAATGTCATCTGTGGAAAGCAACCAGCTTGGGTTGAATAGCAGAAGTACCAGGGTAGTTGGGAGTTAACTCCATAGGGTGGGGTGGTCTGAGAGAAATGCTGCACACTTTGTTTTGGGAGATTGGGGTGAGGCAGAGTCATGAGTGTATAGTGTCACCTGTGGAAAGAGTGGGCTTGTGGTGCCTTTTCTTTACTTTCTGGTGCTCTTTCAACACCCTGAGGTAGCAAGTCAGTAAGCGGAGAGGGGGCACTGAGACAAATCAAGGATGGTGCTTGAAGTGGCCTGTTATCTGGTCATCTCATTTCTCAGTCTCATGCAAAATATTAAAAAAAAACACATTCCTGGTGGCATTTGCTTGAAGTAACATTCAGTTTTTCAATCAATAAAATGAAACCAAAAGGACTGTCTTTGTCACAAGAGTTCAACTGATTGAAATGGAGCACGTGTTGCAGTATGATGTGATAAATATCTCCGCAGGTCAGGCTGACCCATTCCTAAATGGGTTTTGGTTTGCCTCGAGAGGCGATTTAGTATGTTTAGGATTTAATGAGTATTTTTGTGGTTTTCATTGCCCAAGAAAAACAGTTGGTCTTTGTCACTTTTTCCTAGCAGAGTAATATTTTTGCTATTTTTCTACACCAATATTCTAAATAATTGTTAAAGCTACAGCTCCTAATTTCTGATCTTGTCCCTACCACAATAACCTTCCAGAAACCTGTTACAGACAATAGTAGATATTTTTCAAGATCTCTTTTCTGCAACATTATATAAATCAATACATGATCAATAACTGTGGGATAAGTTTCTAATCCAGCAGTGAGTTATGATCAGTGCTGAGTGGTCTGCATAGCCTCATTATATCCTCTTCATTAACACTGTACTAGCTGATCTCCTGGACACAGGGCTGGAGCACTGTTGTGGTGAGTAGCTGCTAACTTGGCCTGTCCCTTTTAGGCCACTAAAAGGGAAAGGTTTCTGAGGAAAGACCAAGCGGTGGATTTTCAACTTGCCCCCCAGGTGTAAAACTAACATTGCGGAACAGCTGCCTGTTATAGAAATCACATGATTTTCATTTTCATTGATTTAAATAAAAATTGGATGGTATCGATATAGTGCGACGGATCCAGAATGCCAGGTTTACGGCTATGCAGCAAGTTAAAAAATTTACCCTCAGGTGCTTTACCACAAAGAGGGAGGGAAGTACTAGTATGAGCCACCTTGGGGGGTGCTCTTACACGCTGCCTAGCAGCCAGTCGAAGACCTGAGTTAGAGGGGGCCTGGTAGTCGGCTTTCTGCCTTTCCAGGGGGGGAAATGAAGTGTGATGAGCAGAGACATTAAATATGTGTGTAGTAATTTGGTAAAACTAGTGAAAATGCAAGAGCTCCTAAAATGAACATTTTTAGAAGAACTGAGCAAGTTTCTTGCTAAACCTTGGCACTGATCTTATGAACAAAATGGTGGCAAATAGGTGCACTAGAACTGCATGCTAATTTACATCTCATTAAAGGGGGTGCAGTTATCATGGAAAAGTGTTTGGAAACCTCTGTTTACAAACTCTTGACACAGCGATAGAAATCACATCAAATTGCATCATTATACCGATTGTGTGTGTTACAGTTGTGATTTTTTTTTAAGAAAAATTATGCACAAATGTCTCAGTTGTTCTCCCTCCCAAAGCGCAAAAAATTTGCCAAACATTTTTTTTTGTCAAGTTTTTCGTGCAAATCACCCTTTTGTCCTACAAGCAGCTCTGCCACCCTCGCTGGGTAGCAATTGGGGTGCTACAATTGACTTCCATACTCCGGGTTTCCAGCGATGGGAATAATCAGCTGGGTTTAATGGTCCTGACCACCATTTGGTGACTTTTGCTGGTTATAAGGCCCTTCACAGTCGAATAGCCGGATGACCACTCGCTGCTAGACTTTCCATCTGAAGAACTGTTACTTGGGGGAGGCACCAAGAGGCCTGTGAAGCAAACCCTAGAAAGAAGTCAGTGTCTTCAATAAAGAATGTAAGGAATCTTACAACACCAGGTTATAGTCCAACAGTTGGACTATAACCTGGTGTTGTAAGATTCCTTACATTTGTCAACCCCAGTCCATCACCGGCATCTCCGCTTCAATAAAGAAGGGAGAAAATTGACGAGGAATGGAAAAAACGAAAGCTTGTTTAAAAGATGGTTAAGTTTGCCGACATACCAATGCTAAGTTGGTAGGCCGTGTGGTGTTTTTGAGAGTTGGCATCCCCACAGATTATTTCCCATAATCCTCCACGTGATCTGCCCTCAATCTCAGTCATGCTGTTGTGGAGGTGGAATTAAGGTGAGCTCAAACTGTTTCCGAAGGGAAGGAAAATAAGTGCATCTTTGCAGCATCCTGTGCTGCTGCTCTTGTCCTGGATCCCTTTCCCTTCCCTTGCTCTCAGTTCTTTCTCATGATTTTAACTTCATTTTTTTTCACTTTATTTCTATCTAGCAGAAACTATTACAACCTACCCTATCTATTTCTACAATTTTTTTCCTTAGAAGATCAGTTTAAAATACTTGCCTGTTTTGCGTCATTCTCCCACATCCCACCCTTCATTTTGGAGGTGGAGCTCATGGAAAACAGGGCTGAAAATGGGTCCAAAAACCATTGTTTTGTACCGACTATTGCCTATAATTCAGAAGATCATGGACATGATTTCCCATTGTACTTAATGGACAAGCTAACCCGTACATGGCACAAGCCAGATTGAGCCTGGATGAAGTAACTTGTCTGTGATACAGTAATGGGTCATTAGGAGTTTATTTAGCTCAAGTTGCATTAATAATGTCTGTTATTTATATCACTCAATTTTAAAAAAAAACTACATTAAAGTGAGGAGAATGTTCCCTTTATCCGAATATTCTCAAGAAGCAAAAGCTAGGGAATGTGTGTGGAATTAATTAGCACCAGTGTCTTTTAACTAAATATTCTCATCAATTGTGTGTATGTTAACAAGCTTCTGGTTTGTTGTTGGTCACAGACCCCTCCAGTCTGTTGCTGCTGGTTCTTTATAGTTAGGAATCAGAAAGGGAACTTCATTTTGGCTTTTTTTTTTAAGTGGTTTTGTTTGATGGCTTTTATATTTTTCTGCTGGACTCGAATCTGCTGCTTTCCTTGTCTGCCAAAATGCCAAGTTCATCATTTGGAATGGTTATTCCAAATTTCCATCTTCTATGGAATTGGGCCAAGTGTTCTGGCACGTCTAAATGCTTCGCACTAATTTCCCATCTGCGCAAGATATATAGTTCTTTGTTCTGAGTTTTTTTTTTCTGTGGAAAATATCTGTTCATACACTTCCAAGATTTTTTTTTTGTTGGTTCGTTTCGTCATGTTCTAACTGAAAGCTCTCTAATTGCCTTCCTATTTCCTGCAGAGGCTGTCAGAATCGAAGGTGTTTATTGGAATGCTTCTGCGTTTCCCGTGGAAATGCAAATTCATCTCCCTTCATTTCAAACAAACTGAGTCTCTTGTGTTCCTGTGCTTTCCAGATTAGTCGGTGTTAAATTTCACTTCATTTTGTCTGGCTCCAGTCTGTGGGTAGTGGTTTGTCCAGAACTTTCTCCCCCGGCTAGTTCTCAAACTCGGCCACAGTCTTAAAAACAGGAACCAACAGAGCTCTTGCCTTCCAGAAGACTTGAAGCTACATTTATTAACAGTCCAAATTCTGGTGGTATTAATGAACAGCTTCAAGAGTTCCTCAGGTGCATCCTTTAACCGTGCCAAAAAAAGAGCCTGAACACTCAAACCATGTTTTTGCCAGTAATTCTCGCCAGTACACCTAGTTGACTTCATTTTCGAAACAACTTTCAGTGCCGATTGCTGTTGTCAATCAATTAATACAAGTATTGATCGGGTAAACTGCTATAATGATTCAGAGGGAAAAGATCATAGTATCATACAGCACAGAAGGAGCCATTTGGCCATTATGCCCGTGCAGGCTCTTTGAAAGAGCTATCCAATTAGTCCCACTCCCCCGCTCTTTCCCCATAGCCCTGCAATTTTTTTCCTTTTTAAGTATTTATCCAATTCCTTTTGAAAGTTATTATTGAATCTGCTTCCACCACCCTTTCAGGCAATGCATTCAAGATCATAACAACTCGCTGCGTAAAAAAAAATTCTCCTCATCTCCCCCTGGCTTTTTGCCAATTATTTTAAACCTGTGTCCTCTGGTTACCGACCCTCCTGCTAGTGGAAATAGTTTCTCCTTATTTACTCTATTAAAACCCCTCATAATTTTGAACACCTCTATTAAATCTCCCCTTAACCTTCTCTATTCATCACTGGTATGCCTTGAGATCTGCAAAATAACTCTTTTTGTTCGTGGTGAGGGCTGGCAGTGCCAGGGTTGGTGTGAATAGTTTCCTCCTCATTGCACCAGATTTCTGCATTGCATGACTTTGCTTTGCATGAGTCAGGCATAGATCAGAGATTTGCCTTGTAATGCAACATAGGTTTAAAAATGACTGTTGGCAGTGTTATCATATGAAGACTTAACACACTTATCAAAATTCACCTCTGATACTTCAACAAAGGCACTACCAACTTAAAATTTATTTAAACCAGTTAATGTATCTGTTAAATAAATAAAGGTGAGAGGGATTTGCTGTGAGGAAATTAAGTATTTCTACTTCTGTCAGTATTTCCAGACTACAGTGGTATGGTAGTGTAGTGGTTATGTTACTGCTCTAATAATCTAGAGAACATGAGATTGAATCCCACCATGGTAGTTTGAAAGTGTGAATCAGTAAACTGGTCATGAAGCTGTCTGATTGTCATTAAAAACCCAACTAGTTCACTAATGTCTTTTTAGGGAAGAGAAACCTATCATCCCTACCCGACCTGGTCTGAATGTGACTCCAGTCCCACACTAATGTGGTTGACTCTTAATCGCCCTCTGAACTGGCCTCTCAAGTTACCCTTGAATCAGATCACTAATTCACCGCAGTTCAAAAAGAAGGCCCACCACCACCTTAGAGCAACTGGGGATGGGCAATTATTTGCCAGCAATGGCCACATCCTGAGAATAAAAAAAAAACAAATGACCTTTCGGTTATGTAGCCCTTGCTATTTGCAGTGTCCTCCATTACAATATCGAGTTGTTTTTCATCCACGTCCTCCCAGCCCCCCGCTCTGCCTAGCAAATCGACTAGCTGGCAAATAGCCAATTTCTTTGTAACATTTAAACAACATAGATTGGATTGGGATGACAAATTGTCAGTTAGCAGCACTTCTGCCTTGAAGTCAAAAGGTTTTGGGTTTAAACCCTGCTTCAGAAGCTGATCTAGACTGACATTTCTGCACAACAGTGAGCGGCTGCAGTGTTGTCGGAGGTACAAGCCTCTACTTGTGGGGGAAGACCAAAACAAGGGGCCATAAATATAAGATAGTCACTAATAAATTCAATAGGGAATTCAGGAGAAACTTCTTTACCCAGAGAGTGGTTAGAATGTGGTACTTACTACCACATGGAGTAGTTGAGGCGAATAGTATAGATGCATTTAAGGGGAAGCTAGATAAACACATGAGGGAGAAAGGAATAGAAGGATATGTTGATAGAGTTAGATGAAGAGGGGTGGGAGGAGGCATATGTGGAGCATGAACACCAGCATAGACCAGTTGGACCGAGTGGCCTGTTTCTGTGCTGTACATTGTGTATAATTCTATGTAAAGTTATTCATTTATGTGAAATTTATAGTTAGTGTTTTCTTTTTTGCTGAGAACATCTAATTTCTATTAAGTGTTTAACAGCTGTAAGTTGTTATCTGGGTTGTAGAACCCATTGCACTTACTGAAACTTTGTTAGATATGTTGAGGAACATTTACTCAAGCCACATATTAATTCCCCTCCCTCAGCCCATGTGCTGAAACCCTTATTCACACGTTATCACCTCCAGATTCAACTGTTTAAAAGCTCTTCTGGCCAGCCTCCCACTCCCATCTTAGCTAAACGTCAGCTCTTCCAAAACTCTGCTGCCTGTTTCCTGCCCTGGTTGCCTATCAGTCCTGTCCTTGCCGACATAGATTGGCTTTTGGTACTCCAACGTCTCAAATTTTAAATTTTCATACTTGGGATTAAATCCCCCCATGCCCTTGCTACTCTCTATCTCTGTAACGTTCTCTATCACTCTCTGAACTATCCATTCCTCTAACTTTGTCCCCTTGTGCATCCTCTCTCCCTTCATCCCACCATCTACCGTCATGCCTTCAGCCACTTGGGTTGCACGCTTTGGAACTTCCACTGTAAATCCTCTCTCTCTCCTTGCCCTCCTTTGAAGCCCCTTCTTAAAATCCATCTGTTCAACCAAGCTTTTGGTCACTCTCCAAAGAGTCTCCTACTTTGGCTCAGCTTCTGTTTTGTTTATTTATTATGCAATTTGGGGTGTTTGTCTATGTTAAAGGCTTTATATAAATCCCAGTTGTTGGGCAGCTGCACTTGGCTATTCTTGCTCACTGTGGAGTGGTTTTAATGAACTAATTTCCTACCTAGGCCCCAAAAGTGAAAGGACAGCTAGCTAACAAGATCTGGCACCCGGGCTCTGCAAGACCAATTCTGCTTGTCAGAAATTCACCAATTCATAAGGTACTTTTCATCAATTGTATCTAGTTGCTGCTGCAGGGGTACTGATATTGAACTCAGATTAGTGGTTATGAATGCTGAAAGGATGGTTCTGAACCAGTCTATTGTTAATTAGGATAATTATTGCATCTCTTGTATAATTAAAGGTAATCTAACATGCAACTGTAACATCATTACGAGTTATTGTTCTAATTAAGTTTATAAAGCCCCAGAGATGAATTGAAATAGTTATTACTCTTGCAAGTTACATTTTCAGCAAAATTTAAGAAAGAATAACCCATAACAAAACAAAATGAGGCCTCTTATTTATACCTCTACTCTACCATGTATTAAAATGGACAGGGTTACTTAAGGAAGAATTGCATAAATTTTGCAAATGATTTGCCTTGGTAATAACCTAATTAACTGCTGTAAGTTTTACAAAGCTCTGAGCTCTAATAAAACATGCAGCCACGCAGCAGGTAAAACTTTATAATTGCGAAGCAGCACACAAATTAAACTGCTCCTTCTAACTTCAAAAGAACTAAGTTCTGACAAGTTGCCTGGGCTTTGGGGACCCAACTTAATTAATGTCTCAGTATTTTATGAGTGTTGTTTTAATTGCCATGCTTAGTTGATGAGTCCACTTCCTTGTGAATGTCTAACCTGCTTATGTGTGATTGGGGACTAATGCTTTGATTGCTAATTTTGCTAGTGTGCAGTGTGGTAGCTCTGTGTGTGTTTTTCTCTATATTGGATAGAGGATGAAACAGAAACTCTGCTTGTGTTATCAAATCAACTCTGAATTAACTAGGAAAGAGCAGCTGATCCTGGCTGGATCACACTGTTAATGCGTAGGGTGTAGGTATGATCAGTAGAGGGCAAGAACATTCCATTTCAGGCAGAGCTGTATGTTCCCAAATTGAAATTAATTTATCAAATTGTTGCTATGTTGGCATAATGTTTTGACCTTTAAAATCAATTTTACCATCTGTTTAATGACTCACTATTATCAAATAAAAATCAAATGCAAAATTAAATTCTAAGCTTCCTGACTTGTATGCACCTTGGTTTTTGAGGAGTTGGAGGTGCCTATTGTATAGTATGTCAGATGATAAATGGACCGGGGAGTTTGGGGGTCGAATCTATTCCTACACCAGTGTGTGTTTTTTCACTACTAGACATGTACTGAAACGGATATAAGGTAATGATAAAAAAATACCCACACTCCCTAATTCATAGGTTTCCATCAGCACTCACAAGAGATGTTAACTTAACTCTTGGCATGCCATGGATGAGTTTACTTACGCCATGCCGGCATTTATGCTCCGCACGAGGCTCTTCCCACCTTACTTCATCTAACCCTATCAGCATATCCTTCTATTCCTTTCTCCTTCACAAAACCAAATTAGAGGTTGACCTTGCCGATCTTTACTTTCAATGAATTAAAACAAACAAGACTTTGGGGCTTGGGGCGTGCTTTCTTTTTTCCAATTTGATCCCAATTACAAAATGGACTGTAGAAGCCAAGAAGAAGCAAGAAGGGAGGTAGAGTTTAGTGGATATCTCGTGTTGCTACTAACTGTAATTCAGGCAATGCCTTGTTTTATACCATGTAATGCACAACGTATTATTTTGCTGCTAAGGTTTGATCTGTCTTATTCCTCGAAGGTCATAAAGCTCCTTTGCTGATATCATCCACAGGTCAATTACAGATTAATTGCTGTGAGTGAGGGAAGTTTGCTTGTAAATTTTCTGCTCCAGGTCAATCTGAAAACTTCCCTTGCCAGCAGAAATTAACCTGTAATTGACCTCCGCATGAAATGACTGGGTTTTTTGTTCTTCAATGCCTTTTTGACATTTCGAAGTGCGACAGATGCACTCAAAACTTGATGTGCAGAGATGTCTACTCGTCGCGATTGTTATTGGCAGCAAATTCTGTTTACCGAGACTCGTTTGGATTAAGGCTGTGTATTTTCCATCAGTTCTACTGATCACGAGTTGGTTAAAGGTGGCAACATTGTTCTTTGCTTTTTGTTAACAGTCCTGGCAGCCTAAGCAGTCCGTCGATAAACAGCTGATGCGTGACTAAAATTGCCGGTACTCTGCAAAATGAGCTTTGTGTGACTCAAGAGCCACTGCTTTTAAACTAAGGTGGCTGAGTGAACGTTAAAGGTTAATTTTAAAGAAATGCGGAAAAGTGAAATTCCAGTCAGTGCTTCTCAATTGCCACCTTCAGATTTAGCAATGTATCCAGTTATGGTGTTTATTAGAGAACCTCTCCCAAATCTGTCACAATAACTAGATTCCACTGTAGAGAAATGCAGTATTGAAAAAGGTAAATTTTGTAGAAAAAATTAAATTAAGGTTTAAAACGTTAAAAAGAGAATGTGAGGGAGATTGGCAAGGCAAGCAGAGCTAAAGTCTACTTATTTTTTTAACTAATTTTTTTTTGTAGTTTTGGTGTTCAATAATAATGCTACTCCTGCCATGCATGTGAGCTGAAAACTGGTAGGTCCAATGGAGCTAGTTATTTCTTAGACATAGTGATAGTTCTAAGATTTAACATATAAAAGCATTTCTAACTAATTTCATAAAATATGTAAACTTGTTCTAAGACTACATGTCTGACATTTGATGTAAATCAGGTTATTAGAGCACATTGTGCTGGAACAGTATATGAACAAATTACAGAGTTGCCGAAGGCCTCACTGCCTTGATGTTCCCTAATTGGAAGCCAACTTCCTTGAGGCTTTCCCCAGCAGGTCAAACACCCCACTTAACAGTCAAAATGAGCATCTCCTGAAAACTGCATTTCCCAGTGATTGAGGGGTTCAAGAACAAGGGGCCACAGATAACAAGATTACATGGAAGAGATTTGGAACTGAGGACAGGAGCAGCTTCTTTACACAGAGTTGTGAGGCTGTGGAATTAATTTGCAGAGTTAGTTGTTGAGGCAGAAACTGTCAACATTCAATCTTGGATTCGATAGGTGGACAAAGACAAAGGGAATGTGGGAACATGGTGGGTAAATGTGATTAGAACAATTAGTGCAGAGTAAATGCCAACACAGAGTAGTTGGGTCAAATGGTCGGTTTCCGTGTTGTAACTTCTGTGTATTGTGGTGCAAATAAGAAATGGCCAGAGTGTAAATAACTTCCAGTGCAACAGGCATTGGGCAAAAAGACGTTTGCCTTTGCAACAGTTCAAAAGTAATTATTTACACGAAGCTCCATGGCACATTTCAATGCGACAAGGTATTATAAATACAGTGCTCCTGGGTGAACTGGCAGGTTTTTATTTTGTTTTGTTATAATTTTTCCTTGATTTTCAATCCTTGGCATCCCTCCCGATATCATTCACCATCAATATCCCTCAACTAGAAAGCCAGGGCTGTTTCATGTTATCTGGCTGCCAACCTCAACACCTTGCAGGTCCAAGTATTTTTGAAGGGAAACTGCGATTCTCTTCAAATATTTAACTATAATTTTTGTTTGCCTTATTCTCTTTTCACTCCGGCTTTCTCTTTGGGCCCCTTGGGCCCCTCCCCCCCCGCCATTCCCAGCTGCGGAGAGTGGGCAGAAGACTTGTTTCCTGCACTCAGCTAATTCTGCCCTGAAGCAATTTAAACTTTTCTCTTTCTTTTGATTGTCAGCATCAAGCTCATTCTCAGATGAGGTACAGGACAACCAGCTGCAGTGTAAAGTCCTATGCACTCTGCCTCAGCCCCAACCACAGGAGACTATCGCCTATTCCGCCAGTGTGCTATTTCCAGTTCCCACACGAGCCACCTTTGTCGTTTGAGTCAGGCGACCAATGTGTGCCAAATTAGATTTTATTGTGTGCTGTGCACCCACGAGTAACAGGAGAATTAGTCGGTCCACCAATAGAGTTTTATGCTTGGCCAACTAGAAGAGGAATTATAGGCTAGCAGGATAGACAATGTTAGTCTCCATCCCTCCCCTCAGCTTGGAAACAGCACTTGCATGTGGGAATCATGTAAGGGCCCAGCAATGGACTGGGAATAGTGTGGTTGGGGGTGGGGTGATGATGGGACTTCATTCTTGTTCTTGATAGACTTGATTGTTGGGTATCCCTGGAGGTGAACTGATTGTGAATTGAACATCATTTACCACTATTCTATAATTTGGTTTGTGTATTAAATATTGAGAGCAGGATCACAGAAATACAGTGCAACATTATTCGAGTGTGGTGGAGAATGAAAGGCCGATTAATGGAACTGAACTGTCTACAGTATTACTATGTTGGATGCCCTTCTAAATCTTCAAGATAATGGCCCATAATTTGCTCCGAGCGGTGAACCAACAGTGCTCACTGCTCATTAGATTTAAATTCACACGCTGCTACTGCGTTCTTTTTGGCAACAACTTCCTTGAAATGTGAGTTTAACAAAACAGCAGCGTTCTTTCCCGGGCTGTGTGAGCGGGGGAAAGATCACTATGTCCCCTCAACCAATCAGCTTGAAGCAAGCCACGCTGTGAGAACCAGGAAGTGAAATTCATTGACAAACTGCACAGACTAAAAATCAGGAAGTGGTTAAGGTTAGTAAATGTACTAAACATGAGATAGAGATAGTGAAGTAAAGAGAGGGTAACAGTAAAACACTAAGATAAAAGAGACAAAGAAAAAGTAAAAAAAAATATTTTTTGATTTTAATTTGTTTTTAAATGTCCAAAAACTATTAAAATCAGGAGTAATGAGACTCCACATTTTTAAAAGTTAATTTTCAATGCCAGAGAGGTTGTTTGGCAGTCATTAATACTTACCAGTTAGTTTAGACCTAAAAAAACTCAGCGTACCTTTTTTGCGATGAGATTAGTTAGTATCCAGCTGGGCAGGAGAGCAAGTTGGCACTGGTCCATTGATTGCAGTTGGCAAGGTCTCTTTAACACAAAGCTTTCAGATCACCAGTGAATCAGGAAGAGCAAGTTTCGGATTTCCGCATTTGACTGCGCATGTTCGGTCGCCGGAACTTGCTCTTTGATTTGCCCATTAATAATGGAGGCTCACCGTTATTTTACAAGCAATTTCCAGCCCAATATCCAGACACCTCGGGGGTGATTTTAACCCCCAAGAATGGGTGGGTAAAGGGCAGATGGGAGTAGAAAATAGTTGTATTTTTGGGTCACAACCGCAACCCGGCTTCACATCTGGGTTTAATGTGAGCGCGTAAAAGTACAGGTTTCCCACTGGGAACACAAAGTCCGAAAATTTTGCGTTTGCGACCCAAAAAAACCATCTATTTTCAACTCCCACCCACCACCAACCCACCTGTTCTTGGGGGTTAAAATCACCCCCAATTGGTTGGCAAAGGTGGAAAAGGAAAATTAATGCGACAATTCAAATTATCCACTCAATGTGAAACTATTATCAAGACTAAGGCTCTATCTCAAGGTCACTGCATTATATTTCAGAACAGGTTATTTAGCTTGATGTAACTACCACATTTGGAATAACATGCACAATGTGGGCACCCCACCTTGAAAGGGAGACTGATTGGGAACCTTGAAGTTGATCTCAAACGTGTACTCTGGAAGGTCAATGCCTGAGTCTCTTCATATTCGCACTTGGCATGGACATAAATTTAATTGTTCTTTTGTACTCCTGATATTGTCCATTCACCAAAGTTTTTCCACATTTGACTAATGCTGCAAAGCACCTTTATTAAACCAGAGCTGTGAACAGATTCACTGGGTGGCATATAGTTTTTTTTTGAACTCTGAAGCTCTTGCAATATTAGGATATGGCACTCTGTAGCATTAAATCAGCCTGGCCTGAGCCCAGATGAAGTCTCGATCTCTGACTGACTAATTTGGGATGTCATTCCAAGGTGGTATCTTTCTGTTTCAGGTGCCTCCCAATTGGCTTGATAATATAGGTAAAGCTTGGTATTCCTTTCAAGGTGTTATCAATAGGTGACTTGGACCCAGCTCAGGTGGTCCCGATGCCAGTTGGTCAGTGCTAGATTTATGTAGGTTTCACCTTGAACACAAAACAAAATACTGCAGATGCTGGAGACTTGAAACAAAAACGCAAAATGGTTCAACTCTCTTCAGCTCAGGCAGCATCTGTGCAGATAATGGACAAGTTGATATTCCGGGCTCAGGCCCTTTGTCAAAACTCAGTTGACCTGCTGAGTGTTTCCAGCATTTTGTTTTAGGTATTACCTTGAGCTGGTCACTGAAGAGATGGATCCAATCAGTAGCAAATGCAAAGGAGAGCAAACCACAGCTATGGTGGCCTGTTTTAACTTGTACTACAAATCCTCGTAGTTGCAATTGGAGCTGATAGACCTGTTACTGATGAATCTGGGATTAAAAGATCAAAGTTTTGTAGGTGAAAGTTAAATCTTTACAAGATGGAAGATGATTGTAGGATAAATATGGTCATAGAGGACCAAACACTCTGGTTTTAATCCTGTTGGAACAATGAAAATGTCCTCAGTGCGATGCAAAACTCTGGTCTGTAATGTTATTGAGTTTTTTCTTGCCCTCTTCAGCAATCCCCTCCAGCCATGCAACCTTGCTTGCATCCTCTTCTCCTTTGATATCCCCAAATCCAATCCGGCCAATTACCGCCCCATCAGTCTACTCTCAATCATCAGCAAAGTGATGGAAGGTGTCGTCGACAGTGCTATCAAGCGGCACTTAATCACCAATAACCTGCTCACCAATGCTCAGATTTGGTTCTGCCAGGACCACTCAGCTCCAGACCTCATTACAGCCTTGGTCCAAACATGGACAAAAGAGCTGAATTCCAGAGGTGAGGTGAGAGTGACTTCCCTTGACATCAAGGCAGCATTTGACCGAGTGTGGCATCAAGCAGCCCTCGAAGTCAATGGGAATCAGGGGGAAAACTCTCCAGTTGCTGGAGTCATACCGAGCACAATGGAAGATGGTTGTGGTTGTTGGAGGCCAATCATCTCAGCCCCGGAACATCGCGGCAGGAGTTCCTCAGGGCAGTGTCCTAGGCCCAACCATCTTCAGCTGCTTCATCAATGACCTTCCCTCCATCTTAAGGTCAGAAATGGGGATGTTCGCTGATGATTGCACAGTGTTCAGTTCCATTCGTAATCCCTCAGATAATGAAGCAGTCCGAGCCCGTATATAGCAAGATCTGGACAACATCTAGGCTTGGGCTGATAAGTGGAAAGTAATATTCACACCAGACAAGTGAAGGCAATGACCATCTCCAACAAGAGAGAGTCTAACCACCTCCCCTTGACATTCAACGGCATTATCATTGCCGAAACCCCCACCATCAACATCCTGGGGGTCACCATTGACCGGAAATTCAACTGGACCAGCCACATTAATACTGTGGCTACAAGAGCAGGTCAGAGGCTGGGTATTCTGTGGCAAGTGACTCACCTCTTCACTCCCCAAAGCCTTTCCACCATCTACAAAGCACAAGTCAGGAGTGTGATGGAACACTCTCCACTTGCCTGGATGAGTGCAGCTCCAACAACACTCAAGAAGCTCGACACCATCCAGGACAAAGCAGCCTGCTTGATTGGCACCCCATCCACCACCCTAAACATTCACTCCCTTCACCACCAGCGCACAATGGCTGCAGTGTGTACCATCCACAGGATGCACTGCAGCAACTCGCCAAGGCTTCTTCGACAGCACCTCCCAAACCTGCAACCTCTACCACCTAGGACAAGAGCAGCAGGAACATGGGAACAACACCACCTGCACGTTCCCCTCCAAGTCACACACCATCCAGACTCGGAAATATATCGCCGTTCCTTCATCGTTGCTGAGTCAAAATCCTGGAACTCCCTTCCTAACAGTACTGTGGGAGAACCTTCACCACACGGACTGCAGCGGTTCAAGAAGGCGGCTCACCACCACCTTCTCGAGAGCAATTCGGGATGGGCAATAAATGCTGGCCATGCCAGCAACGCCCACATCCCATAAATGAATAAAAAAAATATGGAATTACTCCTTGTTCACTGCTCCCTCCTATGTACCATCAGTGGTTGTTCTATCTGGAGTTCCCTCTGCCCCTTCACGTTGCCAGCTCTTTCCTTGATGGAAAGTACATGTGGTGTGGAAATTGGGTGAGGATAGGATTGTGCTTAGCTTTGATACCCCCAATAACCTTACCAACAATCGCCACCCAGGCGCATGGATGAAGAATATTTGGATAAGATACTGGAGAGTTGTCAGTGTCTGTGATCTGTGGGTCACCACCTTCAGAAAATGAGTGGTGGAAAATTGGGGGAAAGAGTAAGAAAATTAACTTGGCCTCTATTTGTAGGCTCCTCTGCTAACTGAGTTTAATAACCACTGCAAATATCCAACCAACGTGGCTAATGCATGTTGCCCGTGGCTGAATGCCCTGCACTGTATTGCGATAAAGGAACACTTCCCATCTGGAACCTCTTCCTGTTTGTCTTTGGTTGTCAGAAAGCAAGTACATTCTGGAACCTTGTGGAGATCAGCTGCACGACGGAACATTAGGGCACTCAACTCGTACCTCTTGTTGTTGAGCATAACCTCGTGAATCATACACAATGATCTGCTGTGATTTTTGGCTATGCAATTTGCTTAATTTTATGAGATTATGGGGCCTAACTGATGTAATCTCCCAGGACTTCTGCGGTTCCAACATTAAAATAATAGCTGTACTATAAAAATTTGTAGGCAGCCGCAGCTATAGCCAATTACTGTACCTGGCAGAACATAAAATTGTCCCAGAGGGAAGGGTACAGCTTATGGTCGGGAAAGACTGATATATAGATGTTGCTGCTGGAAGTAGAACCAGCTGCTCCAGACTTACAGCATGTACCTATTACCAATGCAACTCCTGTCATCACCTGCATGTCCTCAACCGAAGAGCATCTGTTTTCCATTGCAAATTTCATTGTAATTCACACACACGTATATACATACACACACATACGCACTCTCTATATTTTAACTCTCTGTGGAAAACATTTTTACGAATTTTTTTTTCGATAATTTGGACTTGCATCAGTTTTTTTGAAGTGTTTACATTTTATTTTAAATGCCAAGCTAAGATAATAGTTAGGAAATGTCATTTAAAATTATGCCTCTACAATCTCAGAGGCGGTAGTAAGTACTATCGGGTCAGGTATAGCACAGATTTGTTGTGATGCAGAAATCCAGTTATTTGACGGTGTACCTAAACGCATTGACCGAAAAGAGCATCTCCTTTACTGTACCTTATGGCTGTCTTGTAAGCTGACATGACCTGAAAGGGTGGTGGAAGAAGATTCGGTGTAACTTTGGAAAGGGAATTGGATGTATATTTGAAAAGGAAAAATTTGCAGGGCTATGGGGAAACAGCAGGAGAGTGGGACTACTTGGAGAGTTCTTTCAAAAGAGCTGGCACAGGCACGATGGGTCGAATGATCTTGTGTGCTGTATTCCATATCAGGGTGGTATTTTGAACAAATGTTTTTTTTAAAATCATCCTCTTTAAACTTTGTGGTCTATAGGTCGACCTTACCAAATTACATTGGCTAGAGCTATCTACTGCTTCTCAAAGTTTCCTCTCCCTCTGTAGGCGTTGACTTGTGCTGGAGCATGGTTTCCTGAATTCTGATCCTCCCCCCTAATTCCTACCCATTCCTCATTCGTGAGTGTTGGAAGGATGTTCTGCCATTGAGAATTGAGGAGAATCACAGCTGAGCTTGATCATGACCTTATCCAGTGTAGCTAATGACCTTCTATTTGCTGAACATCCAATGTGCTCCTATCTGGGCTGATATTAAAATAGCCTGGAGCTCTTCCCACTTTCAGCCGACCAATAACTTGCGGTCCAAATGATATTGTCTGATATATGGTCAAGGATTTGCAACACTGTTACTGTCTAATACGCAGTCTAATAGAAGGCCGGTCGATTGAGTGATCATTCAGTGACCCACCCATGGGACTGCATTCGCCCAGCTGGTCAGCAGATGTCCATTATTACATTTTGTAAAAGGGCTGGTTGATGATTGCTTGCTTCCAAAGGTTGAAGGTCAAATCAGGCCCCAAACCCAGACATTTAAATCACTAGGTGCTTGCCAGTTCTCGAGAGTTCCAAACTTGGCTCTTTCCATTTGGCTGTTGGATCTCGAGAGATTGGAAAATGTTTTTACATCTACTTTGTTCCTGGTTCTTCAGACTAACTACTATATCCTTCTGAAGCTGCCCATTACTTGCTACAGAGAAGTTTACATTTTAACCTTTTATCGAGTCTCTGCTTGTCACTGCTGCCTCCGGCTTTGCTACTCCTAATGTCTTTGTTTCTACCCACCTCCACCTTGTCTTTCCCAGTGACCTTGTTGCTGACAAATCTTTCTGGGTTAGGATTGGGAAAGTTGGTCTTAGTTTAAGGTGGAGTTTGGGGTTGGGCTGAGGGCTAGGGTTGTCTTACACTTGCAGCTAGGGTTGATCTTAAGACTAGGTCAAATCTATTCCGGGGAGAAACTTTTACACTGAAGAGCATTTATTTTGATGGAGGAAACTCTATACTAGATGGAGTTGCTGGACTGAGGGGGAGGGATGTGTTATGGGAGCCAAGTATTGTAAGAGCAAAGTTAAAGGTATGCAAATAGCTGGGTGGGAGTGGGGTGAGTTCGCTTCAACAAATTCCACTTTAATCACTGTTGCTATCTATTTCCCTCACCTTTTGGGACATTAATTTGTGTTGTGCTTGGTGGCTTGTTCCAGAGCAGACTGGAGGGTTGATACTGCGCTTCCTGCGGGGAGAGCATCGATGGAAATTGTGGCATGCGCCTGTGATTTTCGCCCGTTCAGTTTAATCACTGGTTCTGTGCCCATGCTGCGCCCCTAGCTTGAAGGGTGGCAGCATGTAATCAGCTCCTGAAAGATTTCTTTCTCTGCTGGAAGTGGGTTGTCGATTCAGAATACGGCCTTCAACTATATTGGGCAAGAATCACGTCAAGTGATACCAGTGTAATCCTTTGTGTTCTTCACTGTTTTTACTGCAGCTACTAACATGCTCTTTCAATCGCCTTAAATTGTGAATCATCAAGAGTTTTTAGTGGACAGTTTCATACCAAATTTTACCTGTTATTTGTTCGGTGTTGATGGCACATAGCAGGGTGCTTCAGAAAAGCTTGGAAAGCCACAGCTAGAAGTGAGACACTAAGAAAACATTGGTCCGTGGCACCAAACCAGCAGATTGTACTTCACGGAACTGTCTGGCAATGCTGATCTCATTGTGCAGGACAGCAATGTGATCTATTTCATTCATGATTCAACTATCATTCCAATAGCAGGCCAACTGGTTTTCTGTTTGGAAGACTGAGCCAAGAAGCATAGTGCAATATTCCAAGAATCAATGGCTATTATCATTGGCCAGCCCACAGTCTACTCTGCACAAGGTCTACCTGTGACATCATTTAGATGACCTAGAGTGAATGAAATTTGGTTAAAATGTTTATAGAGTTAATAATTCATAATTATTTTAGTTTCCCTTCTCAGCTTCTTTGGGCATGTACCAACTGTGGTCAAGTGGGTGAGTGAGCTGTCTGAAAGTCCACCAATACTTTTCTGAACCATCTTCAAGGAGTTGTATGAGAGTACACTGACAACTTGCACTCCGATTTCCTGCCAACTCGTGAGGAAGGTGCCGAGCCTCCGCTTGGAGCTTCCCCACAACAACACGGTTGAGATAGGGAACTCCAGATGTGGAGGAACTGTGGCCAGAAACTCATGAACCACTACTTTGTGGTTGTCCATGTTGAAGCACCAAGTCACTGAGAACACGCAGTATAACATTTGGAACATTTTGAGGGACACGTTCTCAAGCAACGTCTTGCTCAAGAGTCAGCCTTGGAAATGTTCAAACACGCTGCATGATGGAACAATGGGAAATACCGTTACTTTCACTATAAATGCTGGGATAACCCAGCCTCCCAACGGCATCCTCTTATTTTCTGTTGCTAGAAGGTTTAAAAAAAATGGGGAATGGCACTGAATCGCAGCTGTCACCACCCTGCTGATGGGCAGGCTGAGAATTTAAGCCCAGAGTTCTGCTGAGGACTACAGGTGATGCAGAGGCACAGCGTTGCATTAAGAGTACCCATAATATATTTTTTTAAAAATCCAAGGAGTTTGCAGTTGTTTACTTCTCTTTATAACAAGGACAAATCTGACTGCTTTCCTTTGAGGCAGTTTTGTTTTTGCTGGCACGGTTGCATTCTTGTCCTTATAGTATTGGCCTCCTTCACCCTTTCCACCTTTCTGATGTCCTTGAAGTGCTTTCTGCAGTCCTTGGCATCCGGTTGAACGTTGAAATTCTTTGTGCCTTTTGGACAATGTAACCCAGGCCGTTTAATGCCTGGTGGATGCAGGTAATCAGCTTATCAAGTGCACAATTCCCTGGGTGGGTGCCTGCTTTATGCTTGCACCGACTTTTCTTTTCCAACATTAAACAGTGACGAGAAATATGCTCCACATTCGTTTAATAAATTGTTTTGCTAAAATAAAAATTAAAAAACTGCTGCTCTTTGAGACATGGCTTACGCATCCTTGATGGTTTTTGCCTGTCGTTTCTCTACACTTGATGACAACCGAAGTGAGGTTCCATTCCTTAACGCAGATCATTTCCAGTTGCTAAGATGTAATGGTGCAAATTTTAAATAGCTTAAATTTCATTGCAAAGAAAGAAAGTCTTGCATTTAGATAGTGACCCCAGGGTGTCCTATGTAATGTTGGTTGCGAAGCTTCATTGGTGAAGTAGCAGAAGGTAACTACATGTAATTGCTGTTCAGTTGCTGCCTAAGTAGCCTTGGTTTCCAGAGTTTGTAAAGTCCTGGCTGTTGTTTTGTTAAATACTGTATTGTGTTGAATCATTCTAGCAGATAATGTAATAATGGGTATATGCATAGGGGACACACATGTCCAATTAGTTTCTGCTAAAATAGTTTGACACATGGGGGCTCTTACCCATGTGAATTACATGACATTAATTTGTTGACCTGTGTTGAATTTTGCTAAACTGATATCAACATTGCTTGGTTGATTAGCAATGATGCCCATGTTCAGTGAGGTTTATCAGTGATTTTTGTTTTCACCCAACAAAAAATGTGAACTGCTTAAAGGGTTTTCATAGATGCAGCCTTAACACTAGGGAACTAACCATGGGTTAAACAGTACAGCACATGAAGCATGGCAAAAGAAAGTTCAGTGGGATAACGGCAAGTAGATGCACGTTTGCCATCAATTCAAAATGGACCAGAGCACTCAGATCAAGAGAAAAGACACAAACTTAACCCAAAATCCCATAAACATGGTAGGATTGCCTTAGTTTAACAGCCAAGGGAGCAAACCAAAGGACCTTGTAAATCTACCCTACAATACTGGCCACTAGTCCCCTGAAGCTGAGAGAATATGACCATTTTGAATAATGTATTTAATTTCTAGCAAACAGTCCATCCTGCGCATGCGCATTGAATAAATTGTGATTAATATGCTGAATTTAATATAGACATAAGGAAGTTTATAGAATATTAATGTAAGCATGACATTTTCATTCCTTGCACCATGCTTGTGGCTCCTTGACATGCGATTGTTAAATTAGTGCCAAGGGTGGTTTTGTATTGCAGATCTGTGTCTACTGAGAACTGGATTAACGCTGTCCAAACTCATCTCACTTAGGAACCGTTAACAGCTGCTGGAGAGAAGAAACCCTTCTGTCTTGGCTAGATTCAAATTGAGTTCCCAGAATTGAAAGGAGCGGTGCACGAACACACTGCATCACCCAGCCTTCTAAGTGTCTGTTCTTCATTATCATTTGAATATAGTGCATGCAAATACTTAACCAGTTTATATTAAAAAAAACCTCCTACTTTACGGGAACATCTGTCCATAGTTAATCAGAAAACAAGTGATTACTGCTTCACACTGGGCTTCTTCATCTGTGAAAGTAAATCACACTAGTCATAGACGTCAACAAGGGTGACTTAAACGAGGAGGTTACGCAGATGAGTTCTTTGTAAAAAGTCAGGATATAACTTGGAATTGGGCACTGTTTAAGGCAATTAAAAGTGGTGTGAAAAGAAAAATCAGTAACGAAAAGCCAGTTGCAGATCCCCCGGATATTGCAACTATCTATAAGCTGGTAGCTTGATTCTGAAAGGCTTCGCATGACTGTTTTACTGTTTTTGATGTTCGTATGCAACATTTGTTTGTACCTCTATATTCTGGTAATAGTCTGGCAACTACGGTACGGACACGATGGGCCGAATGGCCTCCTTCTGAGCCGTAACTTTCGATGATTCTACGTTTGATGATGCACTAGCGCAGCAGATGGGCCTGAATGATTAGTGCAGTAGTGAATCTACCACCATGTCACCATCCATGAAATAATTATATCCAGTAAGTCACTGATGGACTTCCTATTTATTTCATGAGTATACAGACAAAGCCATAATGGTAAAAATATTATGAAATAAATCAATTAAATAAGTGGCATTGAGCAATTGGACTGAAGAGCTGCTTTTTATGCCATAGAAAGCACAATATCGCTAGATATCCAAATTGTGCCTTGTAGATGTTACATTAAGGGGGAGGGCAGTTTATGGCTGGGAATTTCCTTGGAGCTGCTCTCGTCCTGCTGCTGTAACTTCGCTGGAAGTGTGGCGGAGACCCTGTTCCCTCATGTAAGTGGGGTTTCCAGAGAAGTTAATGGCAGCAGGGCAGGAGCAGCTTCGAGGAAATTCCTGGTGTGTGATATTGTGTAAACGAAGTAACTTAATGAAAATTGAATGCATCTTTAAGGTCGCACCAGGCCAGTTTTGTGCCATTTCGTAATTAATGTTCTCAATGGTGAAAACAGCAGACACAAAGCCTGAAAAAAATAAAGATCTCGTGAATATTACCTGATGTATAGTAAACTCCATTTTACTGTCCTCTTGTGACTTTGCAATGGAAACACTAACTGGTTGCCAAAAGACCAGGAAATGCTTTTGGTGATTTTAGTGGATGAGTGCTTATATCATATTCCTCCGTATAATGGGTTATGACCTGTCGTGTCACACGACAAATTATAGTAATAACTAACAAAAATTCAGTATTATTAATACTCTGTATTGGGCAGAAGAATGAGTTAAGTACTCATCCACTAATATCAGGGACAATAATTTCCAGATGTTTAAATAGTGGACCGGGAGGGTAAATGCCTAATCATGAAAAATGTACCACCTGTTGACATCTCAAGAATTTATAAGATGCCAAATACACTTGCAGTGTTCTACTAAACACCGCTACAGTCAAATATCTACTAACTAGCAGATAGCAAGACTGAACAGCAAAGGAACCGATTGAAACTCCGACAATCAAGGATCTTGCAGTTTTAACCAGAGAAGGATATCAGAGGGGGATAGGGCGAGGGAGTGGGACTAACTGGATTGCTCTTGCATAGAGCCGGCGCGAACTCGATGGGCCGGATGGCCTCGTTCCGTGCTGTAACCTTTCTTTCTACGGTATCACGGGGAGAGAATAACAAGGGCTACCCAAGAGACAACAGACCACGTCAAACCTTCTGTGAGGCAGGTGATTCACAGGCATTGCCTGAACGAACACGACCATAAAATGTTTTGTTTAAAAAAAATTGTTCTCATTAAGGTGAGAATTTTTATGCTGATGAATGGATTATTTTTCCACTGTTGCACTCAAGTTAGCATCAGGCACTCCCAGGATGGTTATAGTTTGAATTAGATGCAGGATAAAGCTTACTTTACAGCATCCCAACTATGCATCTTAACCCTATCCTTAAAGAACATTGTACTAATGGAACATTTCCACCAACCAGCCCTGTGGTCCCTCTGAATAAGTAATACTGCATCATAAGCAATTTTGTGTTCGGGACTTGTGCCCATGAAATCATGCTGTGGGATATTAGTAATGCATGTGTTAGCGTGGTCATCTGAAATTCCTTTGCTATTTTAATTAACGTGTTAACCTATTTATTTTAAACGGGTTAGCACTTTAAAATAGCGGAGAACAGAATTTCATGCAACCCTGTTACTGCACTCGTTGCCAGTAATGTACGGCACAATTTCAACCCTGTTACTGCACTCGTTGCCAGTAATGTACGGCACAATTTCAACCCTGTTACTGCACTCGTTGCCAGTAATGTACGGCACAATTTCAACCCTGTTACTGCACTCGTTGCCAGTAATGTACGGCACAATTTCAACCCTGTTACTGCACTCGTTGCCAGTAATGTACGGCACAATTTCAACCCTGTTACTGCACTCGTTGCCAGTAATGTACGGCACAATTTCAACCCCTAGGAGTTGGAGCGAGATTAGCTAAAATCATTTACAAGTCTTCAACTCACAAATGGGGATTGTCATCCTATCGGTCAAGGATGGGTTCAAACTGCTGTCCCGAAGATTAAAGGGAAGTTCCATTACTCACTCGGCAACACGTGATCATTACCGAGACTGATGGCGCCTTCCTACTGAGGCCCACCTGCTTGCCATGCTATTCCAGCTGTAACTTAATTCGGTGCGAGAGGTTCCTTTCAGTTCAGTATAGGTGAAGGAACTGGTATCTTTCTGTCTCGCACAGATAAGTGATGCACTTGTATGGAGAACAGCCGTTTATATTGTTTTCCCCAAATCACAGTCAATGAAAGTACTATCCACTATCCACTATGTTAATTCTCGGGATGTGGGCGTCGCTGGCGAGGCCAGCATTTATTGCCCATCCCTAGTTGCCCTTGAGAAGGTGGTGATGAGCCGCCTTCTTGAACCGCTGTAGTCCGTGTGGTGAAGGTTCTCCCACAGTGCTGTTAGGTAGGGAGTTCCAGGACTTTGGTCCAGCGACGATGAAGGGATGGCGATATATGTTCAAGTCAGGATGGTGTGTGACTTGGAAGTAATGGTGTTCCCATGCATCTGCTGCCCTTGTCCTTCTAGATAGTGGAAGTCGTGAGTTTGGGAAGTGCTGCCAAAGAAGCCTTGGTGAGGTGATGCCGTACATCCTGTAGATAGTACACACTGTGGCCACGGTGTGCCGGTGGTGGAGGGAGTGAATGTTTTGCCAATCAAGTGGACTGCTTTGTCCTGGGTGGCGTCCTGGATGCTGTCAACTGGATGTGTTCACTCTAATATAGAATCATGGAATCATAGAAAGGTTACAGCATGGAAGGTGGCCATCGGCCCCTCGAGTCCGCACTGGCTCGATGCAAGAGCAATCCAGCGAGTCCCACTCCCCCACCCTTTCCCCGTAGCCCTGCAAATTTTTTTGCTTTCAAGTACTAATCCAATTCCCCTTTGAAGGCCGTGATTGAATCTGCCTCCACCACCCCCTCGGGCAGTACATTCCAGATCACAACCACTCGCTGTGTAAAAGAGTTTTTCCTCATGTCACCTTTGGTTCTTTTGCCAATCACCTTAAATCTATGTCCTCTGGTTTCTGACTCTTCCGCCAATGGGAACAGTTTCTCTCTACCTACTCTGTCCAGACCCTTCATGATTTTGAAAACCTCTATCAAATCTCCTCTCAACCTTCTCTGTTCCAAAGAGAACAACCCCAGCTTTTCCAGTCTATCCACGTAACTAAAGCCCCTCATCCCTGGAATCATTCTAGTAAATCTTTTCTGCACCCTCTCTTAGATCTTCACGTCTTTCCTAAAGTGTGGTGCCCAGAACTGGACACAATACTCCAGTTGTGGCCGAACCAGTGTTTTATAAAGGTTCATCATGACTTCCATACTTTTGTACTCTATGCCTCTATTTATAAAGCCCAGGATCCTGTATGCTTTTTTAACTGCTTTCTCAACCTGCCCTGCCACCTTCAACGACTTGTGCACATATACCCCGAGATCTCTCTGTTCCTGTACCCCTTTTAGAGTTGTGCCCTCTAGTTTATATTGCCTCTCCTCATTCTTCCTACCGAAATGTATCACTTCTTATTTTTCTGCGTTAAATTTCATCTGCGACGTATCCGCCCATGCCACCAGCCTGTCCATATCCTCTTGAAGTCTATCACTATCCTCATCTCTGTTTATTACCCTTCCAAGTTTTGTGTCATTTGCAATATAATTGATTGTTAACATGTGCTTCGTTCAGATCACATCCATTCTCCATTTATGAAGTATTTCCATCCTGCCTTTTGGATGAAAGGTTAAACTGAGACCTAGTCTGCCCTCTCAGGTGGACGTAAAAGATCCCATGGCACTATTTGAAGAAGAGAAGGGGAGTTCTCCCTCAATAGTTATTCCTCGGCCAACATCACTAAAACTGATTATCTGGTCATTATCTCATTGTTGTCTGTGGGACCTTGCTATGTGCTAATTATAATCATAGGATCATAAAAAGGTTACAGCACAGAAGGAGGCCATTCGGCCCATCGAGTCCACACCGGCTCTATGCAAGAGCAATCCAGCTAGTCCCACTCCCCCGCCCTTTCTCCATAGTCCTGCAGATTTTTTTTTTCCTTTCAAGTTGGCTGCCACGTTTCCTACATTACAACAGTGACCATATTTCAGAAGTATTTCATTGGCTGTGAAGTGCTTTGGGATGTCCTTGAGATCATGGAAGGTGCTTTATAAATCCAATTTCTTTCTTTATTTTCCTTCACGTATAGACTTGTGTTCTTGAATACAAAGTCCAGAATCGCCAGTAAGACTAGATGTTTCCTACATGGTCTCCTATTTTCCAGGAAGACCATTCCTCAAAACTGGACATCCCCGATAATTCCAACTCTGGATCCAGGGCAGCAGAAGTTATAGAGGTTTCCATCTAGAAAAAGTGGCTCATTTTGGTCAAAGATACAATACCCAAGATGCCAGAGTTTGGTGGTCTCTGCTTGCAGTTTTGGGTCTGGCCAAAATTGGTCACTAAAGGACTAAAAGCTGAGGGTGGATGTCGCTGTTGGTCTGTGTTTGGCCCACTTATACGTACCGTGCCCCGGGCCTTGAGACTCCACTGGCAGTTGCACCCCTTCTCCCATCCCATTTTACTCCTTCCTTATTTAGATTAATAAAAACAAATCTGTGGTATATATTCTACAGATTTCACATTTCTATATAAACTTTGATGTTTCCATTTAGCAGGTGCATTCTACTTAAGAGCTGTAATTCTCTTTTTTAGTTTGATAGAATTTGAACATTACATCCTAGTTTTTATATGCACCTATTCAAAAAAAATATAGTTGCTCCCAGTCTAATGTCTATTCATTGATTGTATATTTTAACTCTATCGGGGCCTGTATACATGGTTGGCTGTTGGTGATGTCTGCTTGGTTTTATGGTTGATTACTTTGAGATTCAGGATTGGTTTTCAGGTAATGGAGGATATAGTTTGAAGGCTTGAATTGTAACTTACCAAATGAAGTTGGCAAAAATATAATGTAAGAAAGCATGGGACAACAAAAGGCCATTCAGCCCTTCTGCAGCCCCTACCAGGGACTACTCCAGACCCATTCAATCTCAAAGGTTCTGCAAAGTTTCTACCTGCTTCTCAAAGGTACATTGAGCAAATCTTAGATTCTCTGTTAACCCTATTTTTGTCCAGTTGTCTTCCTTGGCATGATATTTTCATCATCCCTGCACTCAGGGGCCTTCATATTTCAACAAGTATTCAATTTTGTACTTCTGCTTATAGTCCTTGATCCTGTTCTTAACCTGATATTCATCTGCCTCTTCTATTCAAATGTATTAATTGACATGACATTAACTGAATTAGCTGAGTGTCTCTTCCATCCTGTTCTCTGGATATAATAAAAATGGAGCATTCTATGAATGTATAATTGAGAGATCCTAAAAAATTTGCTTTGATTCCTTGACCTGTCTAGTGGCATATTGTAATATAGACCCCTTAAGGGTTGTCAAGTTATGTTCTCCACAGTGATGCTGCATCCAGGGATGTTACACTCGTGTTAGTATTGACCGTTGCTGGTTGTTGATCATCTTCACTGATTGCTCCTCTGGTGTTCGAGTGTGCCTTGCATGGACCTCCTCTGACTATATGTCAGCATCTGATGAGTTTTGCCCCTTTCTCTTTGACCCTTTCACTACCATCCCATTCTGGTGGGGCATGCTTTGTTCCGTGGTATACCCTATTTACTCGAGCAATGGCTGCCGGCCACATTTTGCCTTCGGCGGCGGGAGTCACTTTTCAACTTGCTACTCCGTGAAGCCGCTCATAATCGAATGGCCTCCCTCGCTGGAATTGCAGGATCCATGTTTAAAAGCTTTTCCTTCCTTTCTTTTTCGCTTGGGCCTCCTCTGCACATTCCCCCATGCTTGCACAACTTCAGGTGCAGTTGACCTCCTATTTTCAGCTGCATCCTGATCTCAGCAAGGGATGGATCTCAAATTCATCTTGTTCAGATTAGACCGTCAATGTGAAAATTAAACACATGTTTAGTGGTTGAGGCTTTTTTTCTGTTGGAGTGGACTCCGCTCCTCTCTTTAACTCCCTCCCCCAACAACGCCAATTCATATTCAACAAAAAACCTTTAAGAACTGAGCCTTGAAAAGGTAATTGGTGCCATAATGATTTCTCTTTTACAGCTGTAACATTTGACTTTTTTTTTCTCCTCTGGATTCTTGCCAGTTAGCTGAAATACTCAAAATCCCCCAAAGAAAGAAAGTCATCACTTGTTCTAGCACTAAGTAAGCAGAGCTGGATAGTGTGCAAATGGTCACATTAGCATAGTGGTGCATCAATACCATTTTCCATCAAGGTTGTCAGCATTGACACTTTCCTGTACAACTCAATCAAGTTAAAACCTCGAGCTTATGTAAATGAAGAGAATCAGCGATCTAAAAGGGAAGAGCTGTGAAGCATTGAGGAATGCAACAGATAGGAATGCAAAATTTAACATCCCAAATCTCTGACTTTCATTACTTAGGTAGATTTAGAAACTGGACTGATCTGATCGGCTAGCCAGTGGGTATTATTCTGATGTGTTCTAAGTACTCATTTAAATTTTTGACTGGTAACTTGTGCATTATTAAAGGTGCTGCATTCCCAACCAAATGGCTTAACAAGGTACAAAATTACAGGTAAATGTATAGCTGCACTGCTCATCTGATTCCCTATTCCTGCACCAAGCTTGTGTGCTCGGACATCAACAACGGCATTGAATTACGCAGAAATTATAACAACAAAGCAGGACAGGACATTCAGCCCAACCAGTCGTGTTGGTGTTAACTCTCTATGTTCTTATGTTCTCCACATGAGCAGTTGTCCTAATCCCGTGTGCCCGTCTTGTTCCCATATCACTTTATTCTCCTTTTTCTTCAACCACCTATTGAACGTATTAAATGTTGATGGAGTTTCTGCTTCAGTCACTAACCCCTATCGTGGATACCACACCCTCACAACCCTCAGTCTAATATTTTTTTTAAAAGTGTTTCCTGCTCTCTGTCCTAAATCTCTTGCATTTAATCTTGGATCTATGTCCCCTCATTCTAGATCCCTCAACCACTGGAAACAGTCTGTTTCTATGTACTCTGTCCCATCCCTTCATAATTTTAAATACCATTTATCACATCACCCTTTAATCTCTTCTGTTCTAATGAAAACAGCTCCAATCTTTCAAGTCTTTCTTTGTATTTGTATTTCCTCATATCAGGCAGCATCCTAGTGAATCTGCTCTATTGCAGATGATAGTAAGTTGGGAGGCACAGTCAGTAGTACAGATGGAAGCAGGAAGTTACAATGGGAAATAGATAGATAAAGTGAGTAGGCAAAACAGTGACAAATATAGTTCAATGTGGGGAAGAATGAGATCATCCACTTTGGATTGAAGAAATACAAATCAGAGCTTTTTCTAAATGGTGAGAAACTAAGAACTGTGGAGGAGCAA
Organism: Heptranchias perlo; assembly: GCF_035084215.1. Taxonomy (NCBI): domain Eukaryota; kingdom Metazoa; phylum Chordata; class Chondrichthyes; order Hexanchiformes; family Hexanchidae; genus Heptranchias; species Heptranchias perlo. The sequence goes on from NC_090338.1 coordinate 67,058,207, forward strand.
AGAGATTTGGGTGTCCATGTACACACATCACTAAAAGCTAGTGTACTGGTACAAAAAGGAATCAAAAATGCTAATAGAATGTTGGCCTTGATCTCAAGGGGCTGGAATATAAAGGGGAGGAAGTGATGCTTCAGTTGTACAGAGCCTTGGTCAGATCCCATCTGGAGTACTACATTTAGTTTTGGGCACTGAACCTCAGGAATGTTATATTGGCCTTGGACGGGGTGCAGCACAGATTCACCAGAATAATACCAGGGCTAAAAGGGTTAAATTACGAGGCCGGGTTATATAGACCAGGCTTGCATTCCCTTGAGTATAGAAGTCTCGGGGTGTTTAAAATGATAAAAGGATTTGATAGGGTAGATAAAGAGAAACTATTTCCTCTGGTGGGGGAATCCAGAACAAGGGGGCACAGTCTTAAAATTACAGCCAAGCCATTCAGGAGTGAATTCAGGAAGCATTTCTTCACACACAGGGTAGTAGAAATCAGGAATTTTCTCGCCCAAAAGGCTGTGGATGCTGGGTCAATTGAAGCTTTCAAGATTGAATTCAATTAGAATTTTGTTAGGTAAGGGTATGGAGCAAAGGTGGGTAAATGGGGTTGAGAACAGATCAGCCATGATCTAATTGAATGGCGGAACACACTTGAGGGGCTGAATGGCCTCAACGTCCTTCCTATAGTGTGGAGCCCAAAAATGCACACAGTACTTTAACTGTGCTCTTACTGAGGTTTTGCATAGATTCATCATAGCATCCCAACTTTCACATCAGAGATCAGAGCTAACGATCAGGACAATCGAGGACTGGATTACCAAGCTTCGGAGATGAGCGCTGAAGGAAGCCAAGGAAATAGGAATAGTGGATGGATTAAGGTCGATGAAACTAGTAAGAAAGATAGGCATCCTGCATAGCTACCCAAGAGATTACATTAATGAATAGATAACAGGCACTGATTATAAACGATGAAGGAAACAAGGGGGTCAATCTTAGCTTTTGGGTGGCGGACCAGTTGAGCACACTGGCCACCCACCCGTTCCGGCAGCGAAGAGGTTGGAGCCATTTTGAGGTCCGGGCTCGATTTAAATAGAACTGGTGAGCGTCCCACCCTAAACAAGCGTCCTGATGCAGCTCGCCGGATTCAGGCTGGTGCAATATCGGGCAGCCCAGAGACTACCCGGCTAACAGCGAGGTAAGACCTGGAGCGGGAGTGGGGGGGATCGCGATCACGGAGGTGGTAGAGCCTAGGACGGCAGGGGCCCGGGTTATTTTTTGGGGAGCCTGGAGGAGCACTCTTGTGACTCCTGGCCCCTCAAAAATAATTTGAAACTTACCTTTTTAGATGCATCTTCGGCCGTATCATCAGTCAGAGAGTTCACAGCACACGCTCTGACCAGTTCTTTTCTAAAATGGCAATTGGGATCCTATGCATAACATAGGACCCTGAGCTGCATTTTAAAAGGGGCCTATCGCCTGAAACAGTCAGATACTTTTGCCTCCCAGCGGTAGGACCCTGTAAAAATGGCAGCAGGCAGAGATTTGGTGTTAACTGGGCGCTAAGTCTATTGACACCGTTTTGAGACCATTACCGCCTTTTATGGCAAGTTAAAATCGGCCCCACTGCCTCCGAAGAGGTAACTAGAAAAAGAGAGCAAATCTGATTAAGAAGTTTACAGCTCACGGGGGTGGTGGGGGGGGGGGGGGAGGATTGTAGTCATGGCAACTCCGTCAGGATAGTCATGAATGTCATTAAGTCAATACCTACAGGATGCTAGAAACTAGCTGAAGGGTAGAAATCAATGAGCACTGGAAGGAGGAGTTATGTCGGGCTGGGGAAGTACTGAGTGGGGTACTTCAGGGCTCTGTGTTGGGACCACTGCTGTTTCTCATTTCCATAAATGACCTGGACTCAGAAACTCAATGCAGAGTGGTCAAATTTGCTGATAACCAAACTGGGAGGGGAGGTGGAATTGGAGAAAGCAGCTCAGGAATTTGTTAGTTGGACAAATGAAGTATGCGGGCAGATCAGTGGTAGATAAGTGTAAAGTGCTCCACAGAGGAACAACAAAATAAGTAGCACATATGCCCTCCATGAATGGTGTTGAAATAGCTACGGATAAAGTTGGAAGAGACCTAGGAATCTTGGTCGACTCAATGTTCAACAATGATCACCAAGGTACGAGGGAAAACATTCAAATGCTGGAGGCGGTGCAGAGAAGAGCCGCAAGGCTAATCTTTAGTGTCTGAGATGAGGTAAGACTGGAGATACTCGGTCTTTTCAGCCTGGAAAGGAGGCATCAGAGAGATGATCTAATAGAGATGTACAGGATAATAAAGGTATGGAGAAAGTAATTCCTAAATATTACTCTACATTCAATTGTGAGAGTACGACAAGGAGATACAAGTCCAGGTTAGTAGAAGGTAACTTTAGGACTAATATCGGGAAGTTCTTGATCACTATGCATCAACACTTGGAATGGCTTTCCCGTTAGAATGATAGAGGTGAAACCACTGGTTCATTTAACAACCAAAAAGGTGCCACAACAGGGGTAGTGCGCGGTGCTTCTGACTAGACGAGCTAATGCTGGTCCAATGGTCTTCCTTAGTAATAAATCAAAGGGAACCAATCCAACCTCATAAATTTTGGGATAATGATCAAATTTATTAAACACAATAGCTCCAGGTATTTTAACTGTTGAGGCGGCACCATTTCCTGTGGATCTTGAGAATAATTATCAGATATGAAGGTTTACTAAATGTGTGAAGCTGCAGATTGAGTAGGCTCCATTAAATCAAGAACAAGGGACTAGAAGGCAAATGGGGTTCAAATTAGTCACAACCTACGAGAGAGAAAAGCTTGCGGAATGTAGAACTGTCGCCATGTTCCCAAGATATATCTGGCTTGAAATCGTGTTGTACAAGATTCAGAATGAACTTTTTGCTGATAGATGTTGCTTTATGGAAGATCAGTTCACGTGTTTGTTGCTTCCAACTCCTGAGGCATTGGTCTGCTGAAATACATTGCTCAATTTCCCACCCCACCCCACGCTTATTGTGCAGCAATTTGATTGGTTGTTGTGCTCACATGCCCTGCTATTTGAAGTTCCGGTTGGTTAGTTGAAAATAGAGCTTTCAGGTTGAGTCACAAGATCCAATTTATAGGCGGTAGGAACCAATATTGAGTGGTAGGAATTTTTTGTTTTTTTTTATTTGGTTTCCAGTGGATTTTAAAAAAAAATTCAACCCAACCAGCAGGGTGTTCTCTGCATCTCCTGGCCAACATTCACCCCTTGACCAACACCACCAAAACAGGTTAACTGGCCACTTATTTCATTTGCTGTGTTTGTGTGGAACCTTGTTGGCTACTTGGAATTCTCTACCCCAGAGGGCTGTGGAGGCTGAGTCGTTGAATATATTCAAGGCTAAGAACAATAGATTTTTGGACTCTAGGGGAATCAAGGGATACGGGGGTCAGGCTGGAAAGTGGAGTTGAGGCCAAAGATCAGCCATGATCTTATTGAATGATGGAGCAGGCTCGAGGGGCCGTATGGCCTACTCCTGCTCCTATTTATTATGTTCAAACAGTAACTTCAAAAGCAATTCCTTGACTGTGAAGCACTCGCTGAAGTCCTGATGACATCATAAGGCATTACAGAAATGCAGGTTAGTTCTTTGTTAGTTTTTTTTAATTCTCTTTCTTTCTTTCTTTCTTTCTTTCGTCCTATTCTCACTCTTTTTCACTTTCTTTCTTTCTTACTCTCTCTCACTCTTTTTTTTCTCTCTCTCTATCTCTTTCAGTATTAAATATCAAACCTGCGATGGATTTGAAGTGAGCCCCACGGCCAGGGTTGCCAACTCTGGTTGCACGTATTCCTGGAGGTTTCAGCACATGACATCCCGCCTCCAACTGCCCTGCCCGGTCAAATAGCCTTTTTTCCCTCATCTCCAATATTTTTCCAACTAATAAATGAAAATATTCAAAGAAATTGGGGAAAAAAAACATAATTTTTTCTAATTCCCCTATAATTTTTCTCCAGGGGTTGCTCGCATCAATGTCCAGGAGATTAATCTTCAATTGCTGGACACTCTAGGATGACCCTACCCATGGCTGCAAAATCAAGGCCTAGAAATGGAGTACCACCAGCAAGAAGTGAGTGCAAAAACAGGATTTAAAACAAAGAGAATTGGGAGCTTGAATATTTTGAAGGATCCCACCCTGCAGAGCTGTAAAGAACCTGACAAGACCAACCCTTCTGAGGGGACAGCCTTTTCACTGAGAGCCAGAGGAAAGCCTGCGAAGTGTGGGGGAAGGGAACTTTCTGCAACCAGCAAGGTGGGGGTGGGTGGGTGGGTGGGGGCAGTGGTTGAAGGAAACCTCTTTCTCCTTTGGTAGCCAGGGAGTGAGAGAAAGTGGAAAATAATTTGTATTTTTCTCTGCACTCATGTTTTATTTTATGTACGTTAAAGCTGTGTTTGTTTTGAAAGAGTGGGACAGAGGGAAGTGGGGATGAGTACTAGATGATTGGCAAATCGCCTTCAAATCATGGCCTTGATCGTGCAGTTTAATAAGAGTTGGAATGTATGTTTACAGGAGAAACATGAAAATTGTACAGTGATCCTAAATCTTTATAAGGGAGCTGCTGACTACTGTCGTTCATTTATTCCCACAATCCTATGTTCTATAGTTTTAAACTGTGTTTACCAATTTCATGTTGCCCTTGCCTCATGCTGAGAAGGTTGTGGGTTTCAGCCCCATTCAATAGAGTTGAGCATACAATTTAGGCCGACACTCCAGGGGAGTAGTGAGGGGGTACTATATTGTTGGAGGTGCCGTCCTTTTGACAAGATATTAAACTAAGGTTCATGTTCGCCTGTTGTGGTGATTGAGGCAGATGTTGCCAATGTCCTGCTCAACATTCCTCCTTCAGCCAATTCCAAATGGAAACATCGTCCTTCACTCTGGGGCACACTCACTAAATGCCTGCACCTCACTACCGCCACCCTCCTCCTCTAAAAGCCTCTTCAAAACCTACCTCTTTGACCTTGCCTTCAGCCATCACCCCCAATTCCTCTCCCAACATACCTCTGTGAAGTACTTGGGGGATGATTCATTGCATTTACGGCACTATAAAAATACAATTATTGCCGTTAGATATTGCTGTTTGTAGGGCATAATCCGAAAATTACAGCCAGGCCATTCAGGGGTGAAATCAGAAAGCAGTTTTTCACGCAAAGGAGAGCAGAAATCTGGAACTGTGGGTGCTGGATCAATTGGAGAGTTCAAGACTGAGATAGATAAAACATTTTTTTAGGTAAGGTTTTAAAGGGATAGGGAGCAAAAATGGGTAAATGAAGTTGAGGCACAGATCAGCCATGATCTAATTGAATGGCAAAGCAGGCTTCTGGGGCTGAATGGCCTACTTTTGTTCCTATGTTGGTGCTGACTGGCTGTTGCATTTACCTACATAACAATCACCAAATTCCAAAAAGTAATTGATTGTGTGAGATGTTTTAAGGTGTTTCAACATGAGAAGGCACCACATAAATGCAAGTTTTTGTTGTTATTATTCTGTAGCACTTCCTTGCTATGGCGGCATGATGTCCAATCCAGTGGGAATTCAGTGACATAATCAGGAGCTGTGGGCAGCACTTCCCTGGAGCAGAGTGTGTGGTATCCCTGCAAGGGGAATTCTGCACAAGTGCCTCTGACTAGACTGACATAACGAGCAATTTCATGACCTTAAGCGACTGCAAGAGCTGAACAAGAGGCATCAAGAGCTGCACAGATAACCTTCGTTCATTACATTTAAGATTATATGACTATCCCTTATTCAATGTAAACCAGATGTTTCAAAATATAATGCTGACTAACTCCTGTTATTTGTCTTTAGTTGGTTGAACCGTTTTGGTGCTGGGTAGGTGTGCCATCTTGGTTAACGATCATGATGCAATACGTAACTGATACTTTTGTTTTTGTGTGCTGACCTTACACTCACTCTTGTGTTTATAAATGGGGATTTATTATAGACAGCCACTCAGCAGATAATTGAATCCAGCATCAAATCCTGGCATCGATGTTTGACCACATGAATCAATGGTATGGGTGGACATTTCAAGCACAAACTATTATGAGGTATGGAAGGAATTCTCAGTTCTTGTGGCATGTTCTGATTAATTTTCAAGATAAGTAAGGGGTCATCTGAAGTGAACCACACTACATCATGTGGTCTGTATTTAGGGAGGTTCATAATGTGACTTTGTTTCAGAAAGATTGTCCTGTTCTATAATATGTCCTGTTATTAGAAGGGAGAAAAAAACTGGCTGTTACATAAAGGAGAGTGTGCAAATATCAATGAAAATATTTTTGGTATTTTAATATTTTAGATATGACGTATAAACTATGACTCCATTTAATGGCATATGGCCCCTTTTTTCTCCTCCCTCGTTTTTACAAGTTATTTTACTGTTGCCTTTCTCTTTTGGTCTTCCCCCCCCCGCCCCCCCCCAACCACTGGATCATCTGGTTGCGAGGGGAGGCTAGTGCCCTTCGGACTCTGACCAGTGCCACTTTTGAAGTGGCTACTGGAATGGTGCACAAATGGGAAGGGCAGGGGGAAGGAGGGGAGGAATTGCAGCACCTAGCTTCCTCTCCACTGCACTCCCTGACGATCGCAATTAAAATTGGGAATTCACCTTCAATGAGAAATCCTACTTTTTTTTTTCAAAAGATAACACATGACACTGTCTCCCTCCTACAGAGATTACTGGGTTATAATGCTTATATAGGAAAACACCAACATTTTAGGAACATGAAAAGGCCATTCGGCCCAGTAGAGTTGTGCCTTTTTATATAGATCAACCCAACCTACCTGCTCCATTTATCCCTGAAACTTGGTTTATCTCCAGAAATGTGTCTAATTATCTCTTGAACCCAATTAACAGTTGTCTTTAATGGAGTTCCCCATTCATTTATTCTGTAAAATGATTCCCTTTGAATGAAAAGGGGTTCTGTCTGACTCTTCATTTCACTTACAACTCCCTAACTTGTGTGTGTGTGTATAGGCTGCAAGTGAACCAGTATAAGGATAAATTGATAATCAGAGTAGTTCGATATTTATAACCCAGATTGAAGACCTGAGGCTCGGCTGCATGAGACCGGTTTTTTATATAAATTCAAGCACACTGAAGGTAAAGATTATATTCTGGTGAGGATCAGATCAGCCATGATCTTATTGAATGGCGGAGCAGGCTCGAGGGGCCGATTGGCCTACTCCTGCTCTTATTTCTTATGTTCTTATGTTGATTATCTGTGTGAAATATAAAGGGAACTCTGATATTTGGAACAAGAGGCCCTCAATAGTGAGGAACGAGATGTAGGAGGAGAAATTCAACTCGTGACTCTTTCTGGCGCTAAATGGGAGGCGCACTCGGAACGCGCACCTGAAGACATCTGCGAGAGGCACAAGCCAAATTAGGCCTGGGGCCAGATTTGAATGAGCTTCAGAGGCCAATCAGGCATCCTGATGCAGCTTGCCAGTCGGGGCCTTAGGAAGTCTGGCCAACTCCGTGATGGACGGTGGGGGGAGGGCGAATCTGGGACAGCAGCAGTCTGCAGGAATTTCGTGGAGCCAGGAGGAGCACTCTTTATGGGTCGTTGGTTAAGTGCTGCTCAGCACCTGGCATGACCTCCGCCCCTTTGCTGACCAATATCACTTGGGGTCCTACAAAAGAGTTAGGCGCCCTGCACACCTAGAAATCCAATTTGGCAGCCGGAAGAGATCGGGTGCTCGTGATCCAAAAGTCGCCCCCCCTCCCCACTATTGGTTTAAATGGCGCAACTATGAGAATTGTGGGCGTGTGAGTCGTTTTGACGTGGGATATGAACACTATATTCTGTTCTGAAGCAGTGAGTATTATTTTTGTATCACAAGTGAGTTTATCAAGAAACTTACATTTTTAGGACTTGTTGATAAATGTTGATAAAATCCCTTTTCAAACGCTCTCCGCTGTTGCACAAAAAAATCCAGTTGAAATGGTTAAAGACTAACTGGGTGGTACAGTGCATTAGATAATGGCCTCTGGGACCTGGGTTCAAATTACAGCCTGATGGGATGAAAGTCTCTTCTGCCTGCTGGCTGTAAAACTCCTTATGTATAATAATTTTGATCAGTCTCAATCCAATTTCTGGTGGGCATTGGCCCAGAGGACAAAACTAACTGGTTCTAATTGGAAATTGCAAATCAGAGGAATGGGAAACAGGGGAAAAAAGAATCACACTGGTGCACCGAGGGGGACACTCTTCTGAGAGCGAGACTGAGACGTATTGTTGGGGTTGAGCGGATGGAGCTTTCACCTTTGTAACGATGCCAAGGAGTGCTTGATGCTGAAACTGGATGCCTGGAATGAGAAGGCGTCCCATTCACCGGCATTAATATTCCTCACCTTGACAAACACAGAACGAAAGTGAAACAAATGCCAAAACTAACTGACTAGAGACATTTTTGCAGTGTAGTGCTGGGGTTGGTACATATTACAAAGAGATTCTTATGTCAAAAAGCTGTGCTATTTTTTACTTACCTCTCCTGTTGAGCGCAAGTCTGGTGCCAGATAACTTTCTTCTCTAAATCATCTTAACCTTGTGTATATAGCAGGACACCATTGTATTTTGCTGCTCAGCCTCTGGAAGGTACAAAAAAAAAGCTTATTACAGATAGCAGTGCAAATTCTTCCCCCCCCCCCCACCCATTATAATAAAGAACTTCTGGCTGATGCAGTATATTTTCCTGCTGAATAAATAGAAACTCCATATGGTTGCACAACAAATGCAGTGAGTAGTGCTTTGAGGGATGTTTGTCAACCTATAAAGTCTATGTTTGAACAATGTCAAAGGAGATAAAGATGTGAGAAGGGATAATAATTGTGAGAGAACGAAACAGAGTACAGGCCATTTGGAACATACTGTACAAGTTCCACCCATAAACAACCCATTATTGGGATTGTCAGCTCCCACTGATACCATCTATTCACTGAAGCCAGTATTTTAGCTGTGTAGATATATCAAATGTGCCATAGATTCTACCAGTGCAGTGATAATTTGCAAGTTGTTTGTTTTTTTTTCCTTCCTTTCCTGATGAGACTGCAATCTTTAACAAACTGCATTAACAGGAGCCAAACATGGCCAGTACAAGCAGTATGCTGGCGACCAATCCAAGACGTTGCAAATCAGATTGTAGCCTGCAATGGGGGCCTTATTCTTTCAAGTTCTGACACCTGGGTTCAAATCCAGCCCAAGCAAATGGGAGGAATGTCTCCTCGGTTTTCAAACTGCAGGAGCCATACGTGATATTGGTTTTGGGGCATTTTTCCCTCAGTTCCTCCAGGGCATGAGTCCACAGCACCATACTTGGGATCTAACCAGCTCTAAATTGGCAATTTTGCTCTGAATATCACTAAGGATGTTTGGCATGATTTTAAAAGAAAAATTCACTTGCACTAGGGGATGTTGTACTGAGGTTGGGGTTGAGTAACATTGTTGAAGAGGTGGTTTGCTGCTCATCATATACCTGACTTGGGGATTCTCACTCTGAAAATAAGCATGCTTCATTTCCTAGCCATCATTATCCTATACCTTGGTGAGCACAAAAGCCAGCAGTGTACAAGTCCAAGGAATGATGTGCTGTGTAACAAACATGTGGCGAACTGATGTTGGATTTAAGTGAGTGTGCATGGTTTAAAAAGGAGGATCTTGGACAATGTTCTCACTTCAACAAATAGTTTAGCACTTGTAACGCTTCACAAACTGAATAGAATATAACAACACAATTCTTTAATTAGAGCAAAGTTCAAATATTGCAAATTCATGAAGTAAACAAGTTTGCTAAGTTATTTCAGAATTGAATGCCAATTTATGCTTGAATCGCTAACTTAATCTCTGGATTATATCATGTCTAAACGTTAAGAAATTTTGTGCTTCACTCACTTTCTTTCTTTCTCTCGCTCTCTCACTTTTTTTTTCCTCTTCAGGGTCTTTAATGACCAGCTGCATAAGAACTGAATTAGAAAAGGATTTTGGACCCATCAAACCTTATACCCTCCAATGGACCGTGAACAATCTATACTGTTAGTGACTCCTCCCAATGCCCATGATGTGAAGTACTTAGAGACATTTCAACTCGAAAGGCACTACATAAATACTTGTGCCTTTTTAAATAATTGCAGATAAAGCTTCCAAGCAAGGACTCCCTGAGCTCCAAGAGATAATCAAAGCAAGATTTCAGAATACTAGTCCAAAATTGCAATTGACCATGCTTGACTCTGACCAGTCCCAATTCATTCTGTACTCAAATTATTCCCAATAAATTACAAGATTTGAACTTGTGCTGAGAGACCTCACCTGAGGGTTTCTTAAATGGGTGGAGGGTAATTTGGAGCCATTCAGCAGATGGCACTCCGACTTTTCATTGCTTATATGCAGCTGGGGATTGTGCTACAATGAAGCTCCCTCTTGTCATTAAAAAGGAGATCTGCTTTTCTCTGTTTTATCTTTCTTGTCAATGTTATTAAAACCAATTCAAACTCTGCTCCCTCATTTCAGTTTACTTCGAGCCGCAGTGGCTGAGGGTCTGAAAGGCCACAAAGGTTCACGATTTGGGTCACTGAATAATGAGGTATGTTGAAGATGTAATCCCAATGATTATACCAGGATCGTGTCCACTGATGCCCCCCCAGCACTTGCCGCCCCCCGCCACACCCCCATGGAGTTTGCAGGATAAGTGGGAGGGCATCCAATTTGCATGGGTAGGGGGTGCAGCTGGAAAATCTGGTGCGTGCCTGCCATTTTAGGGGTGGGGGGGTGGGGAATGCACGCTTGCTCAGGTTTATCCCAGATCTCAGCCACATGCTCCTCAGCCCCCTGTGTAAAGGTGCTGATCAAGGTCTGTCTTCTTACAAAATGGCACCTTTCTTTGAAGGTCCAGGCTGCTGTTCTGGCCTGGCCCCCTGCCTCACCTGCCACTTACCCACTTCCACCCATCTGGAACCAGTATGCCTGATCTCACTTAACATACCGGCCTAAAGCAGTATTAAAGCGGGACCCAAATGAGCTAGGGAAGTGGGAACTCCCGCCATAGGGAGTCTCTACCCAACCCCCTCCCCCACCCCGGGATCCGCCCCGCCCATGACATTTGCCTTGTACAGAGCAGGTGCTGGTTTCACTCCTTTTATAAGGAGTGCCAGAAAATCCTGGAAATGGGCAGACTCCTAGTACAGGAAGGTCTCTGCAATTTTCCAGTGGGTTCTGTCAATCTTCTGTCAGCAGGAGACCGGCTGAGCGCCCCCCCACCCCCCCACCACCCCGTGGATTTTCTAGGCCCTTGGGGTGCAGTTACGTGGATGCCAACTGGCCTCTGGTGCCTCGTCCAAGTCGCTATTGCTCATGCGTGAGCCTAGATGGTGAGCACTGGGTTAATACTTCGAGGCTATCACAGTCGGGCACAATCTGATGTCCGTGCATGTGGACTTGCAGCTGGGGTCATTTGGTGGCAGTTAGGAGTGGGAGCCCAGGCTGATCTTCTCTCCTCTCCCTTCCGTCAAGCCCTGGAGCAATGAGGCTAGCTGTAGAGCCCACACCCACCACCTCAACTGTGATCATCTGGAATCGAACCAGGAAACATACTCCCCTATATGGCTTAATACCACATTGGGCAGTGATTCATGGGAAAGAGAGGAGAGAGTGCATGTAAAACTTTGAACTGGGATCTTTCTTATTTGGGGAAATTATATTTTAGAAAAGAAAATCCCGAAAAACAAATGATTGATTTTATTAAAGGGCAGTGCCTTCAGTGTTTGGAAAAACATTGAATAGCCAAACAATTCTGTGTAGCACTTTTGTCAAAATAATATTATGCATGTGTTTTTTTTTATAAATCCCAACAGGAAGATAAACAGCCTTGACAAAGTAGTTTGCTTTTCCTTGCATTACATGAGCCAGAATTTGATAGTGTAAATGTTCTGGTTATTTGGCACACTCGAAGGAAGAAAGGGAAAGAACTTGCTTTCATACAGCACTTATCACATCTCTCAGAACATCCAAAGCATTTTATGTACAGCAAATTACTTTGTACTTTGTTATGGCAATGAATGAAGCAGCCATTTTGTGCACAGCAAGGTCCCATAATGTCAATGAGAAGAATAACTCATGTTGTTTAAGGGAAGAAAGTTGGGACAACCCACTGTCCTTCAATGAGTCGTACTCTGGGATCTTTAATTTCCACCAGAACGAGCAGGCGGGGTTTCAGTTTAACATGTCATTCAAAGAATGGCACTTTTGACAGTGCAACACTCCGAGGTGTCGGCCTAAATTATCTACTCCATTTCTGGAAAGGGGCTTGAATCCAAGACCTTCTGCCTCTGAGATGAGAATGCTACTGACTTTGAGACAAGCTTAAAAAAAAGAACATAAGAAATAGGAGCAGGAGTAGGCCATTCAGCCCTTCGAGCCTGTCCTGCCATTCAATAAGATCATGACTGATCTTTGGCCTCAACTCCACTTTCCTGCCCGATCCCCGTATCCCGTGATTCCCTTAGAGTCCAAAAATCTATCTATCTTAACCTTGAATATACTCAATGACTCAGCATCCACAGTCTTCTGGGGTAGAGAATTCTAAAGATTCACAACCCTCTGAGTGAAGAAATTCCTCCTCATCTCCATCTTAAATGGCCGATTATGCCCCCTAGTTCTAGACTCTCCAGCCAGGGGAAACAATCTCTCAACATCTACCCTGTCAAGCCTCCTCAGAATCTTTTATGTTTCAATGAGATCACCTTTCATTCTTCTAAACTCCAGAGAGTATAGGCCCATTCTACTCAACCTTTCCTCATAGGACAACTCTCTCATCCCAGGAATTAATCTAGTGAACCTTCGTTGCACCACCTGCAAGGCAAGTATATACCTTCCTTAGATAAGGAGACCAAAACTGTACCCAGTACTCCAGGTGTGGTCTCACCAAGGCCCTGTACAATTGCAGCAAGACTTCCTTACTCTTGGCCTCTATTGCAAATGACATGTTGGAGTACAACATGTCATTTGCTTTCCTAATTGCTTGCTGTACCTGCATGTTAACTTTCTGTGTTTCTTGTATGAGGACACCCAGATCTCTATGAACACCAACATTTAATGGTTTCTCACCATTTAAAAAATATTCTGCTTTTCTATTCTTCCTACCAAAGTGAATAACCTCACATTTCCCCACATTATACTCCATCTGCCACCTTCTTGCCCACTCACTTAACCTGTCTATATCCCTTTACAGACTCTTTGTGTCCTCCTCACAGCTTACTTTTCCACCTAGCTTTGTATCATCAGCGAACTTGGATACATTACACTCGGTCCCTTTATCTAAGTCTTTAATATAGATTGTAAATAGCTGAGGCCCAAGCACTGATCCTTGCGGCACCCCACTAGTTACAGCCTGACAACCTGAAAAGATCTGTTTTTCCTACTTATTATTTCTCTCCGTTAAGCAATCCTTTATCCATGCTAATATATTTCCCCCAACCACATTATCTTGTATAGCAACCTTTTATGTGGCACCTTATCGAATGCCTTTTGGAAATCCAAATATATTACATCCACTGGTTCCCCTTTATCTACCCTGATAGTTAGATCCTCAGAGAACTCTAATAAATTTGTTAAACACGATTTCCCTTTTTATAAACCATGTTGACTCTGCCTAATCATATTATGATTTTCTAAGTGCCCTGTTACTACTTCCTTAATAGTGAATTCCAGCATTTTCCTGACGACTGATGTCAGGCGCACTGGCCTTTGGTTCCCTGTTTTCTCTCTCCCTCCTTTCTTGAATAGCGGAGTCACATTTGCTACCTACCAATCCGCTGGGACCATTCTAGAATCTAGGGAATTTTGGAAGATCACAACCAATGCATCCACTATCTCTGCAGTCACCTCTTTTAGAACCCTCGGATGTAGGCCATCAGATCCAGGGGATTTGTTGACTTTTAGTCCCATTAGTTTGTCCAGTACTTTTTCTCTACTGATATTGTTTTAAGTTTCTCACTCTCATTTGCCCCTTGGTTCCCCACTATTTTTGGTATGCTTATTGTGTCTTCAATTGTGAAGGCAAATACAAAATATTTGTTTAACATCTCTGCCATTTCCTCATTCCCCATTATAATTTCTCCTGTCTCAGCCTCTAAGGGACCAATGTTTATTTTTGCCTCTCTCTTCCTTTTTACATACTTGTAGAAGCTCTTACAATCTGTTTTTATATTTCTTGCTAGTTTACTCTCATAGTCTATTTTCTTCCTCTTTATCAATTTTTTGGTCATCCTTTGTTGGTTTCTAAAACCCTCCCAATCCTCAGGCTTACTACTATTCGTCACAACATTATAAGCCTCTTCTTTTAATCTAATACTATCCTTAACTTCTTTAGTTAGCTACGGATGGATCGCTTTTCCGGTGGAGTTTTTATTTCTCCATGGAATGTATATTCGTTGAGAATTCTGAAATATTTCTTTAAATGTTTGCCATTGCTTATCTACTGTCATACCTTTTAATCTAATTTCCCAATCCACCTTAGCCAACTCACCACTCATACCTATCTAATTGGCTTTATTTAAGTTTAAGACTCTAGTTTTGGACTTAAGTACATCTCTCTCAAACGCCAGAAGTCATTAATAAACGTATAACACGTAATTCCCATGTACCTGGGTTACATTGACATTTGTTTATTTAATAAACGAGCTTTGTTGTATAATGTTATATTGTCAGGATTAGAGAAGTCCATTTGGCCCACTCAGGCTCACCCCTGTATCTTGGCAGAGTCATCCCGTGTCCCAGTCTTTCCTTATATCTCTTCCCACAACACCCCCTCCCCACCAGTCCTCCCGCCACCTCCATCTTCTTGGAGAGGCAGAAAAAAATAGACCTGTAGCCAATTCATGAATCCTCTGTCAAAAATTACTTTCTGAACCCTCAAAAGGTCATCAGACAAACCTCAGAAGGCTCCAATTCTTCGGTTATAATCAAAAGTCTTACTTTCCTTCTGCCATGATCTTGTAGATTTGTAAAAATGTATCCTTAACACCTTCTTGAAGGACTGCAAGGAGCCTGTCCGCATTCCCACCTCTGGAATAATGTTCCACAGGTCAATCACCCTCTGAGAAAAGTCAAACTTTCGCTCATCCAGATTCACTCCCTGCCTTCTCCTCTTCAATGGGTGGCTCCCAGTGCTGCCCGACACCAGCAGCTTAAAAAAATCCCTGGACTTGCATTTTATCAATGCCCTTAATAAACGTATAACACGTAATTCCCATGTACCTGGGTTACATTGACATTTGTTTATTTAATAAACGAGCTGTGTTGTATAATGTTATATTGTCAGGATTAGAGAAGTCCATTCGGCCCAACTCCCCAAAGCCTTTCCACCATCTACAAGGCACAAGTCAGGAGTGTGATGGAATACTCTCCACTTGCCTGGATGAGTGCAGCTCCAACAACACTCAAGAAGCTCGACACCATCCAAGATAAAGCAGCCCGCTTGATTGGCACCCCATCCACCACCCTAAACATTCACTCCCTTCACCACCGGCGCACTGTGGCTGCAGTGTGCACCATCCACAGGATGCACTGCAGCAACTCGCCAAGGCTTCTTCGACAGCACCTCCCAAACCCGCGACCTCTACCACCTAGAAGGACAAGGGCAGCAGGCGCATGGGAACAACACCACCTGCACATTCCCCTCCAAGTCACACACCATCCCGACTTGGAAATATATCGCCGTTCCTTCATTGTCGCTGGGTCAAAATCCTGGAACTCCCTTCCTAACAGCACTGTGGGAGAACCGTCACCACACGGACTGCAGCGGTTCAAGAAGGCGGCTCACCACCACCTTCTCAAGGGCAATTAGGGATGGGCAATAAATGCTGGCCTTGCCAGCGACGCCCACATCCCGTGAACGAATAAAAAAAAAAAAAATAATTGTAAAGACCTGAATCAGATCCCCTCTAAGTCTTTGCTTTTCCAGCAAATCTAAACCCAAGGCACAAAGTCTATCTACATAATTCACTTGGGCCACATATCATCCTTGTTGCCTTTCCATGTACCTTCTCTACAACCACAATATCCTTCGTGAGGTGGATTCATAATACACCGGGTGAGACCTCACCTGACCTTGTATAAACTGATTATTGTGGCTCTAGTTTTATATTGACCGATTCTGGCTAATACAGCCCAGGGCCCAGTTTGCTTTGACTCCAGCTGCCTGACACTGAAGCTTTATGGAACAGTCAGCAACCATTGCCAAGTCTCTCTCCCCTCCTGTCACCTTTTAACTTACTCCCATTCATGTTATACTCTATACCTGAATTCCTTAGTGCACACTTATCTGCATTGAAAAGCATTTGTCAGTCTTGGGTCCACTTCCCCTGTCTATCCAAATCCACTTGTAATCTATTTTCATCTTCTGCGATCCTTACTGTATTGCACAGTTTAGTTTAATCCACAAATTTAATAACTGTAATATCAATGCCCTGCTCCAGATCATTGACAAATAGGAGTGGACCCAGCGCAAAACTCGGAGTAACTCCACTACTGACTGGACTCCACTTGGAAATGGCTCCATTTAAAACTGCCCTTTCCTAAGGCTCTTTAGCCAATTTGCACCATATCTTGCAACGTCCCCTGCGACACCATGGACTTAATTTTAGCCCAGAGTTCCTCGCGGCACTTTATGGAATGTTTTTGGAAATCTAAGGAGATGACCAGATATCCCTCATCTACTGTTCTAGTGACTTCTTCAAAAAACTGGATCAGGTTTGTCGAGCACATCCTCTGTATCGTGAAGCAGTGTTGAATATCTTCTAACAAGTCCAAGGGTTCTAGTGATTATCAGTGCTAGCCCCAGTGATGGTGTTCATTAGTTTCCCCACCACTGAGATCAAACTCACTGGCCTATAATTGCCTGGTTGTGATTTTAATCCTTTTTTAAATAAGAGCACCAACATGCACCTTTCTCCCATCAGAACTTCCCTGGTTCTTAGCCATTTTCTTCAGTACCCTGGGGTAAATTAAATCTGGCACTGATGCTTTTTCTACCTTGAGTCTCTTTAACGTAATGTGCACCATCTCCCTTGAAGTGTAAGCAACCCATTTGAGTGTTAGTTTAATCCATTGTACGAGGGGCAGTTCCAGCCTTCTCACCATTAAAAACAGATTTAAAAAAGTATCTGGTCAATACTTCTGCTGTGCCCTTGTCGTCATCTGTAATTCTGGGCCGATTCACCCCGCAATGGGCCTATCTCTAACCAACCTCCGACACCTGACATGATTCCTCAGGTGTCAGCCTTGGCTCTCACCTCGGAGTCAGAAGGTCGTGGGTTCAAGCCCCATTCCAGAGACTTCTAGACTGAAGCATATAATCTAGGCTGACACTGCAATGGAGCAGTGAGGGAGTGCTGCACTATCAGAGGCGCCATCTTTCAGATAAGGTGTTAAACCGAGGCTCCATTTTCCCTCTCGGGTGAACATAAAAGCTCCCATGTTGTTATTTGAAGAAGAGCAGGGGAGTGCTCCCTGGTGCTCTGGCCAGCATTTATCCTTCAACTCATATACTACAACAGATCCGGTCATCTATATTATCGCTGATTGTGGAACCTTGCTGTGTGCAAAATGGCTGCCACGTTTGCCTACATTACAACAGTGGCTACACTTGAAAAGTATTTGATTGGCTATGAAACGCCTTGGGATGTCCTGTGGAGATGAAAGGTGTATAAATACTATATAAATGCAAGTTGGTTCATTCTTGTAAGCAAAGATTTTTTATCCCATTTTTTTACCTATGTTCAACTATCCTTCTCTCTAGATTAATTTTTATCTTACCTAATAATTCTTTTATATTAACACTTAACTCCCTATTACTCATTTTGTAAGCTTTGAAATGCCTTTGTTTAGCGAGCAAGATGCCCAAGCCCCCATGTGACTTACTCTCATCGTATACCCTTCTCCTCGTACAAGTGACTTCACAACGTTCAAGCTTATTTTTGAAGGTATCCCATTTCCTTTGCGTGTTGCAATAATCCTCACTCAGCTCCCTCTCCATTGAACCACCGCTAGGTGTCTCTATTTCTGTAAACCAATATGCAGCACCAGCATACAGTTACTCCTAAACTGAGCTACTGCCTTGCATTTTAAATCTTAAGTTTTATTTACGCTTTTGGCTGTGAAATGTTAAATATTATTTGATCGCGGCAAAGGAATTTGTGAATGAGAGGGATCGTTTTGACTGTACGTCTCTGTTCCAAACAATGTTTGACATCCCATGGAAACTGTGCCATGCCCAGAATTATGTCTGAGCTGCAGAAATAATTAGCAGTTTTTCTCTCTCTCTCTCTTCTAAACGTATTTAAATTCTCTAAAAATATGGTGACAACCACTTTGGACAATGCATAAAAATACCTCATTAATTTCCTTGTAGATTTGCTGAACAAAAATGTCAAGGATGAATGTAACCTAGGTAACGAAGTCAAAACAGCATAAAAATACCAACATACACGGCCACTCAAACGTGCGAGGGCATTTTGAGAATTACTTGCTAGGATATTCAAGCTATCAATCACAGATCCACACTAACCTCATTCATTGCGCGATCATGTTTCCATCTATCTGACTCTGTAAAAGGAAAAATACACAGAAACACTGATTAGCTTAAGAAAGCTTTAAAACTCAATTAGCCTTCAGCATTGTGAATTTATGCCAGGGCAAATTTGCCTGCATTGTTTTTGCTACTTATCGCTTTCTTTGACGTAGATTTTATCTCAATTAATTTCCCTTCCTTCTCCTTTATTCTCCTCCCCCACCCTCCTCCCAATCCAAAGCTAAGCACCATTTCTTTTGCCCAGAGATCATGCAGGTGACTGGCTCCCAGGCCTCTTCCACTGCCATTTTAGATATGAGAGCTAGGAGGTACAAAATACACAACTTGAGAGGGAGAGGAGGAGGTGGGGAGGAGGATGTGGAGTTGACCCCATTTCACTGTATGGAAGCACATAGCATCCATTGATCCTGTCATTTCCCCCCTCTGCGCCCCCCCATCCCCTTCCATCATCATTGACTGTAGGATTGAGATCAAGATTTTCATTTGATTATTCATGATGCATTAAGACATCCCTTATTGCCTCAACTGTGAACATTAACGTTGGTTAGATTACATGGTACACATATCCTAAAGGGAGTGTAGATTTAATTTTACCATTGGAATGAAATCCTGGTGCCTGAGTGAAATTCTACGCACTGTTACTCTTTTCCTTTAAATTATTGTTCATCAGAGTGAGGGTTGCAAGTGTTGAAAATGGGACAGTTTTCAACTCTGTGCCCCTCAGTGTGTGAATCAAGGACTCCCAGACCGAATATAATGAAATGCATAGGCATGGTAAAGTTCCCTGTGCTCTTCCAACAATGTGCCTTAAGCCCAGCCTCCGAAGATCTCTCCCTACTGCACCAGTGTGAGATCACTATATCACACCCCAGCAACAATCGTCCCATCAGGAGTTGGGATGATACTGTCCAAACGCATTCACAATGGGCCCATATGGATGACAGCCAGAGGAGTCTTTCATCCCAGCAAGTTTGGGCTGGATTTGAATGCAGGATCCTAGCATAAAATGATACTGTGCAAATCCAAAGTGCCATCCAGATCCTGTGGGAAAAATGAAGAATTTTGTCTACAGTGCATCATTATATTGGCTGCTTTCTTTCTGTCACAGTACATATGGGTTTAAAACTTGGTTCACTGACAGAAAATACAGCGGTTGCAACATATAGACAAAATGTCTGGCTCGGTGTCTGAGGGAGGGCGAAAGCTATAGAATTCAAATACAAGCATCTTGTTGGTTTTATTTAGGTATATGTTTGGCAGCCCTTTTTAAGTTTGAGACACATACTTAAATTTCATTTGCATACTTTTTGAAAAGTATTTCTCAACCTGCCTTGTTCAAATTGGGGACCCCATCTGAAGGCATCAGAAAGAAAGGGGTAGATCAGGGAGACTCCATGCAATAACCACCACCCCAACAACCATCACACTTTAACATAGGAAAATGTTCCAAGGTACATCACAGCAGCGTAACCAGACAAAGATTAACATTGAACCAAAGAAGAGATATTTGGATGGGTGACTAAAAGCATGGTCAAAGAGTTAGGTTTTAAGGAGGGTCTTAAAGGAGATGGAGAGGTGGAAACGTTTAGGGAGGAAATTCCAGAGCTCAGGAATTAAACACTGAAGGCATGGCTGCCAATGGTGGGGCGAAAGGAGTGAGTGATGCACAAGAGGCCACAGTTGGAGGAACGTGGATTTCTTGGAGCATTGTAGGGCTGGAGGAGGTTAGAGATGGGGAGGCGTGAGGCCATGAAGGGATTTGAACACAAGGATGAGAATTTTAAAATTGAGGTGTTCGGGGACTGTCTATGTAGGTCAGTGAACACAGGGGTGATGGGTGAATGGAGACTAGTGCGAGTTAGGATACAGGCAGCAGAGTTGTGGATGAGTTCAAGTTTATGGAGGGTCAAAGATGACCGAAGTTGGGAGACCAGCCAGGAGAGCATTGGGATAGTCGAGGTAACAAAAGCATGGATGAGGGTTTCAGCAGTAGATAAGCTGAGGCAGGGGTGGAGATGGGCAGTTTCAGAGGTGGGAGTAAGTGGTCTTTGTGATGGAGAGGATATGGGGTCAGAAGCTCAACTCAGGGTCAAATAGGATGCCGAGGTTGTGAACAGTCTGGTTCAGTCTGAAACAGTGTCCAGGAATGGTGATGGAATCGGTGGCTTGGGAACGGAGTTTGTGGCGGGGACTGAAGACAATGACTGTGGCCTTCTCAAGTGGAGGAAATTGCAGCTCATCCAGGACTGGATATTGGACAAGCAGTCTGTCAACAAAGACGAAGTGGAGGGGTCGAGAGAGGTGGTGGTGAGGTAGAACTAAACTAGTTGTGCACCATATACGTTCGAGTCTGCACCCTTTGCACTTAAGGGATCGAAGATGGGGGCCATACAAAGGAAATTACCAGATTGGGAGAGATTAAGGGTTTTACTGAGGACAACCCCAGCTTCTCCAGTCTCTCCCCATAACTGAAGTCTATGCCTCTATTAATAAAGCCCAGGATCCCATATTTTTTTTTAACAGCCTTCTCAACTTGTTCTGTCACCTTCAAAGATTTGTGTACATACTCCCTGGGTCTCTCTGTTCCTGCACCCCCTCCAAAATTGTACCATTTAGTTTATATTGCTTCTCCTCATTCTTCCTACCAAAATGCATCACTTCCCACTTCTCTGAGTTACATTTCATCTGCCATGTGCCTGCCCATTTCACCAGTCTGTCTATGTCCTCCTGAAGTCTGTTACTATCCTCCACATTGTTTACTACATTTCCAAGTTTTGTGTCATCTGTAAACTTGAAATTATGCCATGTATACTCAAGTCCAGGTCATTAATATATATCAAAAAGAGCAGTGGTCCTATTACTGACCTCTGGGGATCACACTGTATACTTCCCTCCAGTCTGAAAAATAACCATTCACCACTACTCTCTGCTTTCTGTCCCTTAGCCAATTTTGTAGACCTTGTGTCTAGTCCAGATTACATTGCAGTTTCAACTATTTTTCTATCTTCTTAGATGGAATAATGAAGCTTGTAATTACAGGGTGTCTTTGCTTCTGTTCACTTATCCATTATACTGGTTAATAAATCTAATGGCAGTTTATAACCTAAGCTGTGGTCTAATGAAATGTTTGTTCTGCCACCTTCTGAAGTCAAACAAGGTCATGTGAGGACACGTGATATAACCAGCAGCTGAAATTCAGTAACAAGGATTTTCTGTTTGATTCTTAGGCTTGCTACAAATTATTTAGAAGCAGAGGAGACTTTCACCACAGCAGCCTGAGCTGGATTTGAACCCAGATCCCCTGTATGAAAAGACATTTATGCAAACCTACTATACCCATCCCCATTTTAACAACATTTTTGATGCAAATCCTGGCATTTGTGAAGAATCTAAAAATTCAATATGGTTTAGTTGAAAACTTCATTTTCCATGAGTTAAGATAGATAATGAACTATTAAATGCTGCAATGGTCACATTGACATCCAGCAGTGCCTTGTAAATAGCTCTCATGCTATTGGGTAAGTTGGTGCCTCGCTCAGGAGCTTGAGTTTGTTGGGTAGAGTTCCTTATTGGGGCAAATTGTACATGGTTTATGGAAGGAATGAGCCTAATGGGCTTAATAACTCCCCCCTCCCCACCCCCCAATCACTAAATGCACCCTATCTAAATAGCCCAACCTGGCTGAAGTTGCCAAGAGGCTTGAGGAATATAATGGTTAGTTAAGGCTTGGATTGAAACTTGAGCCTTGTCATTGAGAGTCCAACGCTCCATTGCTAGAGAGCTGTGGGTTCAAGTCCCACTCTAGAGACTTGAGCACAAAATCTGGGCTGATACTCCAGTGCAGTACTGAGGGAGCGCTACATTGTCGGAGATGCCATCTTTTGGATGAGACGTTAATCCGAGATCCTATTTGCCCTCTCGGGTGGATGTAAAACATCCCATGGCACTATTGGAAGAAGTGTAGTGGAGTTCTCCCCGGTGGCCTGGCTAATATTTATCCCTCAACCAACATCGCTAAAACAGATTATCTGGTCATTTTCACATTGCTGTTTGTGGGACCTTGCTGCATGCAAATTGGCTGCAGTGTTTCTTACATTTTGTTTTATTCATTCATAGGATGTGGGCGTCGCTGGCGAGGCCAGCATTTATTGCCCATCCCTAACTGCCCTTGAGAAGGTGGTGGTGAGCCGCCGCCTTGAACGGCTGCAGTCCGTGTGGTGAAGGTTCTCCCACAGTGCTGTTAGGTAGGGAGTTCCAGGATTTTGACCCAGTGATGATGCAGGAACGGCGATATATTTCCAAGTCGGGATGGTGTGTGACTTGGAGGGGAACGTGCAGGTGGTGTTGTTCCCATGTTCCTGCTGCCCTTGTCCTTCTAGGTGGTAGAGGTCGCGGGTTTGGGAGGTGCTGTTGAAGAAGCCTTGGAGAGTTGCTGCAGTGCATCCTGTGGATGGTACACACTGCAGCCACAGTGCGCTGGTGGTGAAGGGAGTGAATGTTTAGGGTGGTGGATGGGGTGCCAATGAAGTGGGCTGCTTTGCCCTGGATGGTGTCGAGCTTCTTGAGTGTTATTGGGGCTGCACTCATCCAGGCAAGTGGAGAGTATTCCATCACACTCCTGTCTTGTCTTGCTTCAGTTCTCCCCACATGAGCTTCACTGTTGTCAGTCACAGGGCACTGTCACAAGTTGCATTGCCAATTTCCTCCTCTTTTTTTTCTAGAAGTTGCTCACTTGTGCGGAGCTCCTTCCATGGATACTAGTTGTCCTCCTTGTCATTCTTCATGTATTAGTCTAGACAGTATCTGCTGGTGGCCAATTCGACTGTGGAGCACATCACAGCTGAGCCCAATCCTGTCCTCAGCAACCCCCCTCCCCTGCCATCCCGCTGTCCTTTTAAAATTGAGCCCTAGAGCACAAAAATCTAGGCTGACACTCCAGTGAAGTAGGGAGGGAGTGCAGCACTGTCAGAGGTGCTGTCTTTTGGATGAGATGTTAAACCAAGGTGGACATAAAAGATCCTGTGGCACTATTTCGAAGAAGAGTAGTGGAGTTCTCCCGGTGTCCTGGCCAATATTTATCCCTCAACCAACAGATATTTAGTCATTATCACATTGCTGTTGCGGGATCGTGTTGGACGCAAATTGGCTGCTGCATTCTCTACATCACAGGTGAGTCCTGGCTGAGAATATCTTCATTGGCCCTGATTATCCAGGTATGAGGACCATTAATTTTCTTGTTGTATATAAATGACCTGGACTTGGGTATAGGGAGTACAATTTTGAAGTTTGCAGATGTTACAAAACTTGGCAGCGTAGTCGTTATTAGTGAGGAGGATAGTAGCAGACTTCAGGGGAACTTAGATAGGCTGGTGAAATGGGCAGACAGATGGCATGTACAATTTGATGTGGATAAGTATGGATAAGTGTGAAGTGATGCACTTTGGGAGGAACAGCATGGAGAGGCAGTGTAATCTAAATGGTACTATTTTGAGGGGGGTGCAAGAACGGAGGGACCTGGGGTACATATTCACAAATCTTTGAAGGTGGCAGGGCAAGTTAGTAAGGCGGTTAAGAAAGTGTATGGGATACTTGGCTTCAAAATAGGTGCATTGAATACAAAAACAAGGAAGTCATGCTAAACCTTTACAAATCACTGGCTAGACCTCAGCTGGAGTATTGTGTACAATTCTGTGCACCACACTTTAGGAAGGATGTCATGGCCTTGGAGAGAGTGCAGAGGAGGTTTACCAGGATGATACCAGGGATGAGGGACTTCAGTTATGTGGAGACATTGGAGAAGCTGGGGTGGTTTTTAGAGCAGAGAAGGTTAAGGGTAGATTTAATAGAGGTGTTCAAAATTATACGGGGTTTTGATAGAGCAAGTAGAGAGAAACTGTTTCCTCAGGCAAGTGGGTTGGTAACCTGAGATCATAGATTTAAAATAATTAACAAAAGACCTAGAGGGGAAATGAGGAGAAATTTTTTCACATGGAGAGTTGTTAAGATCTGGAACACACTACCCAAAAGGGTGATGGAAGCAACTTCCATAGGAACTTTCAAAAGACAATTGGATATGTACTTGAAGAGGACTAATTTGCAGTGTTATGGGGAAAAAGCTGGAGTATGGGACTAAATTGGACAGCTTTTTCAAAGAGCCAGCACAGGCATGACGGGCCAAATGGCCTGCTTCTCTAGGTTTCTGCTAGCATGCCCAGGGCAACAAACAGAAAACCTTTCTGTTAATTACATCAGCTACTCGAATTGTCCTATACATCCACAGACTCTTTCTCCCATCTATGAAAAGCGACAGAACATCACAGTATCAGACCTAGTTTCAGAAAATGTATTTAATAAACAAGCAAATGAATAAATAAATAACACATTTACAGAACAAATTATACTACATAGCTCCTCAAAGTAAATGGCTAATGTTTGCAATCTCTTATACCAATTTACCATTCTCTTGAGTTAATCTTTTATTGTATATAATAATGTATTTTATATTTCTCACCATGTATCTGCCCTTACTCTTGAAGTTTCCAAACTGCTTCAGTAGAGTTTGCCCCTGCCTTTTTCTCAAACATAGATTACCTGAAACTCCCTCCATCCTTGCATCTGAGGGTGTAATCACACTATCAATTTACCATTTTGACTTCGTGTTAAGCCATTTTGACTTCGTACCACACTAAACTTATGTGATGTAAATCGGGTGTTCATGATCAAATGGAACCCGAAGTGAAATGGAACGAGACTTCCCCATCTCTTTCTCCAGGGAGTTGGGCCCTAACTCTGGATTCTAGCTGCATTCATGCTTTAACTGCAGCATTGGTGAAGCAAAGCCGCTTCTCGCCGATGATAACAGCTGTGATGCACCTTTTACATTGTTCACCTTAATCAGTTACTTTCTTCAGATGACATTTCATGGGCTCAGCGGCTTGTGTTCCATATGCATGGGATCATTTCTATATTGACAATATTTCTATATTCTTTATCTTTGTAGTCCTTAATCACATTCCTAACCAACAGCCAGTTCTTTATTAAATTGTTAATCAATACATCATTAATGGCTTTTGCTGGGATTCTATTCTAATCTCTCATTTTGCTTGAGGTTGTTAATTTGTAATCACATTGCTTCTTTCGTGGACTCATTGCTACTACATCCCTATTGGTTAGTCTCTTGGCTCTCTTTAGATTTAGTGAAAAGGATTATTCTTTTGATTGTCCACTTTTGCCTCTGATGGATTTTGATCCAAGTCGTGGTGACCTTGAACAATTCTGGTTAGTTAGTCAGGGGGATCCTGTCCCCAGTACAGTGCATCTGTTGTCCCTGATGGTACGGAGGGACTGATATGTCCAGAGGGAGTTCGTGAATAGCCTGCCTCCAATTCAGTTCAGACGAACCTTTTTAAGGGCCAATGTGTAGCACCCCGCCAAAATGTTCAGCACGCCCTTCTTTTTTCTATATCCAGATCCATTCTGAAATTAACACATGTCGAGTAAAATGCAGGGTGGGGGGGGGGGTGGGTGGTGATTTTAAACCCCATGAACGGGTGGGTTGGGGGGCGGGTGGGAGTTGAAAATAGTTGTTCTTTGGGTCGCGACCGCAACCCGGCTTTATTTCCGGGTTTAACGTTTAACGTCGGTGCGTAAAAGTACAGGTTTCCCACTGGGAACGCAAAGTCCAAAGATTTTGCGGTTGCAGCCCAAAAAAACAACTATTTTCAACTCCCACCCGCCCCCAGCCCACCCGTTCTTGGGGTTTAAAATCACCCCCAAGTGTTTGTTTTGCTGAGGATCACTTGCAAGTGATGAATAAATCAAAGAAAACAGCAAGCACATTGTGAAATCAGCTGATCTGGATGAGTTGAAACATTCAGTGATGTAGGCAGCAAGTGGGAACAAAATGAGACTCCAACAGGAATGCAAGCAGGACTCATACAATACCTGGAACTTAAGAGATATGATTGGCCAGAGAATGTGGGGGGAGTGCGTCTCGTGGCCATCAATGGAAGATGATCTCCTATCTGGCACAATTGGATCTTCCACTCATTCTTTAGGAAGACTCAAATTATGGATTCATAAACATGAAGCCAGACCCCAAAGGTGATCTATTTCCCATCCCTGGAATATCTGCTTGAACTGCCTGTAAATGTGCGACAGAACTCCCAGTCCCGACAGAGTTCCCAGTCCCGACAGAGCTCCCAGTCCCGACAGAGCTCCCAGTCCCGACAGAGCTCCCAGTCCCGACAGAGCTCCCAGTCCCGACAGAGCTCCCAGTCCCGACAGAGCTCCCAGTCCCGACAGAGCTCCCAGTCCCGACAGAGCTCCGAGTCCCAACAGAGCTCCCAGTCCCAACAGAGCTCCCAGTCCCAAAAGAGCTCCCAGTCCCAAAAGAGCTCCAGTCCCAACAAAGTTCCCAGTCCCAAAAGAGCTCCAGTCCCAACAAAGTTCCCAGTCCCAACAGAGTTCCCAGTCCCAACGGAGCTCCCAGTCCCAACGGAGCTCCCAGTCCCAACGGAGCTCCCAGTCCCAACGGAGCTCCCAGTCCCAACAGAGCTCCCAGTCCCAACAGAGCTCCCAGTCCCAACAGAGCTCCCAGTCCCAACAGAGCTCCAGTCCCAACAAAGTTCCCAGTCCCAACGGAGTTCCCAGTCCCAACGGAGTTCCCAGTCCCAACGGAGCTCCCAGTCCCAACGGAGCTCCCAGTCCCAACGGAGCTCCCAGTCCCAACGGAGCTCCCAGTCCCAACAGAGCTCCCAGTCACCATGGAGCTTCCAGTCGCAACTGAGCCTCCAGTCCCAACAGAGCTTCCAGTCACCGTGGAGCTTTCAGTCCCAACAGAGCACCCAATCCCAACAAAGATTTCAGTCCCAACAGAGCATCCAGTCCCAACAGAGCATCCAGTCCCAACAGAGCATCCAGTCCCAACAGAGCATCCAGTCCCAACAGAGCTTCCAGTCCCAACAGAGCTTCCAGTCCCAACAGAGCTTCCAGTCCCAACAGAGCATCCAGCCCCAACAGAGCATCTAGCCCCAACAGAGCATCCAGCCCCAACAGAGCTTCCAGTCCCAACAGAGCTTCCAGTCCCAACAGAGCATCCAGTCCCAACAGAGCTCCCAGTCCCAACAGAGCTCCCAGTCCCAACAGAGCTCCCAGTCCCAACAGAGCTCCCAGTCCCAACAGAGCTTCCAGTCCCAACAGAGCATCCAGTCCCAACAGAGCTTCTAGTCATCATGGAGCCTCCAGTCCCAACAGAGCTTCCAGTCCCAACAGAGCTTCCAGTCCCAACAGAGCTTCCAGTCCCAACAGAGCCTCCAATCAGCACAGAGCCTCTGGTCCCCACAGAGCCTCTGGTCCCAACAGAGCCTTCAGTCCCAACAGAGCTTCCAGTCCCAACAGAGACTCCAGTCCCAACAGAGACTCCAGTCCCAACAGTCCAGTCCCTCCAGTTCCAGTCAAAGCTCCTGGCGGAGACACTAGACATAATTGACATTACTTGTGTAAATGAAGGTGTAATATTTTAGTTTGAAAAGTACAATCAATGTATGTTTTATGACATCCTTTGACTAGAATAATTCACAGTTACTGTACTTAACCGGCGAGTTCAGCAATTGCCTTACAAGGTAATAGTCTTTAAGTATGACATTCTTGACTATGCATAATAAATTTTCACTGCTGTAAGTACATTACCATTTGTTATAATAATTTTATCACAAGTAGTGAACATTTAAGGCCATAGCTTTGCAGTTGTTCATAAGATATTAATGTGTGTTACCTCTTTTTTTCCCTTTAATTATCCATCATTCTATCCTGAAAGTGTTGACTTACACTGAGGTAGGCGATAGCCACCCTCTGATAGCTCATCCAATGGCTATAGTTCATGTGTCAGTCTAGGTTTATGCCCCTCTACAGAGGTGAGCATATAATGTAAGATGGCCCTCCAGTACAGTACTGAGGGAGTGCTGCATTGTTGGGGGTAAGATCCTTAGGATGAGATGTTAAACCGAGGCCCTGTCTGCCTGTTCTCTGCATTCCTCCAATTCTGGCCTCTTGGCCATTCCCCACTTCCTTCACTTTACCATTGGTGGTCGTGCCTTCAGCTATCTAGGGCCTAAGCTCTCTGCCTCTCTACCTCTTATCCTAAAAGACTCTCCTTAAAACCTATCTCTTTGACTATGCTTTTGGTCACCTGTCCTAATGTCTCCTTCTGTGGCTCGGTGCCAATTTTTGTATGATTGCGGTCCTGTGAAGCACCTTGGGATATTTTACTACGTTAAAGGCGCTATATAAATGCAATTTGTTGTTCCTGAGGAAGATCCCACACAGTTCCACTGCGCAAAGTACATTGTGAAACTTAATCACTGAGGTGAGAAGTCACTAATTTGTGTATATCTCCCAAAATGCTGATACTACGGATCTGATTTAGGAATTATCTGCCGATGAGGCTACAGTGATTTTTTTTTTAAATTATCACTTTCCAAACCTTCAAGCCCACAAAATTCCAAGAGGACAAACCAACAAATAAGAAATGTCAGTGCAAATAGGGCTGAGTTGGCTGGGATTCGAAGACTGGATTTTCAGGGCTTGAAAGCCACTAGTTTGTAGTCTGGACACCCCACCCCAGCTCGTAGTTTGGACACCCCCTCTCTACCCCCCAGTTCAGAACCCCCCCTCCCCCGGTTTTCAGTCCGGACACCCCCCCTGCCCCCTATTTTTAGTCCGGACACCCCCAGATACACATTACACAGCGGAGAATAGATATCTCTCAGTAAATTGCAAAGCAGTAATCCAATCTAACACTATCTTGGGGCCAATCGTGCCCAGTAAAAGCTAAGCTTGAGTGGTCTATGTCCATCACCTGGACCCTGCGGTTAGTTAACTGGCTTTAACTCACTGCGAGATGTCTATTATTGATTTTTTTATTAACATAAAACATATATAAATAGTAGTGAGTTTTTTAAACAACTGTTTTTTTCTTGCCGCTGTGGTGCAATGTTCCTATTTCTGTTACTGCTTGAAGGTGCTGTGTAACGTAGGACCCTAAGATGCACAGGGTATGTGATGGAGCACCTGAAACTATATTGATTTGATGACTTAGGACCTGAGGAAAATTGAATCTTTGATACCGGACCAAAAGACTTATGAAGCAGGGAGAGTTGCAGTGTTAGTGAATAATATCAACATTCACTAACACTGCATACATTGTACCTTTACAAAGGATGGAGGATGTAACAGGCCTTTATTAAAACGTAGAAAGGCTCCAGTACATTTTTGCTGTGACCCTCACTCCAAATTAAGTCTTGACAGTATTATTCTTGCCACATCCTCTGTTGTGTTGGAGAGGCTCTCATGCAGTATTTATATGGAACATCCTGTGTGTTGTGCATAAATGTATATAATTGGCATTACTCATCTGAGGATCTGGGATTAAAAGAGTGCAGTACCTCTGGCCATTGTAAATGAGAACACAGAGTACCTTGAGAACAGGAATAATGATGAGCACAGTCTGTTCAAGAGAAAAAGGAAAAAAAATTTCCCCCAGGAACTTATTTGAAATTACTTATTTATAAACTGACGGACTGGGGACCACCCATAGAGAGGCAGGGTCGACAATCTGCTGCAGTGCTGTAAAGCAAGTGTAACTAATTGTATACAATTATCTGTCATAAATCCAACCCGCCTTTTCTAAAGGATCAATTTAGTGGCGTGAATCGAGGATTTAGTGGCTCTGTACCTTGGAACAATATGAGACAAAGGGGTGAACTGCACTGATGACATTGTCACGCTGCACGCCCCCAGGGCAACACCTATCTACAGGGTCTTGACTACATTCTAGATCTCTGTGACTGTCGATGTTGGATTTGTCTTGCTCTACTTATAAGCCAGTCTGCAGTTCCTGTTCTGTGCTCTTGGGGACTGTTTTTTTTAACTAAAGTTATTGCTGGGGGATATCTGACCACTCCTTCTCGTCAATGCCATGTGTTTTATATAGACAAAGATGTAGATTTTCAGCTTGTTGTAGGAGTGTAAAACTGGCTTTGTGGATCGGCCACCCCTTATAGAAACCACCCATTCCTCCCTACTCTGGCCTCTTGAGTACAAAACAGGAACTACCATTGGCGGCTGTATGCTCTGGAATTTGTTCCCTAAAGCAGTCCGCTTGATTGGCACCCCATCCACCACCCTAAACATTCACTCCCTTCACCACCGGCGCACAGTGGCTGCAGTGTGTACCATTCACAGGGTGCACTGCAGCAACTCGCCAAGGCTTCTTCGACAGCACCTCCCAAACCCACGACCTCTACTGCCTAGAAGGACAAGGGCAGCAGGCACATGGGAACAACACCACCTGCATGTTCCCCTCCAAGTCACACACCATCCCCGACTTGGAAATATATCGCCGTTCCTTCATCGTCGATGGGTCAAAATCCTGGAACTCCCTTCCTAACAGCACTGTGGGAGAACCTTCACAACACGGACTGCAGCGGTTCAAGAAGGCGGCTCATCACCACCTTCTCAAGGGCAATTAGGGATGGGCAATAAATGCTGGCCTCGCCAGCGACGCCCACATCCCATGAACGAATAAAAAAAACCCTCCACCTGCCCCTCCTTTAAGGCCCTCCTTGAAACCCAACTCTTTGGCCAAGCTTTTGGTCACACCTCTTAATATCTCTTTGGCACGGCGTCCATTTTAAATATTTCTCCTCTGCGAAGCGTTTTGGGAGGCTCTTTCTACGTTAAAGACACTATATAAATGCAGGTTGCTGATGGGGAAAAATAAAGCTGACCCATTCCAAATAGTTACATTTGGAAGGTGTGTAGCATTTTCTAGTGAAGGGCAAGTTATACAGGGACTTCATGGGGGCGAAATTGGGCCACGTAGCACCCGTTTTGTAGGCACCTAAGCCTTGAAAATGGCTTCTGAGATGCGTGCATACACTTCCGACATGAAGTGCACAGGTCGCCATCTTGGTAAAGGTGTTTGCGCACGGGTACCTAACGAACGCCGGCAGCGTGTAAAGTAGGGAGATTATGTGCGACACTGATTCGAAGCAGCCGGTGACATTTTGGAACTCCCCACTCCAGCCAATGCCCTGTCTTAACCTCGCACAGCTGAACAGGACTTAAACAACATGAAGGACCACCCCCCCCCACCAATGCTATTTAAAGGGATCATGAAGCACTTACAGGTTAGTTGCTAGATTATTTATTCTGGCTGCTGGTGCAATTGTACATGTTTTTGGATGTTTCCTGTACTTGGCTAAAGCTTCAATATTCTATAGAGTGGTCTGGCTGGTCTTGCAGTACTTTTAGTGGCATTTAAAATATTGTGCTGAAAAAAGTTGCTTTCAGACATGAATAGCCTGCTAGGGCTTCGTCTGGGAATTGAACATGACTGGGAGCATTGAAGAGAGGCCACGCAGAGCAGGACAAGCTGCTAGACGAGGGAGGAGGAGGAGGAGGGCACTCAGTAGGAGGCCATATCCAAGGAGGGCCTTCAGGGACCAATTCTCTCACCTCAACTTCAGCGACGACAGTGCATCCGACGTCTACGGTTCACTAAAGAGGTCGTGACTGAGATTTGTCAACTGCTGCAGCCACAATTGTAGCCTCAAAGCAGAGCAAGGACAGCATTGCCTGTGGCTGTCAAGGTAACTGTGGTGCTTAATTTTTACGGGTCTGGCTCCTTTCAGGCTGTTGCTGATGATATAAGCAACAGTTTGCAGTGCACTGCTGTATAAGGGAGGTCACTGAGGCTCTGTACGCACTCAGAAACAGATTCATCTCAACAGAGCAAGCCCACAACAAGAGTCATGCTGCCACACGGAACATCATTGAGCACACCATAGGCGTCCTCAAACAACGCTTCCGCTGCCTGGACCCCTCTGGAGGAGCCCTGCAATACTCAGTTGAGCAGGTATCACGATTTGTCTTTATATGCTGTGTGCTGCACAACCTCGCCATCATGAGGGAACAGTCCTTACCACCGCCTATCAGGTGAGAACCTGAGCAAGAGGAAGTGGTGGAAGAGGAGGAGGAGGAAGAGGCGGAGGAGGAGGAGGAGGAAGAAGTGCAGCAGGAAGTGGAGGAAGAGGCAGGGAGGCTACAAGGTGGACAGGCCCTGTCTGCCAGGGTTCTGCGTGATCAGGTTATTAATGAGCGATATCAGTAACCTCAACGACACCTCCCCATTCACCAACAGTCCCATACTCCTTACCTTTCCTCTCCCACATGACCATCAAAATGTCCTCCTTGTGATTACAGATTGCTTCCTCCCTCAGCTCATCGCAGAAATGAAAACCACCACCAAATGCAAATTCAAATCCTCATTTATAAATTAACACATCAAATGATTCAAACAAACTGATACTATTCACCCTTGTGCATTCCCTTAGTGCCTGTCGTTCGTGTGCCTTTACCTTTCCTAGTGCTCCTGCGAGGTGCATCCCCAGTGGCTGGAGCATGGGTGGTGGAAGGCTGCTGACCTTTAATTGAGGAGCGTGCAGATGGCCTTGGAGGATGACCTCGAGCAGCTCTTGGCTGAGAGGGCCTGTCTTCAGACTAAAAACATAAGAAATAGGAGCAGGATTAGGCCATATGGCCCTTCGATCGTGCTCTGCCATTCATTAAGATCATGGCTGATCTTCTACCTCTACTCCATGTTCCCGCTCTATCCCCATATCCCATGATTCCCTTAGTATGCAAATATCCATCGATCTCAGTCTTGAATATACTCAACGACTAAGCATTCACAGCCCTCTGGGGTAGCCGTCTTGGCCTGGGCTGCAGCAGTCTGGGCCGGCTGGCTGACAGGCAACAGCAAGGGCACTGGCAGAGTGACAGGGGTGGGAGCAGGAATGCTGTCATCCTGAGAGAGGACAGAAGGTTCATCTTCCATGGCGTCACTGCCACTCTCCCGGGACGGTGTCTCAGCAATCCTGGTGATCTGCTGGAGAACGGATTGTTGCACTGATGTGACTCCCTGAAAGCCCCTTTTCAACAGTGGTACCCAGAGCCACGATAGCAGCAGTCTGAGATTCCAAAGCAGCAGTTAGACCTTTGATGACAGATGTTTGTGCTGCAATAGAAGCTGTGACATCGGTCATCAGATGCTGTATCATGGTGGGTTCCACAGGTGTAATGATGGAGGTGGCCACCCGTTCCATGTGAGAAGTTGGAGCTGGATGCTCCATGCTCCTTGTCATTGTGCGCAGGCTTCCTGCCAGGCTTCCCAGTGCATCATGCATTTGGTTGTGTACGCCCGTCGGCCTTCTTCTGTATCTTGGCCAATTTAAGTCATCATCTGACTCCTCTGCAGCAGAACTAGTGAGCGACCTCGCCCTTGACACCTGTGGTATCCGTTCCCCTCGCCCTGGCTCCTGCGCACTCGTGCCCCGTGTCTCACCATGTGCAGATCCTTCCTCTATCCTAGCCTCCAAACTACGCGCAGTGTCAGTTCCTGAGCTGGTGGCTGTGAGTGTAAGATCGAGTGACGGTGTCTGCATCATCAATGTCATCTTCCTCTGCCTCCTCTGACTAGGCAGAAAAGATTGTGGGATGAGGGAGAATTGGGAAGTGAGAAGGTACAGAGGCCCTCACCATCGATACCTCCAGCACCACCAGCGGCCAAGGCCTCAGTGATGGCCCTTCCAATGATGGCCAGCACTGTCTCCCCCACGGGAGTTAGGATGTGTAGACGTGCCTGTCCTCCTCCAGTTCTTTCTTGCTGCTTCCTGTTATGCGCCATCTTGTCATGCAAGAAAGAGGGAAGTGTGTCAGTGAGTGTCCTGCAAGATGTTTGGGTGATGTGGCTGTCATGGTTGAATAGCTGCTAGTGTATGTGACCTGTGAGTTGTGGGTGTGTGGCTTGCAACAGTGGTAATGTGTGAGGGTGAGATGAAGCATCTGATTTGAAGAGTTGAGTACTGATTGAAAGAGTTTGTTGGTAGGTGGGTGCTGGGGGGGGTGAGTGTAGTGAGTGGAGCAGTGGATGCGGCTAGTGGTGCAGTTGGTAGGAGACACCACTTGACAGTTGAACTCACTCACCTTGACCACTCGTGTCAAATCATTGAACTTCTTCCTGCACTGCATTCATGTTCATGGTACCATGCTCCTGGCATTGACCTTGTCCCCTACTACTTGAGCATACGTCTGGAGGGCCTCTTGCCCCCCTGTAGATATAATATGCCC
Organism: Heptranchias perlo; assembly: GCF_035084215.1. NCBI lineage: Eukaryota > Metazoa > Chordata > Chondrichthyes > Hexanchiformes > Hexanchidae > Heptranchias > Heptranchias perlo. Next base: position 67,093,066 of record NC_090338.1, read on the forward strand.
CTCCTTCTGTTCACTCTTCCACCAAAGCCTCTAGTGCCTCATCAGAGAATCTTGGAGCACGCTCTCTCGCAGGTGCAGCCATTCTTCCAACTATCAGAGCCCGGGACTCCCAGCTCTTCCTGCAGTCACAGGCTGGGAGTCTTTAGAGTCTTTAAGAGGTGCAGGCTGCCTTTAAGTAACACTAGCCCCTCCCATTATCAGGGCCCCCTGCTGATGCGTGCACCCAATCAACAGCACAGGTAGCGCTGGATACACACAGTTACAATTCAAATCGTCAGGTAGCATGAATGTTCCGTGCTGCCTGCATCGCAACCAATGGCCGCGGGTTAATCATGTACCGCAATCCCAGCGCTGGTTTCAGGGGTTATTTAAATAACCCCCCATGTGTTTTAAGCGAGGGAGCCACAAACCCTTTGTGTACCAGCAGAAGGATAGATCAGAGATTGTTGTGGTGAGCGGTCTCCTGAAGAATTTTGCTGTGTCTGAAGCAAGACCCTGAAATGACCCCATGCGACCTGTGCAGAAAGTCTGAAATCCCTCTCTTCTTTTAGTGGTGAGGTTGACTTGCTTATTTTGAAGTGGTTAAGATATAGTTTGTATGCCAGTATACCACAGGGTAAGTTCATGGCCCAGGAGTGCAGTGTATGACCTAGAAGGGCTTGAGGTTATGGAGACCATTGCTATTCATACCGCTGCATCACTGCCTGCCCTGAGGTGCAATTCACAATAAAGGTAGGGATTAATAGCAACATGAAAATGCCATTAGGCCCAATTTTGTTTGATCAAATCCAACAACCGACCTTCTTACCATATCCCTCAATCCTTTCTCTGCAAAAATGCATCTCATTGCCTCTTACAACCATTTATGCTGTTTGCCTAAATGATCTTCCCAACTAACATATTCCATATGTCTCCTTTCCTTTGGTGAAAATATTGCACCCAACTTCCTTTCTTACTTTTAAACTTATTTTTAACTTGCATCCCTAGTATTTGAATCCTTCACCATTGTAAACAGTTAGCCTGAATTAACTTTGTCAGACCGCATTATAAACTTCAGTTAGGTCATCTTGAAGTCTCCTTTTTCCAAAGCAAGCAAGTTTAACTTCCTTAACCTTTCCATCTGGCTCAAATTCTTGATATCCAGAATCAGCTCACCTCCTTGATTTGAACGACATCTTGTTGTTCATTAGGGATT